>NC_083691.1:40144568-40452500 GCF_033118175.1 Dama dama
TTCTAAAAAACTGCTTGTTCAATGAGTGATAAACATAGTAATTTCTCTCCCATTAGAATGAATGTGTGTGGATTTTAATAGTGCAGTGAAGGACAATATTTCCTTGCCATAATAAGATTTTACAACAGCAAAACCTCAGCAGTTGATTAACTTCTGTTTTTCAAGCCAAGACACTATTTGAAAACACCAATTGCTACTGTTTCTCAGATTCCTAACTGATGTACAAATTGGAAGATATAAGTGTTCATTTCATAGATCTGGTGGAAGAGAATATTTTCCAGGTCTTTTACTTATTCTTGACTAGATAGCTTTAAATCTTACTAAAAACAAATCATTGACAACATCTTAAACCGTGGCCCAAACATGTTATGTGTGCCTTAAAATAGAGGGTGGTGATAGGAAACTGGATGAGCTTGTGAGGTTTGTAGGTTATTTATACTCATAATCCTTCACCTAGAGCCACATCAATTTTATTTGCTTTATTTGTATGCTTCTGCTAGATTTTGTCCTAACAAAGGATTTCTCCACCTAAAAAAATTTGAGAACCACAGGCCTACGGGAAATTAGCAACAGACGTAAAGAAATACAATATAGGTCAAATTTCATCACAACAAACAGTATTGTGTCAAAAAATCTCTACCTAGCAAAAGATTTCTTAGCCCTTGGCAATAACCCATTTGTCTTAAGAAATACACAATACAACAAAAATAAA
Organism: Dama dama; assembly: GCF_033118175.1. Lineage (NCBI taxonomy): Eukaryota > Metazoa > Chordata > Mammalia > Artiodactyla > Cervidae > Dama > Dama dama. The sequence continues at coordinate 40,145,281 of NC_083691.1, forward strand.
ATCATGTGGACCATGTGTTTTGTTTGTTTGTTTGTTTTTTTACAGTGGTCTTTGATTTATATTCTTTGCAAGGCAAAAGAAGGAATCTGTAAATCGGAATTCAGTGTTGTTGGTTTCCTCTAGGTGTAACCATTTCCTTTTCTATCTGCTTGATGTCTGTCAAATATTATTGTGAAATAAAATACCTGAGTGGTTAAAAGTCCACACCTAGACGTGTGCTTCATAAACTCTTAATTATTACTCAACTTTGGTGCCAAGAACAAGAGGAATGATAATCATAAAAGAAACACTGAGGCCCAACATGATTAGGACAGCTGGTTGCCCCCCAGTGTCCATTTTCTTCTTCTTCCTTGTGATCCAAAACCTGATTTTACCTGCAGACATTAGCATCTGACATACAGCCTACTTTTTCCAGCCTCCCTTGATATTCAGTATAATGAATGAAATATACAAGTGTTGGGTGGGTCTTCAGAAAAAGTCGCTTAAAAGGAAAAGTCTAATAAAGAAGAATTACCACCTCCCTTCCTTTTTCTAGAAGTTAGTAATAATGGCTAGAATTTCCTCTGCTATCTGGGAAAATTAGTTGTCCCTGAAGATGAAAGCCATGTGTTGTGAAGCAGAAAAATAGAATCTTGAGTTCTAGTGATTTCAGAGAGCCACCAAACAGCCCTGGACTGCCTATCTCTGAACTACCATTGCAGAAAAGAATAAATGCTTGTTAGATTTATCCTCTAGAATTGGGATTCTGTTACTAGCAGTCAAATAAAATTGATATATCATCCTATCCTAACTGGTATATCCTTCTTTTCTGCATACTTTGGGATTATATTGCTTCTATTTGTCTGTTCAGTCAAAATATACCATGTACCTTTATGATGATCCAGGATCTGCACTGAGACATGGAACTTTCTTTCATGCAAATATCTCTAACTCAAATCTTTTTACTAGACAACATTATAACCTTAATTGGGATTATAGAGCCACATTGAAAAATGCCTTGAAATTGTAAGAGTTTCTTATGTGCTAGTGCTATTTCTTAAGAATTTACAATCATTTTCAGGTTGATTGAGGTATGATTGATACAATAAGCTGAACATTTTAAGGACATAATTGAATAAGGCTTGGAATATGCACATGTCCATGAAATCATCCACACAATCAAGATAGTAAATACATCCATCATCCCTAAATATTTTACCGTGTCCTTGCAAATACTTCCCATAAACCCTTTCCACCTTCAACCCACTCTTCAGGCAACTATTAATCTGCTTTCTTTCCCTATAATATTAGCTTGTGTTCCACTTGATAAAGTTTTATATTAATGAGCTAGTTTTGTTTTTTTTTTAAACCAATAATTCTGATGGTAAGGCACATGGCATATACTTGCGTGTTTTTCTCTCTCCAGAGTGCTCATCTGTTTTCCAGATTTCTAAAATGGCAAGCTATTCCACTATTGTTTGTTTTCCATAATTTATAGGACTATATCTAAGGTTAGCTACATATAGATAAGAAAGGAGGAATCTTTGATGTTCATCCTTTCAACCATATGCATGATCAATGATAAATATTCTTATTTATAGGTATGGATGAATGCCAAGGTGAGACTTACATTTTATGATTCCTGGAACAGGGAGGTTACTAACAAGAATTCCCATTGAATTCAGGATTCTTCCTGGCTTCTAGACTCTCTATTTGTATCTGAAGGTATTAAGAGTGCATGCACATGTACACACACACATACATCCACACATAACTCTAAGTTTTTAAAAGAATTTCACATATCACAAATAAAAGGAGTTTTATGGTATTATATATCTTTTCCTTAATGATTTCAACTTGTATATTTGACATACAAATAAACTCTTGGTTCAACTGATAAAAAACCAAATATTTCATAGTATTTGTGGTATAAAGTTTCCCACCATTATCATTGATAGAAGGTACTTTTTAAAGAAAGAGGAACTCCTTATGCTACACAATAAGGTTCTGGAAATTGAAAGATGTCTAATTCCTATAGTTTTCTAGCTCTGGAGAACTTGCACGGTGCCAGGTTAAGAAACCCTATTTGAATGGATTTGACTAAAACCCATAAACGATTCCATCCCACGCAATGGGGAAAACACCTTAAGAAAGCTTCCTTGTAAGCTGCTACAGACCATCACGGGTGACCCTACCTCCACCCGACTTCCTGTTCTTCCAGGTCTTTAGCCGCTGATGACTGCTATTCCAAAAACAGTAGACAAGGAGAGAAAGTAAACTTTTGGAGTCCCTCGTTCTTGAATACATTGATATTTCCTTCCTACTCTTGGACCTCATTCTGAATTCCTCCAAGCAGTGTTGTTTAGATGTTTGGATTAGACTCCCATACTGCCAACAGCACATCTGTTTTCTCCCTCCACTAAAGAAATCAAGTGTAGGTTGGAAACAGCTCATTGACTGTGTAAAAAGATAGGTCCCTGCAAACCAGGGCAGAGCCCAAACCATTAAGCCATTACGTTTTGTATTCTCATGTTTTATAGCCCTCTTATTCACCCTCTGCAGTGGGAGATTTTCTGACGTGTTTCTGACCTCTCAGGGATAAGTCACTGACACTTAGGCCCGTGGAGTGAGCACACAGGCTCTTTGTTCATTACACAGGCTGTGCTACCTGACCTTGTGATCTGGGCTCACGTAGGAAACAAATTAGATGGTGTGATTTGAGCGGTGCTGGGAAATTCTCTCCTTCCTTCTCTTTTCCCTACTCCCCAGCTGCCACCTTACCAAATATTTAAAATATCTCCCAGACCACTGATACCTGGTCACCAAGTCATCTTAAACTGTCAAGAGTACAAGTGGTCCTCACACTGGAAAGGATGACCATTAACATAAACGCTATCTGATTAAATGAAAATTCACAGGTTAGAGAATACTGATTATACCTCTTAAAGCTGTTGATAGGCTCTCATCCATTGCCACTTCTTTGATTCTTTCACAGTGCCCTGCATTTAGAAAGTGCTCAGTATTACTTGTTTACTTGACAAAAAAAGATGTGAAAAGAGTGAATGAAACACTGACTGGTGAGCTCTCACATAGTTTGCTAGACACACAGGGATTTACCTATTTCCTGACTGGATGAATACCCATTATGATATTTGACCAACCTTGCCATAAATTCTCCTCCAGTGAATTTCTAACCTGAACTCTCTTAGTGTTCATCACATCTTTCCTGCTCCTATTAGACTTGTAAACACACATCTCCAACCATCTCTGGACCCACAAGAGCAAAATAATCAGGAACCTATTTGAAAAACAAAGTGCATTCCAGCTCACTCAAGGAAAGACAGTAGAAGATGCAGGGACGGTAGACTAGAAATCAAGATTTGGAGAACAATCTTTGCCTTGCTGTTCTGAGGCCACCACTGATGGCAGTCCTGCAATTTATTGTTCCAAAAGGACAATGAAAAGTGCTCAGAAAAACTAAGCTAGAGCAACAGGTCTACACTGAACCAACCAGAACGCACTCTCACCTACAAGCTAGGCAAGTCAGCTTCTCTGGGAACTGCCATTTCATTAACTATAAAATTGAGAATCAGACAAGATTATCAGCTTGTTTTCCTCAACTCGAAAGCATATAGTTGAGATCCAATCTTCATCTCTTATTCCTAGCTTCTCAGCTACACTCTCAAATAGAACTACATACCTTCTGTCTTTTCACTTCTCTTCCATGTCTATTCAATGCAAATTTCTGGCCACGCAAAATCCTCTTGGAGATTAATTTCAGGGGAGTCAGTTTTTCTAATGGTCTGTCTGTAGGTGGGGAGCAGTTTTTAGCACCGTCAGATATGTTGTTATTCAGAAAACCAGTATTTCCATGAACTCTTCCCTGAATATATTTTTCATTTAATTATAGCAGGAAAAGAGTGATGGAAACAGTGATGGCAAGACTGTTGCAGGATATTTATTCTTCACAGCTGAACCCAGTTCTATTCCCTTGGACTCCTGTTTTCTAGAACTGCTTTATTTCTGTTCATCACCATCCATCAGCCACAAGGATGCATTATATAATTTTATTCTGAAATAACCAGTAGTTTCCATATGGGCCTTCTTCCCAGACAACAAGTAAAACAATTTCTTCCTTACACATGTATTATTTCACTTGATCCTCACATCCACTCTGTGAAAATTAGATGATTCAAAGAAGACAAGTACTTATCTAAAGTGACATAGCTAGCAAACAGTGGTCAGAACTGGATCCCAGTCCAATTTTGTTATGCCATGCTGTCACTCAGGAAATCCTATGATGGATGAAGCAAAATATTCATAACGCTTAGTAATTTTCTTTTATAAAATATTTAAATTATTTTTAAATATCAGAAATATGATAGTATGAAGGGCAAAAATATGGTCACATATGGTCCAGCTGTGAAATTCTTTTTAAGCAGCATTTAATGAGTTCTTCAGGCTTCCCTTATTGCTCAGCTGGTAAAAATTCTGCCTGCAATGTGGGAGACCTGGGTTCAATCCCTGGGTTGGGAAGATTCCCTGGAGAAGGGAGAGGCTACCCACTCCAGTATTCAGGCCTAGAGAATTCCATGGACTGTGTAGTCCATGCGGTCACAAAGAGTCAGACACAACTGAGTGACTTACGATTATACAGTGGAAGTGAGAAATAGATTCAAGGGATGAGATCTGATGGACTCAGTGCCTGAAGAACTATGGATGGAGGTTCGTGACACTGTATAGGAGGCAGTGATAAGACAATATCCAAGAAAAATAAATGCAAAAAGGCAAAATGGTTGTCTGAGGAGGCTTTACAAATAGCTGAGAAAAGAAGAGAAATGAAAAACAAAGGAGAAAAGGAAAGGCATACCCATTTGAATGCAGTGTTCCAAAAAAGAGCAAAGAGAAATAAGAAAGCCTTCTTCAGTGATCAATGCAAAGAAATAGAAGAAAACAATAGAATGGGAAAGACTAGAGATATCTTCAAGAAAATTAGATATACCAAGGGAATATTTCATGCAAAGATGGGCACAATAAAGGACTGAAGTGCTATGGACTTAACAGAAGCAGAAGATATTAAGAAGAGGTGGCAAGAATACACAGAAGAACTATACAAAAAGATCTTCATGACCCAGATAACCACAATGGTGTGATCATTCACCTAGAGCCAGACATCCTGGAATGAGAAGTCAAGTGGGCCTTAGAAAGCATCACTATAAACAAAGCTAGTGAAGGTGATGGAATTCCATTTGAGCGATTTCAAATCCTGAAGGATGATGCTATGAAAGTGCTGTACTCAATATGCCAGCAAATTTGGAAAACTCAGCAGTGGCCACAGGACTGGAAAAGATCAGTTTTCATTCCAGTCCCAAAGAAAGGCAATGGCAGAAAATGTTCTAACTATCGCACAATTGCACTCATCTCACACACTAGCAAAGTAATGCTCAAAATTCTCCAAGCCAAGCTTCAACAGTACGTGAACCATGAACTTCCAGATGTTCAAGCTGGATTTAGAAAAAGCAGAGGAAGCAGAGATCAAAGTGCCAACATCTGTTGGATCATAGAAAAAGCAAGAAAATTCTGGAAATTTGCTTGACATTTGCTTTATTGATTACTCCAAATCCTTTGACTTTGTGGATCACAACAAACTGTGGAAAAAATCTTCAGAGATGGAATTACCAGACTACCTGACCTGCCTCCTGAGAAATCTGTATTCAGGTCAAGAAGGAACAGTTAGAACAGGATATGGAACAACAGACTGGTTTCAATTTGGGAAAGGAGCACATCAAGGCTGTATATTGTCACCCTGCTTATTTATCTTATATGCAGAGGACATCATGCAAATTGCCAGGGTGGAAGAGGCACAAGCTAGAATCAAGATTGCCGGGAGAAATATCAAGAACCTCAGATATGCAGATAACACCACCCTTATGGCAGAAAGTGAAGAGGAACTAAAGAGCCTCTTGATGAGGGTAAAGAAGAGAGTGAAAAAGATGGCTTAAAGCTCAACATTCAGAAAACTAAGATCATGGCATCTGGTCCCATCACTTCTTAGGAAATAGATGGAGAAACAATGGAAACAATGTCAGACTTTATTTTTTTGGGCTCCAAAATTACTGCAGATAGTGACTGCAGCCATGAAATTAAAAGATACTTGCTCCTTGGAAAAAAAGCTATGACCAACCTAGACAGCATATTAAAAAGCAGAGACATTACTTTGCCTACAAAGGTCAGTCTAGTCAAAGCTATGGCTTTTCCAGTAGACATGTATGGATGTGAGAATTGGACTATAAAGAAAGCTGAGCGCTGAAGAATTGATGGTTTTGGACTGTGGTGTTGGAGAAGACTCTTGCGAGTTCCTTGGACAGCAAGCAGATCCAACCAGTTCATCCTCAAGGTAATCAGTCCTGAATATTCATTGGAAGGACTGATTCTGAAGCTGAAACTCCAATACTTCGGACACCTGATGTGAAAAACTGACTCCTTGGAAAAGACCCTGATGCTGGGAAAGATTGAAGTCAGGAGGAACAGGGGATGACAGAGGATGAGATGATTGGATGGCATCACAGACTCGATGGACATGAGTTTGAGCAAGCTCTGGGAGTTTGTGATGGACAGAGAAGCCTGGCATACTGCAGTCCATGGCGTCCCAACGAGTTGGACATAACTGAGAGACTGAACTGAACTAAACTAGCAAGTTCTTCAAGGTTGCTATCCTGAATCCCCAGTTTAAAAAAGTGAAAATGTTAGTCAGATCTGACTCTCTGTGATCCCATGGCCTGTCAGTCTCCCCTATCCATGAAATTCTCCAGGCAAGAATCCTGGAGTGGGTTGCCATTCCCTTACTCCATGGGATGCTTCAGACCCAGGGATCAAACCCTGGTCTCCCACATTGTAGACAGATTTTTTACCACCTGTTCCACCAGGGAAGCCCCAGTATCTCGTAAGAATCTCTCTCTTGCAAGAGTCTTGCAAGAAATTGAAGCCAGCTCTTGTAGGGCATTCAGTACTGTTGTATCCTAATTTTAAAAAAAAAAAATCTCACTTAAATACATGTAAATGAACAGAATGGGAAAAAGTATTCAGTGTTATAATTGCAGATTTAAAAGGAATGAAAAGGATTTCAATCCTTGAACTTTTAAAAGTCATATAAAATACCTCATTTAAAACATGGCAAACAATTCAAGGGCTTTTACATGCTCATTAAGAGAAAGAAAGTTAATGAGACTAAAGACTCCCTGGAAAAACCCACTGGGCTGTTTGAAAGTATCTTCTTGTTCCCTGTTATGACTGCCAAGGAAACTGAGTTAACAATCTACCCAGAAAGACTTGGGACTGATTTCAAAGTTTAGATGCTTTAAATAAGCATGCAGTATACTCTGATTGATGTTAGATGCTGAAGTATTTATAAATATTTCTTTTAAATACACAGTTTTTTTAGTTCACCCAGACAGGTGCTGGGATGTATCACTTGCCAATAAACCATCAGAACTTTTCACAAAGAGTCATCAAATTGTGGCGATGATTTTAGAAGAGCACAGGTCGTTGTGGGACATAAAACCCAATGCCAGGGAAAGTTACCAACTCCATTGGCAGTAACTCACTAAAAAAAAAAAATTAAAAAAGAATTTTCAAATTTCTGCAGATGTCATTTGCCTTGCCAAGAAATGTAATCACGTAAATCGTTACTATGCCTGACTTAGCCTTAAAAGCTGCTGGACCCAATAAATGATCAAGGTGTGGGAACCACAGTCTAAATTCTGGTTCTCCAAGCTGAATTACAAGACTATGACAGATTCAAGTAATCTTTGCCAAAGAACAGTGAAGCCACAAGAGATTGGAATCAGAGAGGAAACATGCCAATATGCTTTTGAAGAGTCACAACATAAAACAGGAAACTTAGAATAATTGTTTAGAGTGCTGTTGGAGCCTTAAATTCATTGCATACTTCAAAGTAACCCCTCTCATAAGATGTGTTTAGTCTATGGACTGATTCTGATATTTGTTTTGTACTTTTCTCAGCTTTAAGCAATAGGTTACCAGGATCAGAGATAAATATGCTCAAAGATCACAGGTGAGTTTCATGTTTATCAATCAGCCAATATTTACTACAGACTCAATAAAGACAAGGGGCTCCTGCTAGGAATCAGAGGACTTTTCCTCTGAATCATGTGACGCAACAGCAACGACCTTTGTGGTGTGACCTTGACCTTTAGAGTCCATCCTCTAGCTGGGGGAGTCAGATTACCTACCAAGAGAACCCATAAGTAAAGATGATAAAAGGTAAGAGCCCAATGGAACCACGACATAACTGTTGAAGTTCAGGTAAGGAGTAGGTCACTTTAGGAAGAAGTGATCAAGAAACCCTTAATATAAGAGGAAGGATTGAAAGTGCTCTGAAGAATGTAAATAGATAACGAAAATAAAATAAAGAAGTAAGGAACACAGTGCTAATAAGGGAAACAGCTAAGGTAAATGAGCAGGTGTGAATAATGTGTGATTTGAGTGGAAAGTAGAGAAAGTAGTGAAAACTTGAGTAGAGAAGTTTGATAACAGAGACAAAGAAGATGAGAGTCTTTAATGCAGGTTAAATAGTTTGGACTTTTCAGGTTTTAAAAGTCAGGGAAGTTTCATTAGGTCCCATTTGTTTAGTTTTGCTTTTATTTCCAATATTCTGGGAGGTGGGTCATAGAGGATCTTGCTTTGATTTATGTCGGAGAGTGTTTTGCCTATGTTCTCCTCTAGGAGTTTTATAGTTTCTGTTCTTACATTTAGATCTTTAATCCATTTTGAGTTTATTTTGGTGTATGGTGTTAGAAAGTGTTCTAGTTTCATTCTTTTACAAGTGGTTGACCAGTTTTCCCAGCACCACTTGTTAAAGAGGTTGTCTTTTTTCCATTGTAAATGGGACCTAATGAAACTTAAAAGCTTTTGCACTACAAAGGAAACTATAAGTAAGGTGAAAAGACAGCCCTCAGATTGGGAGAAAATAATAGCAAATGAAGAAACAGACAAAGGATTAATCTCAAAAATATACAAGCAACTCCTGAAGCTCAATTCCAGAAAAATAAATGACCCAATCAAAAAATGGGCCAAAGAACTAAACAGACATTTCTCCAAAGAAGACATACAGATGGCTAACAAACACATGAAAAGATGCTCAACATCACTCATTATTAGAGAAATGCAAATCAAAACCACAATGAGGTACCATTACACGCCAGTCAGGATGGCTGCTATCCAAAAGTCTACAAGCAATAAATGCTGGAGAGGGTGTGGAGAAAAGGGAACCCTCTTACACTGTTGGTGGGAATGCAAACTAGTACAGCCGCTATGGAAAACAGTGTGGAGATTTCTTAAAAAACTGGAAATAGAACTGCCATATGACCCAGCAATCCCACTTCTGGGCATACACACCGAGGAAACCAGATCTGAAAGAGACACGTGCACCCCAATGTTCACTGCAGCACTGTTTATAATAGCCAGGACATGGAAGCAACCTAGATGCCCATCAGCAGATGAATGGATAAGGAAGCTGTGGTACATACACACCATGGAATATTACTCAGCCATTAAAAAGAATTCATTTGAACCAGTCCTAATGAGATGGATGAAGCTGGAGCCCATTATACAGAGTGAAGTAAGCCAGAAAGATAAAGAACATTACAGCATACTGACACATGTATATGGAATTTAGAAAGGTGATAACAATAACCCTATATGCAGAACAGAAAAAGAGACACAGAAATACAGAACAGACTTTTGAACTTTGTGGGAGAATGTGAGGGTGGGATATTTCAAAAGAACAGCATGTATGCTATCTATGGTGAAACAGATCACCAGCCCAGGTGGGATGCACGAGACAAGTGCTCCGGCCTGGTGCACTGGGAAGACCCAGAGGAATCGGGTGGAGAGGGAGGTGGGAGGGGGGATCGGGATTGGGAATACATGTAAATCCATGGCTGATTCATATCAATGTATGACAAAACCCACTGGAAAAAAAAAAATAAAATAAAAGTCAGGGAAGATTTTTGAATTGGAAAATATATATGAGGCCTTCCCTAGTGGCTCAGATGGTGAAGAATCTGCCTGTAGTGCAGAAGACATGGGTTCAATCCCTGGTTCAGAAGATTCCCTGGAGAAGGGAATGGCAACCCACTCTGGTACTCTTGCCTGGAAAATTACATGGACAGAGGAGCCTGGATGGCTACAGTCCATGGAGTCACAAAAAGTCAAGCACTATATTTAATTACCATATGCGGTTCCAGTTGGATTTAAAATACAAAAGTTAGAGTTGAAGATACCAGGTAAGAGTTTATTCTGAGTTTTAGTTTGAGGTTAAAATTCAAAGAATCAAAATTATGGAACCCATAATCAAAATTATATCTGAATCACTATAGTAGTAGCTCCAGGACATAGAGAATTGAAAAACAAATCACTTGCCTTTGAGAATTAGGAAAAATTACCCTGGAATATCAAAAGAAAGAAAATATCTCTAGTTATGTCAGTATATGTTTATGCTCAAGTATAAGACATGAATTCTATGGAACAGGAGTGGAAAAGTCATATGAATAAAATAAAGTGAAAAGGTAGGACATGGTAAAAAAAAAAGAACAGTATGATGAAATTACAAATATTACAGTAGGAATAAAACATCTTGAAGGTGAAAAGATACAAGATTATAAAGAAGAAAAAATAATCTGTGAAACCATGGGCAAATTTAAGAACTTAACTTATTTTTAAGAAAAACATATGTAATATAGATAATAAAACTTCAACAATATTATTGATTAGAAATTACATATTATATGAACAGGAGCCAAAATCCAAAAATAGAGGAGATGAGAAGAAATAAAAACTTGCATAATGCCCCCTTTTACATAGTAAGAGGTTAAAAACTATAGTTTTTTACTCTAAAATTGAAACAAAATAGATTAAAGGATGATTTTGAACAATTGAAAAGTAATCAATAGCTGAATTAAAACAAAATGCACTTTTCCTAATACACGAAATTAATATAGCAAAGAAAATATGGCTGATATCTTGAATTTCAGAAAATAATAAAATATAAGAAAGCACTATTAAAAGAATTATAGAAAGTGACAGAAGGACAAACATAGCAGTTTTAACAAGTATAAAAGTGTTAAATAGCCCCTTTTTAAAAACATTCAGTTTGAAGAAAATAACTGCTCCAATTAACAGGAACATATCTAAAAAACATATAAATAAGTTAACAGTAAAAAGTTGAACAAAGCAGATTATGTAAATAAAAAGAAATGAAAGAGTTACAACAGTAACATCATATAAAATATCAAGGCAAAAATACAGAAAGAGACACAGTTAATTAATGCCAATACAGGGTTACTAAATGCATTACTATAATTTGCCACATAGGTAATTTTATTATATCAAAATATGATATAAAATATAAAACAAATATTCACAAATAAATTTTTTAAAGTCAATAGAAGAGAATTAAGATAATCTTTGATTGAATCAAGTAGCAAAACATAAATATAAAAAAGATATAATAATATGGATACTTGGTCTAATAACTATATCAGGCTTTGTATCCTCCAGTGAAAGAATAGAAATATACTTTGCTTTTGTTGCTATCTTTGTTTATGTTTGGTTTTGTTTTATTTTTACAATATCCCTGTAAAATTTACAGATTCAGTCTTTCAATTGGTTATATGCATATACATGCATACACACGCATATACACACACACCAATCTCAGCAGATACAGCACACAGAGAGGCACATTCTAAGATGGAGATTATCATTTAGGAGGTTCACCATTTATGGGGGAGAAGGAAAGGAGCCAGGCTTGGACGAGGGAGTAAGAGCTGTGAGCTGGGGAACACAGACCAGTCTTTGAACTTGGCTCCCCAGAGAAGGGAGTGCGGCATTGGGCAGGACAGCCTTTCAACGGTGACAGTCTCCAGGAATTGTGATGTTGCTGCTGTGTTAAGCTTTTTTACGACGCCATGGACTGCAGCTCATCAGGCTCCTCTGTCCATGGGATTTCCCAGACAAGAATACTGGAGTGAGTTGCCATTTCCTGCTCCAGGGGATCTTCCCCATCCAGGGATCGAACCTGCATCTCCTGCATTGGCATGCAGATTCTTTACCACTGAGCCATCAGGGAAGCCCAGGGATTGTGATAGCTGAAAGGCTATTTACCTGCCTCAGTCTCAGCAGGAATAAATGTATTTTTTCACTCCTAAAAGAGAGTCTGAAGTGTGCATCACAATGTCTATCACAGAAAGTTTAAAAAATCAGAAATAGTGAAACAGAAATAGAAAAGGAACAAACAGGCTAAAAATAAAATATAAATTAACTCCTAAAACTAGAGTTTTAAAATCATGTTTCTAAATAAATTTGTTCAAACAGAAAACTAAAATTGAAATTGGGAATACATGTAAATCCATGGCTGATTCATATCAATGTATGACAAAACCCACTGGAAAAAAAAATAATAATAATAATAATAATTAAAAAATCATTAAAGTCAAAAAAAATTACTTCATATTAATTAATAATGAAATATCAAATCAATAAATAAAATAAAATAAATAAATATCAAAATATAAAAGATGACTAAATATATGCAAAAAAGATACATTTTTGAAATATTCTGTTTAAGACATATTACATCAAAATATTAAGAAATGAGTAAACAAACTGAAGACATGGAAGAAATATTTGTAGTGCATATGTTTGACAAAGGATTTGTATACATAATATATAAAGAGCTCCTACAACTTTATAGTAAAAAGACAAACAACTCAACTTAAAAATAGGCAAAATATTTCAATAAACATTTCACAAAAGATATACAAATGGCAAAAATGCACATAAAATGACTTAGTCATTTTAATGACTTAATATTAATGGCTTAATATCATTAGTAATCAAGAAAATACAAATTGAAATCACAATGACATACTGTCTCACATAAAATTAGAATGGTAAAATGAAAACAATTGAAAATGTCAAATATTAATGAGGATGTGGATCAAATGGAATTCACATACAATGCTGGCAGAAGTGCAGAAGTTATATCCTCTGGAAAAGTGGTAGTTTCTGATAAAGTTAAACTCGTTACTTGCTCTATGATTCTACTATTAGGTATTTATAGATTACTGTAGGAAAACTTGTAGAAGAATGTTTAAAGTAACTCTACTTATAAGGGCTTAGAACAGGAAAGAACTAATATTTCATTAAGAAGAAACTAGATGAAAAAATTGGTACATATTCATACAATGAACTATGACCTGGCAATGCAAAGTAATGAATCATGAATATATGTAACAACATGAATTTCAAATGTATGATTTAATTTATATGAAGTACAAGAACAGGCAGGTGATGAAAATCAAAGCACACGCCACTGTGAGGTGGAGCAGTCTGGAAAGTCACATGACAAAACCTCCTGGGATGGTGAAAATGTTTTAGGTCTGGATTTGGGTGTGAGTTACATGAGTATATGCATTTGAACTGCACATAAAAGATCAAATGCATTCCATTTGGTGCATTCCACTCTCTGCAGATCATTCAGAAAGAACAACAAAAAATAGTGTTTTTCAAAACTTCAAGAATTTTATTTCTATGTTATTTAATTTCTGAGCATCAAAAATATGGAAATCTCTTTCATTTTCTAATGTTCTTGTATCTCTGATTATAAAACCAGGTATCATGGATGAAGCATACACACACAACCTCTACCAAATTGAATCTAATGTTACGCTAAAAGAATGATAAATTATGAGCAAATGACCTTTGTTTCTGGAAAATAAGTACAACAGCAAAATCAAAGTGTTAGAAAACACTATTATCTGATAGGTGACATAGAAGAACTTAATAATAGTTAACATTCATTCTTGACTTTAAAATATAGCTAGATAGGGTAATAAGGCAATTTATTAAATGTTAAAAAGTCTATCATAGCACACACAAACAATATCACAATAATGTGAAATATTGGAATCATTTCCATTAGATTCAGAAACAAGATAAGCCTAATATTTCAAAATTTATTTCTATTCTTCAAGTTCTATTGTAATAAAACAAGAAATAAAAAAGAGTACAAGCTTTAAAAATGTGAAAATAAGGAACAACTATTAACTTTCTTGTATGTGTAGAAAGGATGGATTCCTTAATAATTTCATTGGTATAACTGCCTAACATTTAAAAAATAAGAAATTTCATAGCATATCACAAATAAATTAGAAATAAGTTGAGTTTCAAATTAAAAGCAAACAACCATAAAGCCACTAAAAATAATTATAGGTTAAAATACACACAATTTTGCGGTGGTTGAAAACATTATAAATTTGAACTTATGGCAAAAGTCTTAAAAAGAAAACAAACAAAATTTGAGCAAGTATGTTTTAAAAAGTCAAAATTTTCTAAAGGATTTTTTATCACAAACATATGAAAAGCATTTGTTTGTAATTGCTGCAAATTATAAGCAAAAGATAATATGAAAAATAGGCAAATGACATGATAGAAAAATGAAAAATAAAAGAAGTAGCTAAAATTTCTTGGTTAATTTCTAGCCAGTAAATTTAATTAATTGACTGTTTTAACCACACAAGTCAAATTGATAACATTTAAAATAAAAATTACTGTATCAATAACCAGCAATACATTGAAAATGACCTAAATGAATAGAAATATGTAATTGGCTAAACAAATTATGTTATGACTGTGTCATGAAAAACTATGCTTCAATTATAATCATATGTTGTATAAGAAAGCATCAGTGAAAATATAGAGAATTATTGTGTCATGAATAAAATGTTACCTAATACCTTTGTAATATGACATCATTTTTTTGAAAAATAAATATTCATTTTTAAAAAGACTAGAGCATATACACCAAATGTTAAAAACATTTTTCCTCTGAGTAATAGAAATAAGAATGAATAATATATTCATCTTGGTGGGATTTTTTTTGACTATACTGTTTAATTTTGTCTACGTCAAAGAAGAAAAGGGGTTTTTGCAGAAAAAATACCCAAACAAATGATAAAAATCTGTGCCAAAAAATGTTAAAGTTAAACATAACCCTGATTAATAAAGGTAAATTTTCTGTTATTCTTCAGCTGAAAAAGACACAGATGCATTTTCTAATCCTAAGACACTGTTTAAAGGAGTTAAAGAAAGAAGGAAAAAGTCAAATAAGGAGCATCAGCCTAAGTTCTGACAGTAAGATAGATTTATATTTTTATTTCAGAGTTTTATGGGTTTTTAATACCAAAAGTCACAATGATAGAAAGTATCCAAACTTAATTACTGCATTGACACTTTAGGATAAAATAGGAAGATAGTTATCCAGAGCTAGATCCTATAGAAACACATATTTCCCTCTTAAATAAGAAGCAACAGCCATACATTATTGGCTATTTTTAAAACAAGCTAGGCTTCATCAACAGGTGTATGTGAGAGTTACATGGACTATAGAAATTTAACATGACCACTAATGTTTTCTGAAAACATTTAAGTCTGAATCCAACATGAACTATCAGCGTGGATACCTGTGCTGGATCCAATTTTCTGTTGGCCCTAGAAAGTAGAAAAATATTCTCCCAAGTATCAGCAGTGTTTGCAAAGTAGTAAGCACAGAAAATAGGAAGTAATTTAAAGTGGTTCTAAATGGTACTTGGGAAATGTATTTTAAAATAAATCCTTTCTGACTCTTCATTATATTGCACAAATGAGAGGCCCAAAAATTATGGCTTAACACCCATTTTACATTCAAGGTCAGATAGGCAACAATCAGGAGATGATATTTTATTCTCCTACACATATGAAATTCTGTTTGAACTCATCAAAGTGAATTTATAGATGTGCTAAACTATCCAATGAGAAGATAGGGTGGAAGTGGGACAAGTTCCCCACTTGGTTTTCTAATGCAAGTAAATTACTTAGCCAGGCATGATTTCACTTGATATACAGGGAAAAGTTAATAATTTTTGTCCCAACCTTGACCAAAACACAGGCCTGAATTTTTCAGGACAACAAATTTTAAAACCTTGGCAGTGATCATTCAGGGATATTTCTGAATAGGATACATTCGCATGAAGCCTTTATCCCTTTGCCAGCATCTCTATAACTACTAGGAACTTGGGAGAATGAAAACAAAATATCTGAGTGTAAACCGAACCAGAGTTGGATATTTATCCACTGCAATTTAATCTGAAGAGATGGTCTTCTAGCGTTTAGGGTTTGGCTGATTCCCACAAAACCCAGCAATATTTAGAACTAAAATGGCCCTCTGTCCTTAGTTCACCTCCCAATATCAGACTTATGTGGGTGCAAGTGAATCTCATGATGTCAAATTCCATTTTGTCATCCCTCCATTCCAGCGGATGTCAAAATGGAATTTAACATCTCCTTTGTGGTTGAAATCATATTGTATTTTTAATTAGAGGGTTTCTTCTTAATATTTTAGAGGTATAAAGTTATAGAGTCCAAAAATATTCCTCTCTGGGCATAGAGCAGAGGCTCTGAGAAGGAGAAGGACATGGTCTTACAAGTGAATAGTCAGCTGAAGAAAATGTTTTGTTAATCCTTAATAGCAAAACAATAGAGGAAAGATTTGAGGATACCCCATATAATTAATAGAGTAGAACAAAGCATAGCACACACGCTTCTAAGAAGATCACAGAATGCACTGTGGATAAAAAGCAATACAATGGTTAATCACTTCAGAGAAATCATGCAGAAAGTACTACATGTACCACATCCAAGATAATGACCAAACCTCTTCAAAAATCATCCCATCTGGTAAATCTCTTCCAAAGCTCAAATTACACCAGGCCATCCTTTATCCATCCTTGACCCTTCAGGCACATAGAGCTAATTTTACTTCCACTGCTTCAGCAATGAAAGCAACATGCAAATAAGCAACAACAAAATCCTCTTGCTCATCTTAAAGACTCAAGAATGTTTGTAAGCTTAAGAATGAAGAGGGGAAAGGTTGGCAAACTACCAACTTGGATTTTCAAAGGGGATGAAGTGAGACAATGGCGTGTGGGTCACACTACACACACACACTGACCTCACACACGAGGAAGATGATCCAAACTCAAATCAGAACCAGACGTTTCAGAACACTCTTGGGAGCAATACATGATCTTCTGGAATAATGGAACTAAGAGCAAATGAGTCGTAATCATGTTAAATATTTATGGTTTTAAGAAACAGTCTTTTCCATCTGAATTATTGGTAAACCAACCATCCAACTCTAAGAGAGGTTTTATGTCTCTGTCATAATTCTTGAAATCACCATTGCTATCCAGTGTCACCCAAACTCATAGGATTGAGCTGTATGATTTTAATTAAACTTGCAAAGTGGCATATTAAGAGCAGATCTAACCAAAGAGACAAGGAAGCAAGAGGGTGAGGCCTAAAACAATATTAACAACTAGTGTTTTGTGGCTTCTCTTCAAATACTAAAGGAGACTGAATTGGAGTGAGGGAATTATTGGCCAATAAATTTCCAGAGGGAAAAGAAACTACCTCTATCTTCAACATGTAAGTATGAGGGTGAGGAAGGACTTTAGTTAAGTGTAGTTTATAATGTTTCTCTTAAGTTCAATTCAGCATAATGAGTTTGGTGACACCCCAAGGAATTCTGCAGCAAGGTAAAATTTTGCACCCAGGATATTTTATATTTACAGCATACACTTAGAACTGAATTTTCTTAAAATATGCATAAAAAATTCAGAGGAAAATGCCAATAAATTCCTAATCCTGGAGGGCTAAGGGTGTACCACTGTTCACTTCAAAATATAGACAGTTGAAAATGCTAAACAAAAGGTTACCGGTCAATTTTACTTCCTTTTTCTTGCAGCTCTTAAATAAGTTGCACACATAAGTGATACTATATGCATAAGATTTTGCATTAAGTTTCAATGTCAAATTTGTTTTTATAAAAATCATATTTTTAACCACTGGCCCCTGGGGCTCTGTTTTGGGCAGTTACAAGTTCCAACCAGTTCAATTCTGATTTTCAAAAAGATAGTTCTTGTTTCCATGAACTTCCAATGGAGACATTTCAGACCTTGGCACAAACATTTGGTTTATACTTTCTGGGGCCTTATAAACTTAGAATTAAATCAATTTACTTAACACAGAAAGGGCACTTCTGTTTGCCATGACAGGAGGGTGACTGCCGCCAGGCTTGGGGAGACCTGTGGAGTTTTTATTCCTTTTCTTTCTCTCTCTCTTCCCTCTCTCTCTTTCCTTCCTCTGCCTCACCCCCAGTCTGGGCACCACTACTGTGAAAAATTTCTTCATAGTGCTTTTGAGAGTATTTACCACATTTTTGTTCCTATTCAGAACTTTTAACTCCATTCATAAACCTAGTGGTCCCACAGTAGTTAATAAGGGGCAGAAATCTTTATAGTCTTTTCCACTGTGGTTGAAATCGTGGCTTCTGTAATTTATGCCCAAGCATAACAATGCTCAAAAGCAGTTGTGGAACACAAGACCTTCCATTCCTGGATTTGCTGCCACTTCAAGGAAAACACAGAGATGTTGCTGAATATTTATGAGAAATAAGTCCTTGTACTTGCTTTGCAGTCCACTCTAACGTGGCAACACTGTGGAGTTTTTGCTTTGGTCTTAACCACAGAACTTAAATTAACATTTTTCTCCATCCATTCCCCACCCTACCCCCACCTCTTTTTAGCTTAAGAGCACCAAAGCATAAAGTAAACGTGATCATTATGAGGTTCTAGAAATATATTGTAGCTGGGCTTCCCAGATAAGATGTTCATTAAAGGGCTAGCTTTTTATGTTATGAACACTATGTGGATTTCTATAATAAGTCTTAAAATGTCAATATGGATTGGGGGCCAAACGGTCATGCCTCTCACAGCTAATTACTCATACTCAGTCCAGGAAGTACTGTTGTTTGCAATGTGTCTTAGGCTAGTATAAACTTGATTCTTTGATATCAGAGAAATTATCCAGGGCAAAATATGTGTGCGATGCAGCTCCAGAGGGTAAGTGTTCAGCTTGCATTGACTCAGGGAAACAGGAAGAATGGAGACCTTTCTCTGGGCCGCTGTCTATAACTGCCTTACCATCTTCCCTGTCTATGTACCTCTCCTGAAGCCTATCCAGAGAACCCTACAATGAGTTGCTACTATTTAAAAGGCAATCCCTGAGTAAAAAGAAATGTCATTTTTTTATACAGCAATTTCTACAACCTCTGGAACTGAGTTGAGAGGTGGTGCTAAACGCACGAGGCACCATCTGTGATCACTCATTTCATAATGCAGTAGTGTTAGACCTCAGACCTGGCATGGAAGCACAGCAGTGGGGAGGCCGGCAGGAGTTTATCTAAGTCTATCATTGCCTCCTGGAAGACTCTCCAAGTGTAGACAGTTGTCTATCATCTTACAAAAGACCAGTGTCAACATGATCAACCTCATCACCAATTTCAACCCCAGCATAAAAGACTATTTACAAATGTCTGCTTATCAGTAGTACCAGGATAGCCCTCTTATTTAAAATATAAATAAATAAAATATATAAGATGTCTCCGTTGTCCATTAGAAAAGCCCAGTCTAAGACACTGTAGTGGATAACCATATTTTTTTAACTTCATGCCCATTACTTCTTCTTGGTAGTTCTTAAGTTGCTCTGGAAGAAACTATCTCTTTTCCATGGAGAGTAGTTTGAGCAGGATGGTAAAGCAACATTCTGCTAGAGAGGTGAAGAAATCCTTGGATATTTTTTTCCTCTTTCATTCTCTCAGGTCTTAATAATAATCACATCACACAACAATCCCCATGAATATAAGCTAGAAGTTTTGTAGACATTTTCATTTCCTGATATCTCAACTCCCATAGACATCAGACTCTATCAATCAGTCTGTAAATATTTCTTGAATCTCCTTTTTATCCCCATCTCTCCTGCTACCAGAGATAGGGCCCTTGACATGGGTACCCTTCATTAATGGGATGGTCTCCTCAATGGTATGCCTGCCTCCCATCTCTCTCCACTCCAACTCTTTGCAATAATAGAAGTAACTCTTTAGTACATGATGCCTTATTATGGACCAGACATTATGCTAAGCACTTTTAAAAATCTAATCTTCATAACTCTCCTGAAATAGATGCTCCTTTTCTCATTTTATAAACAAGAAAGCCAAGGCTAAGAGATATTAAAAACTTAGCTATGATTACACAAGTACTACCTATTCCAGCCAAGATTTGAATTCACCTCTGCATGTTCCAAATTCTTTGTTTTAAAGGACATAGAAATAGTCCCTTTTTACAAATGTCATCACTTATTCCTCTAGTCACAATTCTGTGTGCGTGTGTGAGTGTGAGCTCAGTTGGGTCTAACTCTTTGTGACCCCAGAGACTATAGTCCACCAGCCTCCTCTGTTCATGGAATTTTTCAGGCAGGAATACTGGAGTGGGTTGCCATTTCCTACTCCAGGGGATTTTCCCAAGCCAGGAATTGAAACTGCATTTCTTGCATCTCCTGTATTGGCAGGTGGGTTCTTAACCACTGCCCCACCTCGGAAGCCCCACTCACAATTCTAGTGCTTCGTAATGCATTGCCTGTACAATAAGGTCACAAACAGCTGAGGCTGTCCAGAGTCTGCCATTATTTAGGTTTTCCAACCACCCTTCTTGCTAATCACCATGGTCACCTGAGACACAGACATCCAGCCCCCCTGAACTGCTTGGTGTCCTTCAAACAAGTGACTTTCTCTCTGCCTAGCCCCATCCTTTTGTAGCCACTGCTCTTTCAGTCAGCAGTGCTTGTTCTGTTTTCTTCCATCTGAGAAATTCTCATCTTCAAGATGCATTTAGGATGTGATTTCTCTCTGGGATCCTCCTTGGACCTTCTGGCCCAATTCACTTCTACCTCCTTGAGGTATCCATCACCCTTTGACATTCTTCTCCTGATTCTCCTCTGAGCACTGTACTCTGAACACCTATGGGCATGTCTGTTTCCGTGTTAGGTTGTGGTTTCTTCAAAGATGTGGGCTTCATTGGTTTCCCTATGCTTCCTGCTTCTACTCTGTCCCACCTTATTCTCCACATATGTCAAGACATATCATCCCTCTATTCAAAGCCCTCCAACAATTGTCCATTATATTAGAATAAAACCAGAAATGCTCAACAAGTGCATGAAGCCTGATGTCACCTGAACTTACCCTCGCCTTCCATGCCTCTCCTTCCCCAGGTTCAGCTGCATGGCCTGCAACTATCTCTTGAAGAGGCCAAGGACATGCCCACTCAGAACTCTGACACTGACCACTCTCTCTGCCTGGGAGGTTCTCTGCCCAGAGGTCTACCGGAACATTCTTCTTGCTTCATCAGACCTCGGCCAAATGCCAGCTCTTCAGAAAGACCTTCCCAGATCAGCCACATAAAATACAGAGAGTCACAGCCACCATCCAATACCTCAGTTCAGTTCAGTCACTCAGTCGTGTCTGACTCTTTGCGACCCCATGGACTGCAGCACACCAGGCCTCCCTGTCCATCACTGACTCCCGGAAGTTATTTAAACTCATGTCTGTTGAGTCAATGATGCCATCCAACCATCTCATCCTCTGTTGTCCCCTTCTCCTCCTGCCTTCAATCTTTCCCAGCATCAGGGTCTTTTCAAACATGTCAGTTCTTTGCATCAGGTGGCCGAAGTATTGGAGTTTCAGCTTCAACATCAGTCCTTCCAATGAATATTCAGGACTGATTTCCTTGAGGATGGTCTGGTTGGGTCTCCTTGCAGTCCAAGGGACTCTCAAGAATCTTCTCCAACACCACAGTTCAAAAGCATCAATTCTTTGGCACTTAACTTTCTTTATAGACCAACTCTCACATCCATACATGACTACTGGAAAAGCCATAGCTTTGACCAGGTGGACCTTTGTTGGCAAAGTAAAGTCTCTGCTTTTTAATAAGCTGTCAAGATTTGTCATAACTTTTCTTCCAAGGAGCAAGCATCTTTTAATTTCATGGCTGCAGTCACCATCTGCAGTGATTTTGGAGCCCAAAAAAATAAAGTCTGCCACTGTTTCCACTGTTTCCCCATCTATTTGCCATGAAGTGATAGGACCAGATGCCATGATCTTAGTTTTCTGAATGTTGAGCTTTAAGCCAACTTTTTCACTCTCTTCTTTCACTTTCATCAAGAAGCTCTTTAGTTCTTCTTCAGTTTCTGCCATAAGGGTGGAGTCATCTGCATATCTGAGGTTATTGCTATTTCTCCCGGCAATCTTGATTCCAGTTTGTGTTTTATCCAGCCCAGCATTTTTCATGATGTACTTTGCATATAAGTTAAATAAGCAGGGTGACAATATACAGCCTTGACATACTCTTAGCACTGACCATTATCTATCATACAACACATTCAGGTTTATATCTCTCTGCTGTGTCAACTGAAGTGTAAGCTCCATGAAGGCAGGCCTGTGTCTGCTTTCTTCAGTGCTAACCCCCACAGCTTTTGCCAACTGCTACTAAGTAAGTACAGATGAATTAAGTTTCTAGTGTTGACATTGCCTGTCACACTGCAGTGGCTCAAAACATACTTAGTATACAGGAGTGGATGGTGGTGCAAAGTACAAAGAATTGCAATGGAATGTCCCCTTACAAACTTGATATGTCAAAGCTTCTTACATCCAAAGGGACATTTCAGAAGCAAAGAAATGATAAAAGGATGCTGACTTGATAGACAGTTGAGACAGAAGAGAAGGCAGACAGAATTACAAAATAGAACTCATGGAATTTTTCAGAGAAGTCGTATTTCAACATCTTGTGATCCACCCTGTCACAAATGTCTTCTTTATATCTAAGTCCTTCCTGGCGTCATCTCCAGATGGAAAGCAACTTCTCCTTGTTAGCCCATGAACCCCTTCACAGACTGGAATGTTCTAAATCAGGAAGTCCTAATCCTTTCCTCTCTAAGTGAAACAAAACTGGTGTTCTCATCTGGGACCATGTCCCAGAAGTGCATTTAAGTCAATTGTGGCCTAACCTTTGAGCTACCATTAATTCTTCTTGACCTTTAAGAAGCCAGGTGTCATGAGAAAATACCTCTTTTACTGTCTGCCATGATTTTCATGATGTATTAACTCTAAGATCCCTTCCCAGCTTTATTCTTTCCTATTTTCTAAATGTCCTGATGTGAGTTTGGTATAATATATTAATCCTTCATCTGTAAATGACTCCAGTTTCCTCTTTAGCAACAATGCTACTTACTTGATATTTACTTCTTATAAATATAAAATATATTCTATATATTTCCGTTCTCAATCCTCTCTCACACGCATGCACCATTGATACTTAGAATCTGAATGAGATGTCACCATTTCAGAAAGTCTGAAAAGATTGGGAGAGAGATTAAGTTTTGAGGGAAAGGGGTTGGATTTTTGTTTTGAACATTTTGATTTCAAGATGATTTTGGAAAATTAAATTCAACTTCTCCAGAAGCAGATAAATGTTGGTGCCTAGAGCTCTAGTCATACTCCCTGCCATTTCCAATTCACCCCAAACAACAGTAAGAGACAATTCTTGCTCCAACATACCTTGGTGATCTTTCCTCCACTACTAAATGAAAAAGAAAATTCCCCATAATTCCAAAGATAAACCAATCATACCCAAACCTAGGTATTGAGGAGCTCTTGTGTTCTGGCATCATCCTTAGATTTTTCACATATACAAGGGCCGCCATAGTCCCAAGCATTTAATAGTCACTCAATAAGTATTATAAAAGTCTGAGTCTCTAATTCAAAGACTGAGTCTTTTATCATGTTGAGGATGGGAAACCCTAGCACTTAGCATTCAACTCTCAAATGTTAACACTTCCTTTCCAAGTCTTGAGTTTTTGTCCCCCAGACTTGTGTCACTCCCAGTTTACACAGCTTGCTCCAGCTGCCTCAGCCTGACCGAGGATGCGCTCCTGACTCCTCTCCTCAGTCTAGTGCTCGCCTCAGAACCCAAGTCCCAGCTCTTCCAAGGGACATCTCTGAGCGACCCCACTCTCTCTGATCTCAAAGGGCTCTAAAAGTCTGGCCACGGCTTCAACATTTCAGTATATGCCCTCAACCACCTTTTGCTCCTTCATGTGATGTGGTCATCCCTCTTTGAATCGAGTGCAAATTGCTACAAAGCAGAAAATCAGCCTCTAGTTTCTTTTGAGCTTTAACCTCTTTTTTCATAGAACTCCAGGAGCACTGGTTGTTGAAATGAGCCACCAAAGTCCCCAGTAGAGCCACATTTATTTGAGAGGACAGAGCACTTATGTTCTGATGGAATTATCCCAAATAAGCTCTTGTTCTAAATGAGTTGCCACAAGTGACTCTCTAGACTAGACCACACAGAATAGGGTGGTAGACTGGCTGCAGGATCTCCCTCTTGCATGAGCGACTTGGTGGGGAAGGGCCTCCAGTCCATTCCAGCCTGGACTGAGAGACGATTTCAGCAGTACCTGGAAAATAGGACATAAGGGAGGTGTCAGCCAACACCCCTGGTGGGTGATTCTCTGCTGCCTCATTTTCAGCTGAGTCTCAGGAGATTGCAGAGTGAACTCAGACTTACAGAAAGGAGGGGGCCCATGGAAGAAGTGTTCCAAGACACTCTACATCCTCAGAATCTATTTCGAGATTGGCTGCTCACCCATTGCCCTGCCCAAGCTCACTCCATGCCCTATCTATCTAGGTACTTCCTTATTCCTCTCAACTCAATCTGGAGGAAAGGCTCCAGGAAAGGTCATTTTGACACATGTGAGAATCTTTCTGCTTCATTTTACCTACCCCTCTTGATTAGAATGCTTTTTACCTCTTTTTCTCCCCTCCTTCTTCCCCCCTCTTACCTTCTTTCTCCTCTCCCCTTCTCTCTTCTCTTCTCCCTTTCCTAATCGTTCCTGTGTCCAAACTCAGCCTTCTCTCTAGCTCACCTTCAGCACAATGACATTTTCTTCCCAATGGCATTGACAAGACTTGTGTTTGCCTTTCCCACCTGTTTGTCAAGTTTCCCAAATTGGACTGAACTCTCTCCTTCTATTTGCTTTTACAACATCACAAGGCATGCAGGGTGAGGTGAATGACTTGGCAACATCCCTTGTAACTCAGGGGAAAAAAATCAGCACAGGGATAGCTCCAGCCAGCTGCTCTCTAGACTGACCTCATTCACCTTGAATTCAGGGTGCTGGAAGCAGGAAGGGGAGAGGCAAGCCATGTGCATGTCTGTGTCACTACATCCTCTGCTAGAACATGTCTGCGTGTAGTGGGAGTGAGGAAAGATCTTTGCACAGAGAGAAGAAAGCTATGGTAGTGGGGGTGAGAGGCAGACCCATCTTTGTGGCTGTGACAAAAATCAGGAGAAATATTCTGCTCAAAAAAATCCTGCACTGGACGATGGCTAATTCTATCCCACAGCATGAGTTGCCTCGTTTTTTGCTGTTTTATAATGTTAGGTACATAGGCATGCAATAAAGATTTTCCTGGAATCACCCCACTTAACCCAATGACAATGGAGAGCAGGATTTCCCCATCTTAACAGCTAGTCCAGAGCCCAAGTGGCAGTCCACTAGCAGTCAACGCTAGAAGAAGCTGAGTGGCAGTTCTAATTGACCATTTCTACCCAGGCTCCTCTTAGGAACATACAATATGAGCTGTCACAATCTCCTGCCAATCACAAGAAATCTGACCCAGAGAAAGCCCCATCTCAGAGCGAGGGCTGTTTATACATCCAATGAATTCAGTTTCCATTGCGTGATCTTATTTTTAGGCCATGGCAGAGAAGAGCCTGCCTAATCATATCATAAAATCATGAACTTAGTAGATTATAGATGATAACTTCAAATCTAAATCTGTCCTCTGGCTGCCTAAACAGGCGGCCACTTAGTGTTTGACCTCATCAACTCTTAGAGCTCAAAGTCTGTTGTTGGGGGTTGCTTGGGAGCTTTCGTAGAGTTGCAGCTTACCAAATACTCAGGAGGCATTGCTGTTTTATGACACAGAAAAAAAGAAAGACAAATCTGCATTTTGATGCACAGTGAATAGAACATCTAAACGAGCTGTTTTCCTGAAATGCAAGGGATGAAGGCAACATAGGAAATTTATACAGTCACGTTCCATGCCACATTTGCCCATGTTTCTCTCAGTCAAGGAGAGATTTTTTTCACTCTGACACCATTTCAACAACACACATGTCATAAGCAATGGGGGCTGGAAGGTAAGAAGCCCGCAAAGCAAACTAACTAGACAGATAGCAGCTCATTGGTGGCACATGTGCGCGCTCAGCTCTGGTGGAATGATCTGGCTGTAATAAGGCTAGACACATGAATTTCTAAACATCTCTACAAGTGGTTAGTTAGCAAGGTGGCCACACAGTCGTAGAGGCACTGACAGGGGAACTACAGGAGAAAACACGGTATTTCCGTTTGCAGCTGTCATCTCCACTCCACTGGGGGGGCATAGCCAGTGTCTTCTCTCCCCAAGTTAACAGGAGGCTGTGGAAAAGGTAACAGAGCTTCAGATTCCCCACCCACTCAGCAGGAGAAAAAGGGGGGTGATCAGACCAAGAAACTGCTTCCGAATTCTCCATCTGTGGATGGACACACACAGGTGTGCCTCCATTTTTCAGGCTTACGTCATTCAGCTTGTTTCTGAGCAGTGATGAATTCTGCAGGAAAATAACTATGGCAACATAAGTTACTGTTTCCTGATATACACAGCCCCCTCCCTGAAGGAAAATCATAGTTCAGTACCTTATGGACAGGGCTTGGCCCTGCAACCAACTCTAACCAGTGAAAACTGCGGAAAGTGACTGACATGCAGAAGTTTTAGGGCTAGTATGTAACCCCCAGGCTCTCTTTTTCCTTCTGCTTAATGACCAGCAGTGTCCCAAAGAGGAATTGCTCTATTAGTCTGGGTCCTAGAGTGAAGACAACCCAAAGTAGTATTAACATGGACCCAAGATGAGTATGAGCAGGAAATGACTTTTATTGTTGGGAACCACTGAAATTTGGGTGTCATTTGTTACTGAAGCATCAAACAGCCTAGCCAATTCTGAGTCAGTTTAAGAAAGCTAATGGATCACCTATAATAGATATAAAGGTGGGTGACATCCTTGCTTGTGAATGTCACACATTTCCTTCCTCTTGTCATGATCTCTTTCTTATCTCTAGTCAGTCAGTGTCTGGTTTAGTTCTATCCTTGGTTTATTTGTCTGATCTTCCTCAAGTGCATTTTCAGGCTG
Source organism: Dama dama (assembly GCF_033118175.1). NCBI lineage: Eukaryota > Metazoa > Chordata > Mammalia > Artiodactyla > Cervidae > Dama > Dama dama. The sequence goes on from NC_083691.1 coordinate 40,172,502, forward strand.
GGCCACTCTCTTGGGCCTCAGGAGTGAATACATGTTAGGCTGATGCTATGACTAATTCAACTGGAAGAAGCAACTGTGGATCTGACTATCATAGCTTGTAGTTATCCTCTTTGAACATCAGCTTATTATCTTTGCAATGGACACATTTAGCCAGTTTTACACAAAAGTATGGCTCAGTGGTAAAGAATCCACCTGCCAGTGCAGAAGCTCCAAGAGACACATATTCAATTCCTGGCCCAGGAAGATCTCCTGGAGAAGAGAATGGCAACCCACTCCAGTATTCTTGCCTGGAGAATCCCATGGACAGTGGAGCCCGGCGGTCTGCAGTCCACGGGGTCACAAAGAGTCAGACACAATTGATCACACATGCACATGTGAAAGTATACAGATGTTATCTCTTAATATTAGAATGATGTGGTCAGAGAGCTACATGACAAGAAGGACCTATCATAATATAACATAATAGTTTTAGAGACTATACATAGAAAGAAAATGATGCTAATCTTAAAATGATTGGGAATCAGGAACATTCTAAGAATCAGAGTAAATGGTGGATTTCTAGGCATAAAATCCACTGCGTTGTAGGGTACTTTTATCTTATTTAATCCAATTACTTTAAATCAGTTACCTTCTATGGGCACGTCATTATGCTTTTTCAGGAAACAGTTTTGAGGTTTACCCATGCCCTTTATTTACTAGTGAAAGGCAATGGCCACTTATATCTCATCCAAAGCTCATAAAATTTTATCTTATTCTTCTCCTTCAGATTTTAAGAGTTAAATCACCTCACCAAGGAGATCTAGACCTGAGTAGGTAAGGATTTCTCAGGGTTTAGCAATTACACCATTAACTATAAAAGACGAACAGAGATAGAAAAAAGTTAATGGCTTGACATCACAGGAAGCAATATTCTAGAACCATGGAATATTGGATTTGACCAAGAGAAAGCATATGAGATCCTGAGACACAGAGAGGTTCAGTAACTCACAGGCAGTAAGCCCAGAGTTTTGGTGTCCTCCCCATCACATTGGTGCTTTACTTATAACTGTGTGCTGAGGATGGGCTTAGGAATCCCATTCGAGATGAAATTTGCTTTAGAAAAAAACATAGAGTATAGGAGAATTAAGAATATGGGAATTACAAATATGAATAGTCTATCTAGAATAGGCACTGTATTTAAAAAATAATCCTCTTTAACAAGTGGTGCTGGGAAAACTGGTCAACCACTTGTAAAAGAATGAAACTAGAACACTTTCTAACACCATACACAAAAATAAACTCAAAATGGATTAAAGATCTAAATGTAAGACCAGAAACTATAAAACTCCTAGAGGAGAACATAGGCAAAACACTCTCCGACATAAATCACAGCAAGATCCTCTATGACCCACCTCCCAGAATATTGGAAATAAAAGCAAAACTAAACAAATGGGACCTAATGAAACTTAAAAGCTTTTGCACTACAAAGGAAACTATAAGTAAGGTGAAAAGACAGCCCTCAGATTGGGAGAAAATAATAGCAAATGAAGAAACAGACAAAGGATTAATCTCAAAAATATACAAGCAACTCCTGCAGCTCAATTCCAGAAAAATAAATGACCCAATCAAAAAATGGGCCAAAGAACTAAACAGACATTTCTCCAAAGAAGACATACAGCTGGCTAACAAACACATGAAAAGATGCTCAACATCACTCATTATTAGAGAAATGCAAATCAAAACCACAATGAGGTACCATTACACGCCAGCCAGGATGGCTGCTATCCAAAAGTCTACAAGCAATAAATGCTGGAGAGGGTGTGGAGAAAAGGGAACCCTCTTACACTGTTGGTGGGAATGCAAACTAGTACAGCCGCTATGGAAAACAGTGTGGAGATTCCTTAAAAAACTGGACATAGAACTGCCATATGACCCAGCAATCCCACTTCTGGGCATACACACTGAGGAAACCAGATCTGAAAGAGACACGTGCACCCCAATGTTCATTGCAGCACTGTTTATAATAGCCAGGACATGGAAGCAACCTAGATGCCCATCAGCAGATGAATGGATAAGGAAGCTGTGGTACATATACACCATGGAATATTACTCAGCCATTAAAAAGAATTCATTTGAACCAGTCCTAATGAGATGGATGAAGCTGGAGCCCATTATACAGAGTGAAGTAAGCCAGAAAGATAAAGAACATTACAGCATACTGACACATGTATATGGAATTTAGAAAGGTGATAACGATAACCCTATATGCAGAACAGAAAAAGAGACACAGAAATACAGAACAGACTTTTGAACTTTGTGGGAGAATGTGAGGGTGGGATATTTCAAAAGAACAGCATGTATACTATCTATGGTGAAACAGATCACCAGCCCAGGAGGGATGCACGAGACAAGTGCTCCGGCCTGGTGCACTGGGAAGACCCGGAGGAATCGGGTGGAGAGGGAGGTGGGAGGGGGGATCGGGATTGGGAGTACATGTAAATCCATGGCTGATTCATATCAATGTATGACAAAACCCACTGGAAAAAAATAATAATAATAAAAAAAAAAAAAAAGAAAACCAAAAAAAAAAAATAAATAAAAAATAAAAAATAATCCTGATAGTATTAGCCCTTGCTTGAATGCAAAATGACCAGACACTCCTCTGTTCTGTTGTGGGAACTTACTGATTAGTAATAAAGAATAAACACCTTCCTATTGGGCTTTTCTACAAGCTGTGTTGACCAGACAATCCTCTGTTCTGTTGTGGGACCTTACTGATTAGTAATAAAGAATAAACACCTTCCTATTGGGCTTTTCTACAAGCTGGTCATAGTTCTACTTTGTTCTATAAGATTAACCTAGTCCAGTGGTTTTGAAACAAACAGAGGTGCCATTTTATCTCCCAGAAGACATTTGGTAACAGGTAGAGACATTTTCAATTGTCACAACTACCAAATGTTACTGACAGGAATACTAAGTATTGTATAATATACCAAACAATGCCCACAATAAACAATTATCTAACCTCAAATGTCAATAGTGCTGAGACTGGACTAGATTGGGACTGGACATGGAACAACAGACTGGTTCCAAATAGGAAAAGGAGTACGTCAGGCTGTATATTGTCACCCTGCTTATTTAACTTCTATGCAGAGTACATCATGAGAAACGCTGGGCTGGAGGAAGCACAAGCTGGGATCAAGATTGCCGGGAGAAATAGCAATAACCTCAGATATGCAGATAACACCACCCTTATGGCAGAAAGTGAAGAAGACTAGAGCCTCTTGATGAAAGTGAAAGAAGAGTGTGAAAAAGTTGGCTTAAAGCTCAACATTCAGAAAACTAAGATCATGGCATCTGGTCCCAACACTTCATGGCAAATAGATGGGAAAACAGTAGAAACAGTGGTTGACTTTATTTTGGGGGGCTCCAAAATCACTGCAGATAGATGGTGATTGCAGCCATGAAAGTAAAAGCTTACTTCTTGGAAGAAAAGTTATGACCAACCTAGACAGCATATTAAAAAGCAGAGACATTTCTTTGTCAACAAAGGTCTGTCTAGTCAAGGCTATGGTTTTTCCAGCAGTCATGTATGGATGTGGGAGTTGGACTATAAAGAAAGTTCAGCACTGAAGAATTGATGGTTTTGGACTGTGGTGTTGGAGAAGACTCTTGAGAGTCCCTTGGACTGCAAGGAGATCCAACCAGTCCATCCTAAAGATCAGTCCTGGGTGTTCATTGGAAGGACTGATGCTGAAGCTGAAACTCCAATACTTTGGCCACCTCATTTGAAGAGCTGACTCATTAGAAAAGACCCTGATGCTGGGAAAGATTGAGGGCAGGAGGAGAATGGGACCACAGAGAATGAGATTATTGGATGGCATCACTGAATCAATGGACACAGGTTTGGGTAGACCCCAGGAGTTGGTGATGGACAGGGAGGGCTGGTGTGTTGGGCACGCAAAGAGCTGGACATGACTGAGCAACTGAACTGGAACTAGAACTGGAATTCCAATCTAGTCCAATCCCTTTTTGAGACAAAGCCCTTTACATATTTGAAAGAGGCTATATTATTCATTCTAAGCCTTTTTTCTGCTAAATACCTTCAGGTTTCTCATCATTCTGTATGTAACACAGTTTCTCCATCCTATGGGAACTTTGTTGGACATATTTCAGTGTGTCCCCATTAATTTTCTCACCTGGAAGGGCACACAATTAGCTAGATCAATCATTGATCCACAAGATTCTTAATTCCATGATAACAGCACCATGTGTGCTCAATGCACAGAGAAGCACCAATAAACCATCAGTAGAAGCATGATAGGAGTCTGGTGTCCTAGATCAGAATGTGGACTCAGCAAGACTTCGTGGTTCTTTAGATGATGGTAGAAAGAGCAATAATTGCAAAAATAATACCTACTATGTACTGAATGTGTTTCCCTAGTTCATTTCAGTCACTCAGTCATGTCGGGCTCTTTGCGACACCCTGGACTGCAGCACACTAGGCCTCCCTGTCCATCACCAACTCCTGGAGCTTACTGAAACTCTTGTCCATTGCGTTGGTGATGCCATCCAACCATCTCATCCTCTATTGTTCCCTTCTTGTCCCGCCTTCAATCTTTACCAGCATCAGGGTCTTTTCCAATGAGTCGGTTCTTCACATCAGGTGGCCAAAGTGTTGGAGCTTCAACTCTAGCATCAGTCCTTCCAATGAATATTCAGGACTGATTTCCTTTAGGATGGACTGGTTGGATCTCCTTGCTGTTCAAGGGACTCTCAAGAGTCTTCTCCAAAACCACAGTTCAAAAGCATCAATTCTTCGGTACTCAGCATTCTTTATAGTCCAACTCTCACATCCATACATGACTACTGGAAAAGCCATAGATTTGACTAGATGGACCTTTGTTGGCAAAGTAATGTCTCTGAATAGGTTGGTCATAGCTTTTTTTCCAAGGAAGAAGTGTCTTTTAATTTCATGGCTGCAGTCACCATCTGCAGTGATTTTGTAGCCCCAAAGAAGTCTCTCACTGTTTCTATTGTTTTCCCATCTGTTTGCCATGAAGTGATAGGACCAGATGTCATGATCTCAGTTTTCTGAATGTTGAGTTTTATGCCAACTTTTTCATTCTCCTCTTTCACTTTCATCAAGAGCTTCTTTAGTTCTTCACTTTCTGCCATAAGGGTGATGTCATCTACATATCTGAGGTTATTGATATTTCTCTCAGCAATCTTGATTCCAGCTTGTTCTTCATCCAGCTTGGCATTTCAAATAATGTACTCTGCATACAAGTTAAATAAGCAGGGTGACAATATACAGCCTTGATGTACTCCTTTCCCAAATTGGAACCAGTCTGTTGTTCCATGTGCAGTTCTAACTGCTGCTTCTTGACTTGCATACAGATTTCTGGTGGTCTAGTATTTCCATCTCTTGAAGAATTTTCCACAGTTCATTGTGATCTACACAGTCAAAGGCTTTGGTGAAGTCAGTAAAGCAGAAGTAGATGTTTTTCTGGAACTCTCTTGCTTTTTCAATGATCCAGTGGATATTGGCAATTTGATCTCTGGTTCCTCTGCCTTTTCTAAATCCAGCTTGAACATCTGGAAGTTCACAGTTCATGCACTATTGAAGCCTGGCTTGGAGAATTTTGAGCATTACTTTGCTAGTGTGTGAGATGAGTGCAATTGTGCGGTAGTTTGAACATTCTTTGCCATTGCTTTTCTTTAGGATTAGAATGAAAACTGACCTTTTCCAGTCCTGTGGCCACTGCTGAGTTTTCCAGATTTGCTGGCATAATGAGTGTAGCACTTTCACAGCACTGTCTTTTAGGATCTGAAATAGCTCAACTGGAATTCCATCACCTCCACTAGCTTTGTTCCTAGTGATGCTTCCTAAGGCCCACTTGACTTTGCATTCCAGGATGTCTGGCTCTAGGTGAGGGATCACACCATCGTGGTTATCTGGGTCATGAACATTTTTTTTTTGTATAGTTCTTCTGTGCATTCTTGCCACCTCTTCTTAATATCTTCTACTTCTGTTAGGTTCATACAATTTCTGTCCTTTATTGTGCTCATCTGTGCATGAAATATTCCTTTGGTATCTCTAATTTTCTTGAAGAGATCTCTGAAGAATCTATCTGCAGTGCAGGAGACCCAGGTTCAATCGCTGGGTCGGGAAGATCCCCTGGAGTAGGGCATGGCAACCCACTCCAGTATTCTTGCCTGTAGAATCCCACAGAAGGAGGAGCCTGGCAGGCTGTAGTCCATAAGGTCACAGAGTCAGACATGAGTGAAGTGACTGAGCAGCAGCAGCAGCAGCATGTATTGAATGTTGATAATACAGCAGATACCTTCCTAAGGTATTTATATCCATTATCTAATTTAATTCTCTGCAAAATCCCATGTAGTAGGTTATGATATCATTTTTATGGATAAAGAAACCAATTCCTAGATACATTAAATGGAGAAGGCAATGGCACCCCACTCCAGTGCTCTTGCCTGGGAAATCCCATGGAAGGAGGAGCCTGGTAGGTTGCAGTCTGTGGGGTCGCTAAGAGTGGGACACAACTGAGCAACTTCACTTTCACTTTTCACTTTCATGCATTGGATAAGGCAATGGCTCCCCATTCCAGTGTTCTTGCCTGGAGAATCCCAGGGACAGGGGAGCCTGGTGGACTACCGTCTATGAGGTCACACAGAGTCAGACACGACTGAAGCAACTTAGCAGCAGCAGATACATTAAAAAAAAAAGAAGAAGAAGAAGAAAAACTTGACTAAGTTCGTGAAGCTACTGATCAAATTGACCAGACCCAAACCCAGACCTGCCTAATCTCAAAACCCAGGCTCTTAATCCCCCAAAATGTGCTGTAACCCATCCTCCTCAAAACATGGATAAAATGGCACATTTTACAAAAGAATAGCAAACTACCATGAATTAGCTAATGCAGCCATCTTAATATGCATGCACACGTCTTGGCAGGAGGTCTCACTTCTTTGCAACCTAAGACCAGAACATATTTTTCAAGAAAACAAAGCTCCTAGGAGGAATGGGTCTCATATTTTAAGAGTCAAAAGCTTTGTGTGTTTTCAGTAGTCTTTCTGGCAAAAGCAAATCAACAACAAGGTGAAGAAAAGAGAGGTTTCCAGCATTCTCATGATTCTCTGTCCCACTCAAAACGGAAAACTCAGGTCTGGACCGTCCCAGATTCATGAGTATCCAGGGACCTTCCATTAGTGAGTGATGGTTACAAACTGTTGTGCCTTCGGCATATCAGGTTTATTTTTGTTTCAAAGGAGTTTGCATAGTCTCTGCTCTGTGCTTCTACATTTGCACCTTAAAGACTGGAGCTTTTGGGCTTATGACTCATGGATTTTTTTTCTTTAGAAAAGGGTGGGCTATATTTTTTCTTTTGGCAGCTCTTAAATTAGTCAAGTTACCATGTAATCTTTGAGTTTCACCAAGTGGCTTCAAGGATTAGATACTGAAAGCCCAAGAAAAGTGCTTGGATTACAAACTTTCAATATATTGCAACTTAAAGCTGGCCTTTTCTTTCTTTTACAATCCAGGAATATACTTCTACCATATTTATATAGCATTTCCCTGAAGACAAGGAAAGCTCTGCTAGCAGAGGTAAGGGAGGAGTCACCTGGCATTTAGAAGGTGAAGCTCTTTTGGCAGAACTTGCATTAAAACTCATTATAATTTCACTTTCATTTTTAAAAGTAAGAGTCTTTGATATTGGTCTCTTTTTGTCAGTGTAAATGTCTCCTCTTTACTTACTCCTGGGATGATCTCAGTTCTTCTCTGTAGAGGAGACAGAGAACTTTCTTAGAATGTACTTCCAAAAAGATGTCTCTTGCTTTCATCATTCATCCACCCCCATGTCCCCAGATGTTTCTTAAAGCTGGTTCTCCCAGTGCTTTTCCACCTACTCCTAGTGACTTGTTCTCACTCTTCCAAAAAACAAGGCCTGGATCAACGGTAACAGAAGGGAGAGTTGATTCAGCTCAGCACCATTAAAGACAGACCAGAGGACTTCCCTGGTGGTTCAGTGGTAAAGAATCTGCCTGCCAGTGCAGGGGACATGGATTCAATCCCTGGTCTGGGAAGATTCCACATGTCAGAGGGCAACTAAGCCCATGCACCACAACTACTGAGTTTGTGCTCTAGAGGACATGCTTTGCAACTACTGAGCCTTTCTACTGCAACTACTGAAGCCCAAGCACCCTAGGGCCTGTGCTCCACAACCAGAGAACCCACAGAAGTGAGAAGCCCACACAACACAACAAAGAGTAACCCCCACTCGCTGAGACTAGAGAAAGCCTGCGCATAGCAACAAAGATCCAGCTCAGCCACAAGTAAAAACAAATAAAAAAAGAAAAACCAGAAAATCCAAGCCCCTCCTAAATAATGCCAACTCCTCAAACCGCCCAGTCGATTTCAAAGTCTCTAGTAGGGATCAGAAAACTTTCCTTGTAAAGACATGCTGGCCATGAGATGGAATATTACTGCTCTTGTGTACCATGGTCTTCCCTGCCTGACCAGCAATATCAGGTAGGTTTTAAAAGAATTAATTGAAATATGGATCTGAAATCTTTTAAATCATGGTAAGATGGCTCAAAATTCCAAGGATGAATAGTATTACTTAGTAGGAGACCGTGATCAAAACAAAAATGCCATCCAAGTAGATGTGAAGAGAAAAGGTGAATCAAATAAACAGCCCTCAGACCAAACACTGTCACCTCTTGGAAACAATTCTTGAGCCTCGGACTTAGCTGAATCACCCTCACCTGGATTTTTCCAATGAACTTACACAGCACTGCTTGTGTGTTCTCTCATAGCAATGATTGGGAATTTTCTCATCTGTTTCCCTGTTGTATTAAAAGCTCCTTATAGTGGACAGAAGCTCATTTGTCTCTGTCCCCAGTGCCTAGTGCAGAGTCTGCTACATAACAGGCACCCAATAAATGCTCATTGATTTAGTCAATGAGTTAGCTAATTAATAATTAACACAAGCCAGCATTTACTGAGTGCCAAATAATAGGCAAGGACTTCCCAGGAGACTCAGTGGTAAAGAATCTGTCTACCAGTGCAGGAGATGCAGGCTCAATCCTTGAGTTGGGAAGATCCCCTGGAGAAGGAAATGGCAACCCACTCCACTATTCTTTCCTGGGAAATTCCATGAACAGAGCAGCCTGGCAGGCTGGGGTCACAAAGTCAGAAATGACTTGACTAAACAACAACAATTAATATAATTCAAAGGATGGCTGGTAAAACACAAAATATGTTCCTAAGATAAAAGATTTATAGAATAGTTTGGAATTAAAAGAAACACAGGGATGAAATCCATCAATCCATTCATTCAATAAGTATTTCATCTTACTACAAGACAAAGAAATGCATAGACTTGGTTTCAGGGAGGGGAGATGACACATGAAAAGCTTGGAAAATTCTAAATATGAATATATTTAAGCAATGAGCAAAGAGGTTTGTCTTTAGAAGCAGGCTAGTATCAGATGGTGCCTGGCATGAACTACTTGGCTAAAAAGTTTGCAATTTCTTCTATAAGCCACAAGAAGATAGTTTGCAGAAGGACAAGATAGATGGGTTTCAGACAGCAAGCGCTAGAGGCAGGGAGACCTGTTAGGAGGATTTTATAGAAAGTCACAGAAGAGGGAATGGCAGTCTCCATGATTAGGCTACTAGGTAATTACCCCCTAGGGTCTCTCTCTCCCTGCCCTAAATTAAGTTGTAGATGCTCCTGCCACGACATCATGCTTAGTTGCTTTTTTTTTTTTTGTTAGTTGGAGGCTAATTACTTCACAACATTTCAGTGGGTTTTGTCATACATTGATATGAATCAGCCATAAGAGGAAGAGGAACCTGTGGGTATAAAAGTTAAGAAGCAACATTGAATTCAAGGCTTCACACTATTTCAGCTTGGGGGCAGCATCACTCAAGTGGTTAAGGAGACTTGTAAATCCTGGGGTAGCTATCAGCTCTCTCCTCTTCTAGGCTTCCCTCTATAGAAACCATGAACATCTTAGTTTGAAAAGACATGTATTAGAAAATGACGGTGCTCATTTTCAATTACATCTTTATTTCTGATTGGAATTACATTACAAATATTCCTTGATATAATTCATATATTTACCTATTCATTCATTTTCTACTAGGATGGTGAAAATGAATAAAACATAGACCTCCTAAATTATTAATTTTCCCTTGAAATTTAAAAAGCAGAATTGATCCTCCCAGTGAAACACTGACATGATTATTATTACTTGTATCTTATAAAGTTTGTATTAGATAAAGTTTATACCCAATTCAAGAATATTTTTTAGGATATTTGGAGTCATTCAAGAAATGTCTCAATATATTTTAAGAAAAAAAAATTTTTCCTTCTCCTAGCAGTTGAGTCAAGTGACAGAAATACCCAAATCAAATGACAGCCTTATCTTCCCAAACATTTTCCAAAAGGCTCTTGCATCTGGGGTCCAACAGTTAATTCTCTCTAACTAGTTCTCCTATGTCATTCCTCCATTCCTATTTTTACTTTAAATGCCATCTCTTTTTGCTGTTTCCCACAACAGTTTTAGCCTTTCTTGGTAATCTAATGCCCCAGTCAATTTCCTGAGGTAAAGATGTGTTTATATAAAAATTGCTATCAGGAAACAGTTCAAGTATTGAGAAAAGTCAGCGTACATTTTAACTGACAACTCCATAAATAGATGAAGATGGAGTCACATTTCAGAATCCTGAATTACTGAGTACATTCCCTTGTCCCATTGCCTGGACCTAAACCTGGATTTCATTCCCACAGAAATTTATTCATTGAATGTTTTTTGAGTGCCTACTATGTGCTGGTCAATGAGGCTGCATCAAGAGGCAAAATTGTAAATTACCACGATGGGTGCTTCTTGCTAACTTGTACTTTATCTGTTGATACACAGGAATTACATTGGGTTAGCCTAATAGTTCTTTCGAGTTTTTCTGTTACATTGTATAGAAAAATCTAAACAAACTTTTTTAGCCAAACCAATGCTTTCCCAACTTTTGATTTTAAGTTCTGAGAGGGCAGAGACCATGTTTCATTCATGCCTTATTTACCTCTGCTTTTCCTAGAGTAGGCATGGACTAGATAGCAACAAGGAAAATCAGAATTTCCTTCTCTAGTGATGTCCCTTGCTTAGAATTCCTCCAAAATGTCTATACCTACATGAGTTGTCTAATCTAGGCTTTGACATGCCAGTTAGAGTTGGCTATTCACACATGCAGAAGTTCAGCTTTCTCATCTATAAAATAGGTCTAATGACAGTTGCACTCATTTTAGGTGACTATCTTGAAGCTTAAACAATAAAATGGCCCAGTAAAGTTTTTTGTGAATTCTTAACTCAAATGGTAAAAGCGTCTGCCTACAATGTGGAAGACCAGGGTTCAATCCCTGGGTCGGGAAGGTCCCCTGGAGAAGAAAATGGCAACCCACTCCAGTCCTCTTGCCTTGAAAATGCCATGGGTGGAGGAGCCTGGTAGGCTACAGTCCATGGGGTTGCAAAGAGTTGGAAACAACTGAGCGACTTCACTTTCACTTTTTAATAATATAAATGTAAGAAATTATTTTATTTACTCCTAAGACAACTTGGAATTGTACTTTAGTTGTTTTAGAAAGGAAATCTTTAGCTCTTTAAATAAAGGACAAAGGGCTTCCCTGGTGGCTCAGATGGTAAAGCGCTGGCCTGCAATGCAAGAGACCTGGCTTTGTTCCCTGCATCGAGAAGATACCCTGGAGAAGGAAATCTTGGTAACTCATTCCAGTACTCTTGCCTGGAAAATTCCATGGACGGAGGAGCCTGGTAGGCTACAGTCCATGGGATTGCAAAGAGTTGGACACGACTGAGGGACTTCACTTGCACTTTCACTTTTAAAGCACAAATCTCTTCGAAGACTATGTTTCTTTTTTTTGAAGACTATGTTTCATAACACCCAAGGCAATGGTGGACTTATTAAAAAACATGGAAGAGGAGAATGAATGGGTGAATGTAGAGTTTTGGTTCCATAGCATGGTAATATCTAGTGGAGAAACACATGCACACAGAGCCACCAACAAGAACATGAGTGTATTTAGAGAGCAAACCAACCAGGCAGTGAAATACATAGTCTCAGTTACTTCATATGGTTGCATTTAAATACATGTTACACATGAACCAATGGAATGTGGCTAGTTGGTGAACTGAATCTTTAACTATTGACTTGTAAATAATTTAAATTTAAATAGCCACCTGCAGCTGGTTACTACTCCACCAGACAGCAGCACAATTTTCAATCTCAGCTTGGCCATTAGTTATGCCATTAGCTGTGCATCTCTGGGAAAATCGGTCACCTTCTCTGAGCCTCAAAGTCTCAGAGGAAAATAAATTAAATCATCTCCCAGGTATCTCTTCCAGGCAAAATGTTGTGTGAATCAAAATACAAGAATAATAATTAAGACACAAGAACAAGTCTCAGCTCCCTGCAGATTTCCTACTTGCAAGGAGCACATGAAAAATCTGTAAGTGCTAGTTTAAAGCATTTACCTCTCTGTGCCTCCATTTTTTTCTTCTATAAAAAGGATATAGTAAGAAAAACTACCTCTTGGGGTTATTAGAGTTAAATAATTTAACAAATAGAAAGTAATAGCACAGTTCTTGGTACACAGCAGTAATAAAATGTTATAATATACATCTAAATCTGTTTCACTCTCTCCATCTCAACTGCAAAGGCTTTCATGAGAATAAAACGAGATGATACATACAATCAAAGTGAAATGCTGAAAAATGGAAGCAAACATTAGTTATCTTATTTTTTACAATCATGAATTTAGTTATGCTTAGACCCTCAGTCATGTCTGACTCTTTGTGACCCCATGGACTATAGCCTATCAGGCCTCTCTGTCCATGGGATTCTCCCAGCAAGAATACTAGAGTCAATTTCTAAACTTTAGATTAAATTCAATCTCTCATCATGCATTCAACATATATTTATAATGTGCCTACTATGTGCCAAGGACTATTTTTTAGGCTGAAATTTATAGTAGAGAGCAGAACAATGTCCTGCCCTTGGGGAGCTTGCTTTCTGATTTGTGGGCATGCATGTGCCTGTGCTCACACACACGTGTACACACACACACATTCTTTCTGTCCTCTATAGAGTCAGGCTGCCTCAGTTTGAATCCTAGCTCTGCTACTGACCATCTGTGTGATTCTAAGCAAGCTGCTTAACTTCTTTAAGCCTCTATTAGTTTCTCTGTAAAAGGAAGCTAACAATGAAAATTTTAAGGATGAAGTGAAAAAGAGTGTAAAGCCCTTAGCACAGTACCCAGCCCTCTGTAAGTGGTACATAAATTATTGTTTTTATTATTAGCTCAGAGAAGACTTGCTTTCCTCCCAAGGCTCAATTCTTTGCTGGGTTGTGAGTAATGCATGTGAAGTAACAGCTAAGAGGCCATAGGTGACCCCATTTCTTGTTTCTCATGTTCCTCTGCAATTTCTGATAGAACACTCAGAAGTACTAGGCTTTGAGTTCTTTAGATAGTTTGAAGAAGAGGGATCCTGGTCTATTCTGCCTCGGAAAGTGAGTCTTCCTAGGGAAGAAAGGGAAAGGGTGAGAAATAAATAGCATGAGCATTAAAAGGGGAGAGGGAAGTACCTGGTGAAAGTGGAGGCACTTACCACCTCCTAGTCTGTGATCCCCTGCAGAAGAAAATGGTAACCCATTCCAGTATTCTTGTCTGGAGAGTTCCAAGGAGAGAGGAGCCTGGTGGGACCAGTACCTGGGGTCACAAAGAGTCAGACAGGACTGAGCGACGAACACTTCACTTCAGTCTGTGCTGATTGATCCCTGTATTTCCCCAGTTGTTTCCTGAGCTGCTTTTCATGAACATCAGTCAATGCCTAAAAGAGAAACCTATAGGGGAAGTAGAGGCAGTTCTGCCAGCTAGTTATTAAAATAATGGCCCTTGACTCGCTAAACAGGTAACACAGCAGCATAATCAAACATGAGGACCCCTTCTCTTTTCTATATTTAACATAAAGAATCTTTTTTGTGATGTTTTCCTCCTTTTTTTATGACTCAATTTGATGCTCGTTTCAGTTTCATTTTTTCCATGCATGCAAAGAAGGGGGCGCTGAAGAAGGAAGTACCTTCCTAAAAGATGATGCAAAATCCTCACTACTCTCAGGAGAGCTTGGGAGTATCCGACTCTCAAAATCCATGACAAATCAACAGAGCTGTGTCCTGGGAACAGCCAAGCCAACTATGCAGAGGTGGCTGCTAGGAAGCAATGTTTCCAGAGCTAACAGGAACCTAGAATGTATATATCACTGTTTATATCACTGCTCCCCATGTCTACAATGTCACCACTGATTCTTTCCTTTGAATCATGGCATCAAAGGCCTCAGATAAAACAGGAGGCTTGCCTGAGAATTGAGCTATGAGACCTCATCCGTACTCATTCCTCAGAGGCCCACACACAAGGGGACTTGGATGTGGGAGAAAACTAAGGTGATGGGTCCAGGGAAACAATGAAGGGCTGCTCAAGTGGGTGCTCTTAAGAAGATCAGCATCAGGGGGGCCTGATTATGGGGCCTTAAGTGCTGGGGTCAGGTAAGGACAGGTACAAAACGAGGAAAGAAAAAAAGTAGGAAGGAAAGAGAAATTCATCTCTAAGATCATCACCTTCACTATTTTGCTAAGGGAGCAACTAACTGCCTCGTTACATAAAGGACCGGTCAGGGTAACCCCATAATTCATGGAGTTTATTTTTCCTTTCTGGAAGTCGCAGTGGTGCGCTTTGGAGATCTGGCAACACGAGGCAAGGATGCTGCCAGTGGGAGGAAAGATGGAGTGCAGCCCCACATGGGCCATCGCCTGCTCAGATCTTACAGAAACCTTGCCTTGTATGGCTTTGGAGCCATGGCTCTCTTTCCATCAGATCAAGTCCTCCCTTAATCCCTTGTCTGTGTCTCCAGCCGTGCACTCCATAAACGACGATCATAGCTGCTTCACAGAGTGTTTAGACAGCCACGGAGCAGGGGCTCAAAGCCTGTGAGAGCAGGGAACTCACTCACTCCCCTCCTTGAAAGCCCTGGGCTTGAGCTTCAGGTTCTGCTCCCAATGTCGCATGTGGATACCAGCCCCCTCCTGTTTGGAAAATTTAGCAAATCTCTTTGCCCCCAATAAAGCCATTTGGAAGACTTGAAATTTCTCAACAGACACTTGTTAAACAAAACATGTCACATACCTCTAGGAAAAGGGTGACATTTATTTCTTTATTTTTCCTCATTCCTAAAGCAACTTTCGTCTCAAGGCTGAGAACCGAGAACAGTTCAGAGAACAGTTCCAACATGGCAGAGCTCACACTGCGTTGAAGCTGAAGATGTCACCCACGATAAACATGAACTGCTGTGACAATGAGAAGGGAGGGGAAGAATTGCCTCTCTGAGCGGGGTGGGGGGGGGGGGGGGTGCTCAACACAGGAGAAAAGGAAAGATGCATTTGATTGTGTTTACAAGATTCATTCACAGCCCAGCAGGCAGTATTCACACTATAATATTCACCCTAACACAGATAATTTGATTTTCAACCTGGTTATCATGCATTCAGACATAGCAATACATGAAAATATATGCTTTAGCAGTGCATTTTAAACAAGTTGCACACTTTAAGTCGGAATATATTAGAGGTGAGTGCTGAAGTTAGTGATTGTAGAGGACTCGGAAATCTCCATTCAGCACATGGCATAGGTTTTGAAATGACTCAAAAATTTTTTTACATTCTGTTCCAGCTGCTAACTGTATATTTATATATCAATCTACATACAGGATGCAGTGAAAATTATAAACTTGCTTGCTTTTTAAATGTTTCATGGTTTGAAGAGTTTTTAACTTTCTTAAGCATCCCGAAGCAAAATGGAAATGTAACTCCACCCATATACCTTGAAATGATAACCATTACTATTGTAACTAAGTAGGGAATGATGGATTGTCAGGCTCCCCCGCTTCATGCTGGGAAAACTGAGCAGCAGGCTTCGTGTGACTTTTTCAAGGTCACACAACTAATAAATGAAGAGTTGAAGTTCTACTCTGCGTCTTTCTGCCATCCTGCCTTTGGAATACACACGTGCGTGCTAAGTTGCTTCAGTCATGTCCGACTCTTTGGGACTCCATGGACTGTAACCCACCAGGCTCCTCTGTCCACGGGGTTCTCCAGGCCAGAATACTGGAGTGGGTTGCCATGCCTTCCTCCAGGGGATCTTCCCAACCCAGGGGTCGAACCTAGGTCTCCTGAGGCTCTTGCATTGCAGGCGGATTCTAAAGGCCCTGCCCTCAGAAGTAAATAAGTAAATTTACTAAGTAAATAAGAATAAATAAATAAAACATGAGTGATAATGTATTTTAATCATATAGTTAAAATCAAAGTTTTTTTCTATGGCCCATACCCACCAAGGCTCCATCCAGCCTGGCCTCTCGACCTTAACCCTGAGAGTCGGCCAATACTTTTGAAAAATTAATTCACTGCAAAGATGACGTCCCCAGTGCCTTCATTCTTCCACTGCTATTCTGTTAGTCAATCATGGATATTTCTTGACTATGGTGAAGCCAGAATGGATAGCACTGGTCTTGGAAGACCTTGGTCTTTTACCACTATAGTGTGACTGTCTGAGATGATTCGACTCCCAGAGAAATACAGCTTGAAGGTCCAACAGATTGTCTTGTCTTTTCAGGCATGATAAATCTCTTTGTCACGTGTGGTGACTATAGATCTTGATTTGGGGTCCTGGGTCAAACACTGGTCCTCCGCAAGCTGAAGATAATTCCTCCCTAACGTTAACAAAGCAGATAGATGGCTGAGACATATCAGGAGAAAGGAGACTTCAGGAGGAAGGGGGCACCTGCGCAGGGGAAGGGGAGGCCTTTACCTATCCCTGATCCTCACATTCTGGAGCTTTCCATATTCTGCAGGAGCCACATTTCCTTCACATCACAAACTACCAAATTAATTTGCTCTCAGAGTTCTGAGCAGTTAGAAGTCAAGAGCAGGACTGGACATCACCCCAGAGGCTCGGAGAGCCACTGAAGTTTGTGAGGACACAAGAGGGGAGACCCAAAGCCTCCATCTCCATGAGGCCTGGGTGACACCTCTGGGGGAAATGATGTAGGCCAGCTGGGAAAAGAGGGTTTTCTTTTTATGCCTGTTGGAAATAGGCATTTTAGAATTTTCAGGTCATAAAATGTTTTAAAAATGAATATGTTTCTAGACAGTCTAGGAGGTAAATGAATAACCTCTAATTGTTCTCCTGAGCAAGCCCTTAGCAACCATGGGCTTTCTGCAGGCTGGGATGAAGCCTGGTTTGACTGGCCTCCAGCATCTGCTCATAGTGTAGTCTTTGGGAAGTTACCGAACCTCTCTCTGTGCATCAGATTCTCCACCTGTAAAACTGTCATCTCTCCCTTATTGGGTTGTCAGGATTTAAATTATCTCATTAGAATAGAATACTTAGAACAGTTGTAGTTGTTATTGTTGAGTCGCTCAGTTGTGTCCGACTCTTTGCAACCCCATGGACCGCAGCATGTGAGGTTTCCCTTTCCTTCTCTATCTCCTGGAGTTTGCTCAAACTCATGTCCGTTGAGTTTGTGATGCCATCCAACTATCTCATCCTCTGTCACCTCCTCCTCCTGCCCTCAATCCTTCCCAGCATCAAGGTCTTTTCCAGTGCCTGATACATATTGAGCGCTCAGTAAAATGTTTGAGTCCATTTCTTATTATACTTTGATATAAGGGTTAAGCCAGGAAAAAAAATGTCATTGATGCTTTTTTTTACCACTCAATTTATTCATAAAATAGTTCCGAGAACCACCATGCTCTGGTATTTCTCCTGGCTCCACCCTCCAAAACAGCCTGATAGTCTCTCAAATTGCATCTTGCTTCAGAGGCTATAGGGCATTCGTGTGGTGGGTTAGAGCACGCTGCTTGCCTTGTACCACACAATTAATAGTGTTTTACAACCATTGATATTAGGATGAGAGTGGTGACAATAACATGGAAGGAGGGTAGACAATATCAGCCAGCCAAACAAGGAAAATGCAAATACCATACCCACACCTAAAGGCAGAGGCAAAGCCATCTTTCCTCTTTTCTGTTTTCTTGGGCTTCCTCCATACTCTGAGCTCTACCAAGACAGAACAGAGAATTGCTCCATGTAAAATGACAGTCTCCATGGCTGCTTCCAACAGAGCACCCTCATTTTTCTAGAGTCAGAATGCGGACTTAGCCAAGCCACTGTCTGCTCCTGGAGAAGGACTGCCCAGGAGGCTAGCAATGGGCCCAGGCTCACTTGGCTCCTGCTGTCCTCCTGCAGCCTCCGCCCCATCTGAGCAAACTTTGGCAGGCCCCACATCGCGAGCCTGCCCCTCTGCACAATGTGGAAAGCATTGACTCAGCGGTGGTTTAAGTGCAGCAGCAATGCTTTCATCAAAGCCTCTGTTCCCACCTTGCGCTCAGGAAGGCAGCTGGTGAACGTCGTGTCCTGTGCTACAGATGGACCGGTGGAGGCAGGCCCAGTGCTCAGCGTACTGACTTAGACAGGTGTTTGATTTTGCGTTTTCCAGGTGGCCAGAAGGAAGCTGATCATTTGGTGAAAGAGGAAGTCATGCGGGAGAGAAATAGTTCACCCGCCCTGGCAAGAGCACAGAGCCAGCCACTTGGCTTTCATCCATCTGTTTACCAGACATGGTCTTAAAGCCAGCACATGTTCCCTTGAGGGTTCATTCTTCCTTTGAATTTTAATGGCGAGTAAGAGGATTCTGCTGTCAGCTCCCGCTCTTTCGGTGAGAGTGGTCTTTTGGTCTGGGGAGTTAACCAGGTCACCAAGATTAGTGGCAGCTGGCATTTCTAGTCGGGGCATCTCAGCTCCGTCAGTCCAGACTGCCAGGTGTGCCAGGTGTGCTGTGAGAAGCTGAAGGAGACGCATGGTGTGTTTCACCCTGCCCCTTTGTCCACCTTCATGAGTAGAGGGCAGTGCAAGGGACACTTTCTGGCCCCTGGAATGACAGATGCCATCCACAGCTAGCCTAGCCAGGAAACCACAAACAAAGAAATGAAACAGCTGCTCCTTGGAAGGCAGAAAGCAAGGATGCATCCAAGAGCTTCTTTGCAGCAAGAAAACTCACAAATGATGTTTCTGTAAAATCAGGAGTAAAGGGGTTTGGTGTCCACTTCTATTGGGGGTTTCATTGACCTGAGCTCCCATGACTACACAAGGTAAAAATGCCCAAAATTTCTGAGATGAACCCAGGAAACCCAAAAGGCTAATTGGAAGAATTTAAGGGAATGATAACAAGGGATTATTTGTAGTATACAAATGATATGATTTAAGGGAATGATACACAATGATACAAGAGAAAGCACACAAGTGTAGAATTTAAGACCAGAAAAATCCCCCAGGAGGACTTCCAGAGAGAAAAGGGAGGGGAGAAGGCAAGCCTGCAAATCCCTGAGAACTCCTGTGAATGAATTTGGCACTCTGAAACTATCTTCAAGGTGGGGAGGTACCTTTCTTAAGTTCTGTCCAAGAGTTCAGGGTAAACGGAGTACATTTGTCATAACATAATGGGAGAAAAGGGCTGGAAGTGGGTGGGAAGGGGCCTTCTCATAAGGCCACCTGCCCCAGAGCTAGCACTGTGGGGCTCTGGCTCCTTCTGCTTGAGTCTTGCTGGGTAGGAAGGCAGCTGTCAGTTTTCACACAGCACTCAGTTCTGGCAAGAGAGCAGATTCAGTGGAAGCCAAACCCTTGTCAGGAGCATCCATCAGCCCTAGGATGCTACAGCCTCTGCTGACTGGTCATGGGTCACAGGACTGTGGGAGCTTCTGGCCTCTTACCTCTGACTGGAGAAATCATACTGCTTCCCACTGGAAAGCCCAAGGGAGCCTGTTTCTGGGATTTGGGGTACAGAATCAACCTGTCAAAATAAGTGAGAGTATCCCAAAGATCAAGGCTGGTGCCCTCTATTAGCATTTATTTATAACTCATATTCTAAACTGTTTCAAAAGAGATCAAAGAATAATAAGGTCATACATACACAACTGGGCTTCTCTGGTGGCTCAGAGGGTAAAGAATCTGCCTGCAATGCAAGAGATCCGGATTCAACCCCTGGGTCAGAAAGATCCCCTGGAGAAGGGAATGGCTACTCACTCCAGTGTTATTGCCTGGAGAATTCCATGGACAGAGAAGACTGGTGAGCTACATTCCATGGGGTCGCAAAGCACTGGACCCAACTGAGCAACTAAACACACACAAACACGTGTGCACAGGCTGGTCTGCTTAAAGCAAGGGCGGCACTCAGCTGTGACACTATTACAATCTGGGTTCACGTGGCTCTTTGTGTGAAGCCCGACGGGTGTCCTGCACATGTAAGATGTTTAGCCGCATCCCTGGCTTCTACCAGCTAGATGTCTCTACTTGAGATTTACTAGATTAAAATGAAGATGTTACATAGATAGATTATGTAAGAGATATCCAATGATCAAAAGTTATAGACAGAAATAAGGATTCTGATATTTTCTAAAAATTCATATTAACTTTAGCCTGTTCAGGATCAGAAGGAAGGAAGCCAGCCAAGGCAGGAGCTGGGTTCTAACCGTCCTAGTGTTGTTGATGTTCTAGTGTTCTTGCATGAACTCACTCGGTCCTTACTATTATCCCTATTTTACAATGAGAAAAATGAGGCTTAGAGAGGTTAACTAACTTTTCTAAGGATGACCAGCTATTAATAAAAAGCAAGAGGGCCACAATATGGCCAGCTGGATTGACTGAACTATTAGACCTACGCTGTCCCACAGGAGAGCATGAGGCATGTGTGGCCATTAAACATCTCACAGTTCAAAGTGAGAAGGGCTCTAAGCATATTAAAAAGCAGAGACATTACTTTGCCAATAAAGGTCTGTCTAGTCAAGGCTATGGTTTTTCCAGTAGTCATGTATGAATGTGAGAGTTGGACTATAAAAAATGCTGAGTACCGAAGAATTGATGCTTTTGAACTGTGGTGTTGGGGAAGACTCTTGAGAGTCCCTTGGACTACAAGGAGATCCAACCAGTCCATCCTAAAGGAGATCAGTCCTGAGTGTTCATTGGAAGGACTGTTGTTGAAGCTGAAACTCCAGTACTTTGGCCACCTCATGTGAAGATCTGACTCATTTGAAAAGACCCTGATGCTGGGAAAGATTGAGGGCAGGAGGAGAAGGGGGCGACAGAGGATGAGATGGTTGGATGGCATTACCAACTCAATGGACATGAGTTTGGATAAACTCCAGGAGTTGGTGATGGACAGGGAGGCCTGGCGTGCTGTGGTCCATAGGGTTGGAAAGAGTCGGACACGACTGAGCAACTAAACTGAACTGGACTGAAGTATAAGAAACACTCTAAATTTCAGAGATCTGTTGAAAGATATTTTGGCTATGTTGGATTAAACAGAATACATTGTTAAACTGTGCCTTTAACAAATTTTTAAATATGGTTACCAAAAATTTTAAAAATGCAAATATGGTTTGCATTAAATTTCTATTAAACAGTGCTGTGGTAAATAATACTATCTCCCCTTGCATCAGTTTTAAGAAAGGCTGAAAAGGAAAAGAATGCACTGTGGGCCAGGAGGTAGATGCCCTTAGCAAGGGAACCTGTATCATCACCTTTGGTCACCAAACCAAAAATAAATACAAGTCAAATTAAAGAAATCTTTTCTTTGAAATAAAGTTGGTAAAGTTTAAGTTTAAATAAAGTTTAAATAAAGTTCTGTAAAGTTGGTAAAGGGTCAAATGAGAAAAAATAAAAAGAGTTTCAAAGTACTTTTTATCAGGTTCATACATCAGCACAGTTTTCCTCTTCATTGATATCAAATGCTGAGTATTTGGCCCTGACTCAGCCCTGAGTAGACCTGCTGCTGGGCCAGCTTAAGCACAGACTCATTTTCTTCCTCCTGATCATTCCACTAACTTCATCTTTGTGCATTTCAGCTAGTCCAGGGCAAAGGGAAATTTCCAATCATCATATAGTTCCAGTCACTGGCAAATTAAAAAAGAAAAAATTCTTACATGCATATATCATTCAGAATGAGTCTCAAGGGCTTTCTTGCTATTTGTTTAACCCATCAGGTCCCTTGTACCTTCTCCCCCTTGTCTGGAGATACCTTCCATCACAATCCTACCTCTTCTCCAAGGCCAAGCCACGTGCTCAGTAGGTAAGCTGGTAGACTGAGGTGTCCTGACTCTGTTTCATTGTGATCATGGACCAGATCTGCAAAATGGGCTTGATGGTAGTACCAACTTCATAGAGTTGTTGTAAGGATTAATATATGAATGCACACACCACCCGTGGAACACTACCTGGAGTGAGTGCGCTAAGCGCTTTCTAAATTCAGTTGCTGGCATTTTCAGTTGTCTTTGCATTGAAAGGGAACTGAACTACGTAGGTGAGGAAACTCCTGTTCCCATTTACCCATGTACCTGTGCTAATTGTTTGAACCCTTGGGGAGCTCAATGTGACGGCAGAGAGCCAGCAGTGCACCAGGGATGGAGCCACAGCAAGAAGAAAGCTGCTCCTACCACTTTGTTATTAGTGCCTGATGAACAACTCTGATCATCACACAGTTTAAAATTATGGGATTCGGGGCCAAAGCCAAAGGATTTGTTTCAAATCAGTAAATCCCCAGAAGAGGAAGTCTCCAAAGCAGGCACCAGGAGAGCACGCCCAGAAGGCTCACACAGAGAGCTGCAAAGGGCTTTGTTGGAAAGGGATGGAGGTTGTGCTCCATTCCAGTGTGGGGAGGGTTACAGGATAGAACAAAAACAGGCAGGCAGGATATGGAGGAATGGTACCCCACCTCCCTCTCCGATCAATAATGGGAGATGGATGATGGTACCCGCTGAATAACCTCACTTTACAACTTTTATGCGAAGCTTTGACAAATGACACCAGCGAAAGGTACAAGGGAGTGATTAAAACCAGCCCTTGTGAAAGGCAGAGATAACTGTCCTGGGGCTCAAGTCTCCTTGAGTTCGCCCCATTCCCACCCCCAATCCCTGACACTGCCATGAGTTTTCCAGAGTTTTCCAGAACCTTTTCATCTAATCACATCCTTCATCCTTCTCTTTACTGCTCTCCATACACTAACTTGTCTTTAGGACCATTTTATCCAGTCCAGTCTGTCTTGCTGGACTTAGAATAGAAGCCTTCATTCAGTTGTTCATTCATTCAATGCACCAAAATACTCATCAGCTTGCTATCAAGGCAGGAATTTTCTGTGTGTTTAGCAGTTACAACTTTCCCTAAACCCTTACAAAGAACTTTTCCTACTGGGGAAAATCACCTGGAACTCCTATTAAAAACAGATTCTCAGACCTCAAAGGAGATTTACTGAATCAGAATTTCCCTGGGAAATGGTGCTCTCTGGGGAGACCCAGTGAGTCTCATCATCTGGGAAGCCCAGAGAGATGGCTGAGCTTTCTTGTACCACTTCATCTGCAGGGACTTGTTGCTTGGGGTGGGGACAGTCACTTCTCATGCTCCTATCTTTAAACTCTGTCCCTTACTTGGCTAAAACTCTGAGTCAAACTCTGATTCAAATGGTGATCCATGAAATAGACAAAACCAGAGATTTTTTTTACCAGCTGAGCCATCAGGGAAGCCCATGAAAGAGGCAAAACCCATCAAAGGCAAAATCACAGGGACCCAGACTCACAGACATGTGAACGGCTCCCAGGCATGGAAATAAACCAGATCAGAGCCATTGCAGCTGAGGGCTGTGCCTGCAAAGAGGCCAGGATGTGGCAAGAAATGTCAGAAGGCATTGATGATGGAGAGGAAATGAATTATGCTCAGGAAAGGCAGTCTTCAACATGGTCTTACTCTTCTCTGCATTTCTCAGAGGTGTTGGGAAATGTCACCCTACCTGCTGGTAAAGTTGTGTCTTTACTTCCTTCTACTACACTCATTGGCAGGAAAACAATTCACACAAGCCCTGTTTTTTAGCATGTTCTGACCTGCTTCCCAGAGTGAGAAGAATATGGAAAAGAGCTGCATATAAACACCTTGAGAAAATGTGCTTAGGAATCCAGGCCTAAAATAACAAATGACTTGACTCCAAATATGTGGGCAGCTTGTCAGAAACCAACCCCTCCCCGCTTTACCCTGGGTAAAAGGAGACATGGACTATGCTTAAAAAAACCTTTCCTTTGTCCAGGCAGAGGCCTCACTGGGCGCCACATTGATTATTTCCTGCAAAAACTTGGCGGAAGATGCTAAGATAAGCCAGAGCTAGGTTTAGCACGCAGTTTATTGATACTAGTTCTTAAAAATAAATAACAAAGTGACTCCTACCAACTCTATCTTCCCTGTCCCCAGCTATCTCCATATGCTCTACATCTGCTGTATTAAACATAATACAGCTATTATTATGTCAGTACATGTTCAAGAAACCCTGTGCGGAGGGGAAAGAGGAATAAGTGAGCAACTAAACTGAACTGAACTGAAGTATAAGAAACACTCTAAATTTCAGAGATCTGTTGAAAGATATTTTGGCTATGTTGGATTAAACAGAATACATTGTTAAACTGTGCCT
The DNA here is from genome assembly GCF_033118175.1 of Dama dama. Lineage (NCBI taxonomy): Eukaryota > Metazoa > Chordata > Mammalia > Artiodactyla > Cervidae > Dama > Dama dama. Next base: position 40,197,126 of record NC_083691.1, read on the forward strand.
TTAACAAATTTTTAAATATGGTTACCAAAAGGGTGGCCCATGGGACATGAGAGGACAATTAAGGCATTAAGAGAAAGGATCATTGTGCAGGATTCTCAGGAGGCCCTGGTAGCTGCTACAGTTGGCAACACCTATACAAGCTAATATGAAAAGTAATGGAAAGGTAAGATGTCTGAAATTAAAAAGAACACTTGCTCCTCGGAAGGAAAGCTATCACAAACCTAGATAGCGTGTTAAAAAGCAGAGGCATCATTTTGCCAACAAAAGTCTGTATAGTCAAAGCTATGGTTTTTCTAGTAGTCCTATGCAGCTGTGAGATTAGACTGTAAATGAGCACTGAAGAATTGATGCTTTCAAATTGTGGTGCTGGAGAAAACTCTTGAGAGTCTCTTGAACAGCAAGGAGATCAAACCAGTTAATCCTAAAGGAAATCAACCCTGAATACTCATTGGAAAGACTATAGCTGAAGCTGAAGCTACAATACTTTGGTCAAAAGATGCAAAGAGCCGACTCATTGGAAAAGACTCTGATGTAAGGAAAGATTGAAAGCAAAAGAAGGGGGTGACAGAGGATGAGATGGTTAGATAGTACCATAGATTCAATGGACGCGAATTTGAGCAAATTCCAGGAGATAGTAGAGGACAGAGGAAACTAGTGGGCTACAGTCCATGAGGTCTCAAAGAGTCGGACAGGACTTAGCGACTGAACAATAGCAAAAACATTCCTGATCCTTAAAACACAGGCCAAACTTGTTGAAGGTGACAGCTGTTATTAATACAAATGTTTATTTCACTGTTCTGCATGTGTGCTAAGTCACTTTAGTTGTGTCTGACTCTTTTTCGATTCCATGGACTGTAGCCAATCAGGCTCCTCTATCCATGGGATTTCCCAGGCAAGAATACTGGAGTGGGTTGCCATGCCCTCCTCCAGGGGATCTTCCCGACCCAAAGATTGAACCCATGTCTCTTAATGTCTCCTGCATTGACAGGTGGGTTCTTTATCACTAGTGCCACCTGGGAAGCCTTTCACTATTATGGAAGGGGGTTAATCTTAGGCGTTGGAAGGGGCAGGATGACCTGGAATACAGAGCAAGAGCATTACATGGGCCCCAACTCTACCCTTGGAACAAAGAGACAGCCACCACATGCCTCAGACTGTGGGTCACAAGTGTTCACTTCCAGAAATCCAAAGAAAGAAAACTCCCAGGTAAAAGAATGAGCCTGGTGTTACCTGCCTAGTTGACGACCTTTTCCCTTTTATTTATTTATTTATCTTTAACTGTCCTTCAAGGGGACTGAAAAGCAATTTTCATGCTATGGCTTTAACCATCAGTTTATTCCTCCAACAGTGTTCTGAGCATGCCCAGTAGGAATGATTTAACACTGCGCTGACGACTTGCTACAGAAGAACGTCATGTGGAAAGGTAGTCTGCCACAGCTAATGGGCTCTTGTTTCAAAGGGATGCTGTGTGTACATTACCAGTGTATGGAGAAGGTGCAGAAAGGCCCAGGCAGCCATTAGGAATGGAGTGTTGTTGATGATGAAAAGGCACTTTGCCGGGGAGGGATTGGTGGGAGAGAGAAGGCTTATCTGTCTTTTTGATTAGAAATGCATGCTTCCTTTCATCATCTGAGCTGAAAAATTGGCTTCTGCTCTTGGTTTATGAAACCATTTTTCTTTTTCCTTTCTTCCCAGGTTTGCAAACTGCTTAATAAATTAGTTACTGTGAGGTACATGGGTGCCACAATAACCTTAGAGGCTTTTCCCAAATGCACCCTTAATATTTTATAAGTATTTAAATAGATTTATTCAATTTGAGCCAGCTGATTTATGAAAGCTGGCATTCTGGCATGAAAAGGGGGTTCGATGCAGATTAAAGCTGATCCAAACAAATTTAAGAGGTACTCCCAATTCATATGAATTTTTTTCCCCCTTAGGAATTAGAGTAAAATTTTGGATAAAGTTAATTGTGCAAACAATGTAAAGAAACATCTAAGACTAGAAGCTTGAAATGGGAGCATCAGGCCTGTGGTCACATAGAACTTTCTGAACAGTTCATTCATTGATTGATTCATTCAGTCAACCTAACAGAGAATGCTGGGAATTGTGCTAAGTGCTGGTGCCTTTCTGTCCATCTGCTTAGTCCAGCTTTAAAAGTTTATACAATAAACTGAAAGTGTCTATACAGCTCTCAACTCATGGAAGAAAATAAGAGTCAGATCATCTTGTATAAGTTACCATTCTGAATTGCATATACAAGTTACCACCCCACCCCACCCCCTCGCCCCATTTGATGGAAAGGGCAAAGATTTTGGCTCCAAAGGATGGTTTTCATCTCCAGTGAAAGTGTAAGAATCTGCTGAGAGTTCCTATGAGATGACTCCCAAGCAAGTCTGGGTTAGACAACACCAGTCACCCAGTCATACGTTAGGCATCCATTATGTCCTCTGCTGGAACTAGTACTTCCAAAGAACACCCAGAGCCTCTCATCAAAATCAGATTCCAAGTGATTCACTTTGCTGTACACACAAAACTAATTCAACATTGTAAAACAGATTGTTGTTCAGTCCCTAAGTCATGTCTGACTCTTTTTGACCCTATGAGCTGCAGCACACCAGACTTCCCTGCCCTTCACTATCTCCCAGAGTTTGCTCAGGTCCACTGAGTTGGTGATGCCATCCAGCCATCTCATCCTCAGCCTCTTCCTTCTCCTCCTGCCCTCAATCCTTCCCAGCATCAGGGTCTTTTCCAATGAGTTGACTCTTCACATCAGGTGGCCAAAGTACTGGAACTTCAGCTACAGCATCAGTCCTTCTAGTGCTATTCATGGTTGATTTCCTTTAGGATTGACTGTATGAATTCCTTGCTGTCCAAGAGACTCTCAAAGGTCTTCTCCAGTACCACTGTTCAAAAGCATCAATTCTTTGGTACTCAGACTTATTTATGGTCCAACTTTCACATCTGTACATGACTACTGGAAAAACCATAGCTTTGTCTGCAAACGGATGTCTCTGCTTTTTAATACACTATTTAGGTTTGTCATATTTTTTCTTCCAAGGAGCAAGTGTCTTTTAACTTCATGGCTGCAGTCGACAGTGCTTTTGGAGCCAAGAAAATAAAATCTGTCACTGCTTCCCCTGTTTCCCCATCTATTTGCCATGAAGTGATAGGGCTGGATGCCATGACCTCTGTTTTTTGAAAGTTGAGTTTTAAGCCAGTTTATTCACTCTCCTTTTTTACCTTCATCAAGAAGCTCTTTAGTTTCTCTTCACTTTTTGCCATTAGAGTGCATATCTAATGGCACCTCTGCATATCTGAGGTTGTTGATATTTCTCCCAGCAATCTTGACTCCAGCTTATGAGTCATCACATAAACCAGCTATGCTCCAATAAAAAAATCAGATTCCAGACTCCAGTGGCATCAGACACTCAAACAGAATCTCTCCTTGTATGTCCAAGTAATCTATACAAAACTAAATTCTATGCTATGACAAAAAAAAAAAAGCAGACTTGGAGATTTACATCACGTCACAAAAGCTTCAGACAGTACTGTGGATGTGTGTCTGTGTCTGTGTGCATGGATGCCCAGTTACTAAGTCATGTTTGACTGTTTGTGACTCTATGGACTGTAGCTTGCCAGGCTCCTCTGTCCATGGGATTTTCCAGCCAAGAACACTAGAGTAGTTTGCCATTTCCCAGCCAAGGGATTGAACCCGAGTCTCCTGTGTCTCCTGCATTGGTAGGCAGATTCTTTACCACTGAGCCATCAGGGAAGTCTAAGAGAATATTAGCCAGAATTAAAGAAAATATAAATCATCTTCTCAAAGTATATTTTTTCTTATTTACCAAATTTCTACAGATATAATATTTGTCAAGTTTTAAATCTAAATAGTCAAATCCAATCCTAAAGAGGATGAAATATGTTAGAAAGTACACAATGATCAATTTCAAGCAGCATCATAGATAATGCCCCAGTGATCCTTTAGAGAGTATATGAACAATTAAGGTAATTATCCATACCAAAAACTATTTTATGGAAATGTGCTACAAAGAAACAAAATTACATTAAAGTCTAAATGATCAGAAAGCAGCAGCCACATGGGCAATCTTTCTATGGCCTTACTTTTTCTTTTCTCTACTACTATCTGTTGGACTAAGGGAGCTGAAAATTATACCATTTGTGTTAGTATCAAATGCAAATGGAATAATTGTCCCTTCTCTAATCAAAACACATTTGTGGATTGAAATACCACACAGGGCAATTTTCAGTTAATCATGGATGTTAATAAATATGACTCTAAGCTCATAAACAAACATTACTTTGGCTAATATAATATAGGAAATTATTGTTAAGCTTGATCAGACATGTAACAAAAACTGAACTTTGAAGAAAATCAGCAAATTAGCTATCTGAAATAGAGATGAGCAGCAACAGTAATGAAAGATTAGATTTAGCTAAAAAGCTTCGACAAATCATGCATTAGCACTAGGAAATATTTAAAGCTGGCTTTGCTGAAAATGGCAAATATTAAGTATTATTAGAGTATTAGCTTCTTTAAAGAGCAAAACCCAGATGCTTAGTGATCGGAGATTTAAAAACTGGAAAATCAGGTTTACCAAAGTCAGTTACCCAGAGCCTGAATTATATCAAAGCCCCTAACAACAAACAGTGTTTTCAAATGAGATAGAAATATTTAATACTCATTCTATTTCCATCACTGAGCTTATAAACCAATATGAGATTCCTTCCTTTAGCCTTTTCTAAATGTAAAATAGGTATTTATTTTGGTGACAAAATATCTTAAATGTCTATAAAAAGTATTCCAATCATATATAAGACCAGGGCTAAATTCAGACCTGTAGAGAGTAATACAAGAAAACCTTATGGCACTATTTCTGCCTCCTGCCACATATTTAAAACACTAAGCTTAAACCCCAGACTTCTTAGGTATGCTAAAGCCAAAAGATTTCTTTCTAGATTTACTATTTCAAATTCTAATATGTTTCTTTAGAACAGTTTTTCTGGTTTGCAAGAGTGAGGAAGCCTCCACTTGCTTTGTGGGTACCCTCTGCAAAGTCTGCTGTTAGGTCACAGGAGAGAAATACCCTTAACGCAACAGTAGGGTGAGCAAATATTAACATCTAGGTTTTAGAAAGAAGTGGTGTTTTATCTGTTACAATTTATTTTCATCTCTAGGTCAATCTACAGATTAATCTCTACCAATCTATGAAGATAAGTGAAGTATAAGATCATATTCTAAGCGTCTATGAAATGAAAGCTTTCCTCTGAAAAACTGCAGTAAGAAAACTCCCAAATCAGCACTTCCTTTGGATGATTTGGGTAAATATCTCACTCCCTTACTTTTATTGAAAATGTAGACAAACATCCAGCATTTCCTGGAGCCTGAATTGTATCAAAGCCCCTAACAACAAATGGTGTTTTCAAGTGAAATAGAAATATTTAATACTCATACCATTTCCGTCACTGAGCTTATAAACCAATATGAATAACAAATGAGTTCATACTAAGGGGGCTATTTTCAATATGTGTGGAATCATTTTATGAGCTACTTTCCACTTTTTTAGAAATTCCAATATTCTCAAGACTGGCAATCAATCATATGACTGGTAAGAATAATAATTGTTTCTATTTACCAAACACTACATATTAATATACATCAGGCTTTGTGTTTCTGTTGCTTTAACTTTCTAAACACAACAATCCTATCAGGAAGATACTATTATTTAACCTGCATTTTTGAGATGAGAAGACTGAAGCTTAGAGAGGAAAAGAAATTTATCCTAGTTAATGGTCTAGTTGGGATTTGAACCTAACCAGACTTTGGAACTGCTAGTGACAATTAGTGAAAGCATAACCTTTTTCAACATACACTGTTAGTATTCTGAATTGCTTACATTAAAATATTCTGTGCAAACCAAAATTGCAAAATGTCCCCATTCTACACTGAGTAAGAGAAAATAATTACCTCTATTTAAAAAAATAGAATTTCTGTTTTTAGCTTTAGGATCACAGCTTGTTGCCCCATTTTCTCCGTTATCAAGGAAACAGAGTAAAAGAAATATTTATTGTGCTGTGGGTCCTTGCCTGAGTCCACTTGTCCTCCTTCCTTACTGAAAACCAGACTAAATATTTTGAATGTCTATATTTTTATATTTCCAAAAATAAGGAATAACTTGTACCTGGAATTCTCTAACCAATTCCCCAAATGGTTAGCAGGCCCCACATTCTATTGATACAATTGCACCAGTGCACACTCATGACCTGACTCTTTCTGGGTCCGTCCATCCTTGGACCTTTCTGATATGAAGTCCATGAAAAGTGCTAGATGCTCTGAAGTTCCCTGATGGAAGACCATGAAGAAGGCAATGAACTTTCAAGGCCGAGGATCTTAAAGGAACCTATAAATGAACTAGGTCAAGGATGAGGCACGTAAGTGGCTAGGGAAAAAGAAATTTCCATTTAGTTTATACAACTTCAGCTTCCCTGTCTGTTCAGATTCCATATAAGGAATAGTAACTTTTCAAGCCAACGGGCCTGGACATATTTCTTGGCCTTACAATTCTCACAGTTCTAGACATTCCAAGGTAGAGGGTCATTCAAATACAGTTGTAATTTCTTGTGTATATTTATTTCCAAAGTATCTTATGCATAGTTTCCCAATGAAATCATAGAGGGGGTTTGGGGAATGTTAGCTGGGTTTTTTCCAATCATGCCCAGAGGAAACAGTCAAAAGGACTGCTCTGGGCTCCTCAAGCAAAAGGGCCAGACTGGAATTTCTCCCATTGTCCCATTCACCTGAACTGCAGCTTTTGTCTTGGAGATGATGTAAGAAGAGGAGAGAGTAGAAAGGCTTTCATGAGATTTAAGGAATAAACTTCCCTATAAACACTTAAACCAGATTGCTATGTTTATGATAGAGTCCAACGCAGATATGCTGAGAGTCCAGCCACTGGCACTCAAGCAACTCCTCAAATTCCAACCACTCACTGCCTTCGTGCTTAGTCACTTCACCTGTGAAACAATCAGGACAGATCAAGATGGCAGCAGGTCACTATATTTTTGAGAAACTCTTCCTAATTACATGACAGAAACTACAGAGAATATAACCTGGTGTTGGAAAGCACAAGTGAGTGAGTGACACTCACTCGGTTTATGTCCAACTCTTTGCAACCCCGTGGACTATAGCCTGCCAGGCTCCTCTGTCCATGGAATTTTCCAGGCAAGAATACTGAAGTGGGTTGCCATTTCCTTCTCTAGTTGGAAAGTTTAGGTGTAGCCATTTATTTTTGCTCTGACTTTGAGCAAATAATGAACCTGCTGGAATTTGAGATAGAGAAAATGCAGCACAGATTGAGGTAGAGGGATATTTGGGTGCAGGGAATCCTCAGTTGTGTGACATAAGCAGCTGCCTCCATCTGCTAGTATGTTCAGCATGGAAGTTGCTGAGACGGACATTACACAAGTATCCCTGGTTCCCAAAGCTAACTGGCGCCAGTTAGAGATCTAGCCTTGAAAGGCAGGATCAGGCACCATGCACGTTAACACTCAGCCATAATTTGGCCCACTTCCTGCATATGTCTGGGTGCTCTACACCACCCCCACCCTCAGACCTCCTACCTTTCTGTTACAGGGACTGCAGGATACAAGATAAGAACTGTGTCTTAGAAGACTCCGTAAGAAGGCTTCCATGCTGAAAGCAAGCAAGTATCCAATGGAGCCTAGAGGGCAGGTATCTATGATACCCAATTAACTGGGAGTTCATTTAGCAAACACAATTCCCTTTATTTGATGTAGTTTCAACGTTGCTTATGAGCTATATCCTACTCAGGAGTATGAACTCTCCAATTATTTGCCTTACATTATGAATCATTTATCTAGTCAATCTAATATTCTTCCCTTATGCATCTTAATACCTCAATTAACTATTATGAGTCATTTGTTATTTGTATACCAGAAAACTGCTTTTCAAGTTATTACTTATTGGTCATAATCAATTAGGGAAGTTTTAGACTATGGCTGTCTTATATAAATACACTGGTAAAGTTCAACTCCTATGATTTCTGACAATTAAATTGTTCCGTCACTTGGGGACTCTCATTAATCTCAACTTGTCATCCTTGTTTATGCAGGTTATAATGGGCTATGTGTGCAAGTGAAACGAGATGCTAAAAGCCTTGGGCTTTTTAACTCTTTGATGAGAGTAGAATTGAAATACTTTCTTAAAGTGGTCACTTTCATTAGTACAGTCTGAAGAAACTGTTATGGATAGTAGCTTATCAATTTCGCTATAATCCACAGCAATTTTTATGTAGATTTGTGATTAAGAAACCAGAAATAGATGAGTTGACTCCTATCAACCTGAGGCTCTTTTTTCTATTTCTTTTTATTTTATTATTTTTTAATTGAAGTATAGTTTATCTTGGGGCTTCCCTGGTGTATGGATGTGTATTCTTTTTCAGATTCTTCTCCCTTATATGTTATTACAGAATACTAAGTATAGTTCGCTGTGCTATACAGTACCAAAGGGGAAAGGGGAGGGGAGGGATAAATTAGGAGTTTGGGATTAACATATACAAAATATATAATCAACAACCACCTATTGTATAAGCCCCTAGATTCTTGATGCTTGTATGTCCAGAAAAGGAAATCTCAGAAAAACATCCCAGAAAAATATCTCCAAAAATTCAAATTATATTGCTCTCTGTCTTTACTGGTCACACTTCTAAAAGCTCTGGATATAACTATTACATAAGTGGGTGAAAGAAAAGAGGCAAGAGAGTGGTCAGAAAGGTCCTGGGGAAAAAACGTAGATGCCAAGTGTCATCAAAAAGGATTTGATCCATGGCTGGGATTTAAATGCAGGGAATTGTTATGAGGGCTACTATGGGATTAGTATTAAGATACAATTTATTGGACATCATTATTTATGATGTGAAATATGCAAACAGTGCACTAATTAAATTCAGGTGTTCCTACCTATAGCAAAACCTCTGACGATAATTAAATTATACAAAGTGACCCAAGTCAACAGATTAGAAATCTGAACAGAAATCTAAGAGCTTTAATAAAGTCATAAATCACTGTAAAGGAAATGGTAGGTATTATTATTACATTGAGAGTGAGCCTGAAAAGAATGTGCAATAATAGAGCTGATGAAAAACGGATCTGAAATAGAACTGTAAGGAACAAGGGGGGTTCATTTGCTCAGATCAAGCTGCTAATCAGAAACTGGTTTGAAAAAAGAACAATTTGGCAAATTTTTTTTTAATTTTTTAAATTTTTTAAAGTGCTACATTCAGCACTGTTGACTTCCCAAGAAAATTCAAGTGGTCTCATGTTTATTAAGCATGGTAGAAGAGGACCAAGTTCATTCTTTGGACCAAGCTGTAGTAACAGAGTGTTCTGAGCGTCGTAATACCTTTGGACTCACTTCAGAAAGCAGTCACTCTTATGCAAGGACTTTGCTCCCAAAGTTGGAATAAAATCACTACTCAGCATCAAACATCCTTTGTTATGATTCTGTGATTCTATCGTACTATTCTGTTCCCTCCTGTACACAATGCCACTAGTGTCTTTCCTAGATCAATACAGCTATCATTGATTGAGTGCTTGTTGCATGCCAAGCACCATACTATATTCCAATTTATCTGCGCAACAACCCTAAGCAGTAGATATTCTTATCATTCCCATTTTATTCTCAGATAGGAAGTTTCAGTAATTTGCTCAAGGTTAAGGCAAGGATGTGAGCCCAATCTGCCTTCCTCTAGACTCAACTTGAGCCACTTCACTAGCTTGCCTCCCCTGCCTGATTTACCCTTGAGCCCCATGTCAATCCCCACTGACCCTTCCTGAATCTAAGCACCTTAATAGCAGCTGAGTTATCTATGGTGTCAAGTCCTTGTCAACAAGAACAGTACCTTATTTACCCTTAAATCCCTCTCCCCCACAGCACTAAACCCAAAGTGGTTATTGATAATATTGGAGGGAGATAGTGAAAGAGAGAGGCAGTTCACAAGAAGTAATTGCTGAACTTAATGACAGTGTACCAAATCAGCATGGAAGGCCATATGATAAAGAAATGCAGTGGAGTATCAGTTAGGAAACACGGTGGCTCATCCACCTCTACTACTAGGTAGTCTGTGTTATTGAACAAACAATTTCACTTATCTCAGTCTCCATCCCTCATGTGTAAAATGAGGGGTCGGCCCAACTGACCACTCTGATCCCATGCAGCTCCCACATTCTCTGACCTCATATTCATTTAAAGGTGTTTCTTCACAGCCCCACCAGTGACCAAGATAAAACTACCTTGTATGAAATCGTTTCCACGTTCCAAGTACTTTGTATACATTATCTTCCTGTTATCCTTGTAACAGCTCTGTAAGGAGAGTATCATTCTTCTCCAGTGGAGAAAGTGAAGCTTAGCAGGTTTACAAGCTCAAGATCGTGTGGTCAGTGAGTGGCAATAAGGTAAGCCTGATCTCATACATTTAGACATTTACAAGTCTACCAGAGCTTGAGAACTGTTGAAACTCTTAGCTAAATGGCTTCTTAGAAAGCACAAAATACTATCCTGTGACACCAAAAAGTTTCCAATGTGTTTTCCTCAGTCAACAGAAATCTGGGACTTGACTTGAGAAAATGAAATGATCACTGAAATGTGATTTTTGGAATTTCCATGTGCTCAGTCACAACTGCATCTCTCACCCTGGGCGAGCATCTCACAGAAACATCAGATCACTGCAAACCTGTCAGCACTTGGCCGTCTCTGCCATGTCTCCAAAGGCTGGGCCCCAAGGGGACTTTCTGTCCGTACTATTTGCTTGTCACTTAATCATAGACTCGCTCATATAGCCTGTTGCTTCACGAGCCTTACTCTGGCCTGGCCAACACAAACACACGTTCCTTAAGAACAGAAACTCAGCTTTGTATTTTCTGCCAGACTTACAGTATCCACAAGCAAGTTGAGCTCATTAAGTGGTCTTCCCTTTCATCCAACTTATTCATCACATTTTCAGCAGAGGATTGAGCTACATGTTCCTGCTCTGCCCCAATTCTGATGCCCTAAAAGTACTAGCAACCCCACCATTCACCTGTTACTTAACTGGAAACCACCACAAAGGGTGTTTGGCATCACATCGTGCTGCTGAGCCTGGCATTTAAGTGCCAAGGAAAGCATGGTGTCAGGTGAGAAAGATGAGAAGAGATGCCTCCTGCCTTCCAGAGGGGTTTTGTTTTAATAGCGTTCTTCAGGTGATAGCTTCCTATCAGTTCAAGGTAAGCTTAAAAACAGGCCCAAGAGAGATAGAAGAAGATGCAATTACCCCAAGATCTCAGGGAATCCTGCCAGCCCCTTCCTTTCCAGTTATGCTGTTCCTGCCTTACTCCTATCCAAGCTGAGGACAAATGGCCTAAGATTCCTTCTACTTAGCAGTACAGACAACACACTGCCTGATTTCTGGTTGAACAAACAGTGCACAGCAGAAAAATTCTTCAAAAATCTTAAGAAGACAGGATCCCAGTTTTTTGTTTTTGTTTTTTAATGTATCCACTTAAAATCATATCTCTGCCTCTAGAGCAAATGGGGCTTGGGGTAAAGGTCTTTGAAGATGATAAGCTTTGCAAATCAAGGGAGAAAAGTCTTAATTCAGGAAGATTCTGCAATATGACAACAGGCAGTTGTCACACAGGACAAAGTTGTTTGATTCCAATAACAAAATCAGGGAGATCTTCAGGATACATCCTAGAGTATAACTGCTTTCTTCCTCACATCTGGAAAGTTCAGGTGCAAAATATTAAGATCTATCATGGCAGTTGTAAAACAATTTGTATTTTTATTCACTTAAGAAATAGATATCAACTGAAGACCAAAAGATGCTAGAACCAAGGGTGCTCAGTAAAAATAGTTACTGTGTGCTAAGCATATATTATATGCCAAGCTCCTTAATATGTATATTTTTTCATTTAATCTTCCCAAAAACCCTATGAAGTAAGATCTATCCTGTTTTTGTACATGAATACTTCAGAGACCTTTAGTCATAAGTGATAGACCCTGCATTCAAATCCAGACCCTTCCACCTCCAAGTCCAGGCTATTAATCACCAAAATTCAGTCTGTGTCTATCCTGACAGATGGTCAGACTGATTCCAGTGTTTGAGTTGCACGATTAATAAAGTTGGAGGGATAAGGAGTGATTGCCAGCTTCCCTAGACACCTCCACTGTGCTGAGCGGGAGCCGTGAATCTCTGCAGATTTGCTAGTAGAGGAATAGGACAGCGGTACAAGGCTGGAGTGAAGGGGAGGCTGGGAGTGTTGACTTTGAACATGGTCTTTGAAAGTGCTGTTACTTGAAAAAGCTGCAGTGTCAGGGCTGAGCAGGGATCCAGCTGTGAGCAGCCCTCTGAAGAGTGTTGATAGAATCGGGGCTGTCCAGCTGTGGGGGGCCCGGAAGTGCTTGAGAAGGTGACAAGCCCTGGAGTCCTCCCTTGGCCCTTCCCGGCGGCTGCGGCCGTGAACAACACAAGTTGCAGAGACTCCCTGCAGCCAAAAGCCACTGCACTGTCAGCCTCACGCCTCCTTCAGGAGCCAGAAGTTACCCCCACCAATCATGGCAGACACAAAACAGCTGCTCAAGGTACAAAGATGCCCCTAGAAGTGTGAAAGAGGCCCAGACAATGGACCGTGATAACAGCTTCACCCCACGAGGAGTATCAGAGCAACCAAACCATTAACCAAACTCTTCCTTGGTCTCTCACCAGCTCCCAGACTTGGTCAGTATGTAGAAGGTGAAGGTGAGGATGGTGAAGAGTGCTTGCCAACCAGAGCTATAGTTGAAAATGACATCCCATCTACATGATGCAGAGGAATCAGCAGGGGCCTTGGAGTCAGAAAGGCCTGGGTTCAAATCCTGATGCCCCCATATGCTAGGTATACAATCTTGATTAATTAAATAGACTTTCAAGCCTCCCTGTTTAAACCTTTAATGAGAATAATAGTCATCTCCTGTTAGAGTTATGGGAAAATACTGTATGAGATAAAATATAGTGTTACCAAGGAGGGTCACAGAAGAATCATGCTAAAATGATCAGAAGTGCCTTTCCAGGTTTAATTATTTCAGATTCCTAGAACGGTTTAAGCATCTGTGGGCAAAGTGATACAACACAGAGAAGACTTCCAACACCAGCAACCTTCAAATTGATAATTTACCCTAAATGGAAAACTATGTTCAACACTGTCAAATGCAGAAGTTGGTATGCAAATGACAGTGTTTGAAAACTATGACTCTATCTTTACCTATAAAAATTCTATAATCTTTGAAGTTCAAGCTCCATGATCACATGCTCTGTTCTAAGTGGCAGAAAAATCAACTTAAACTGGTTTAAACTTAAATAAATAAATAAACATGGTTCAGGGCTTCCCAGGATAAGAATCTGCCTGCCAATGCAGGAGACACGGGTTCAGTCTCTGGTCTGGGAAGATTCCCCATGCCCCGGAGGAACTAAGCCCGTGGGTCACAATCATTGAGCCCGCTCTCTAGAGCCCTTGAGCAGCAACTACTGAGCCTGTGTTCCGCAACTGCTGAAGCCCATGCCCTAGAGCCTGTGCTCAGCAATAGAAGCCATGGCAATGAGAAGCCCACACACTGCACAAAGAGTAGCCCCTGCACCCTGCAACTAGAGAAAACCCTCACAAAGCAATGAAGACCCAGTGCAACCAAAAATAAAATAAATAAGTTAAAAAAAAAATATATATATATATATATATATGTATGTATAATAAACAAAAAACATGGTTCAGTTCCAGATTAATGTAGACCTCAAATGATGGCAGCAGGATCCAGGCCTCTGCCTGGCTTCTCTGTGTTGGCTGCATTTGAGGATATGCAAGGTGGTCCACAGCATTTCTCTGCTCCATTGGTCAAAAAATCTAGTCCAACAGCAGAAAGAAACTTCTTCCTGGATGGCAGAAAGAGAACACATAGGTCCATATTGGAAACTTGAAGTGACTGGTAAACTCAGCTCCAAATGAGTAAATTGGGAGATTAGCTTCCTTAGGGCACGTAATTCAACAGTTGGCACATGGGCTGAGAGTGAAGATGCATGATAATTCCTAAGCAAGTTGGGGTATTGCCCTTCATAAAAGTAGTGTATATACTGCACAGAGAAATCAACCAAATCTGTCATTACATCCAAGCCCCAGAGAACAATGGCCTTGTATCCTGTACACATTTACTAACTTTCTTTGCATCACTCATATAGTGTTTATGAACTTGGTATTTTAGATGAATGATTAGTGCCCCAAGGGCAGAGATTGCTTTTAATGCCTTTGTCTTCAATCACATTGTCTTTCACAATGCTTTGCTCACAGTGAGTAAATTAAGGGGATTTCATAGAAATCAATGAATTTAACACACACAACCATTGAACATGAATAATTGAAGTCAAAAGTTGAAATAGTTGACCTGTAGAAGAGATTAAGAGGAAACAATGTTGGACTTATACGATTTCTGGAGGAGTGGAAGGGAAGGAAGTCAGGAGCTCTTTATTAAAAATTGTTGTCAGAAATCCCCAACTTCCTCAAGGAATTTATTAAAGATATTGAAAGGGCATATTGCTCAAGACCACCAAAAGTCCTCCATGGAAAGGAAAGCTGAACATTTCCAGTCAAACCATCAGGATAAATAACTAAAGAAAAATATTTCAAAAGATGAAGGAGGCAAGTGAATTAATCGGAGTGGAGAGAATAGGGAGTAGGCAGAAGGCAAAGGCTCCGAAACAATTTAAAAAAAAATGGTTTTCCGATAACTCTATCAAGAATTTAGGAGGGAAAAGTCTCAGATAAGAAAGAAATTTACTTGCAAAATTACCTAAAAAGTCTCTTTGCAGGATTAGATCTGGTCACCATCAAATCCTATGTAGAGGAAGTTCTCATAGCTACATGAGACAGAAATGTTGATTAAGTCTCTTAACTACATTCACACTCTTTTTTAATTAACCTTTGGGCCACCAGGGTCATGGAGTGTAGATTGCTTCTATTTTATTAGCAGTCACGAATTTTACCTTGTCAGGACTGCACAGCACACAAACAAGTGTAAGAAATTCATTACAGCTCTATTGTTGAGAAAGTCATTTCAACTGAGAATCTCCTTTTGAGAAAAAAAGCTTTAACAAGTCTTTGGGTCAGGAGAACTTATGACTACATCGAACAGGAAATGACCAATCTATGTCCAGTGGCTCAAATTCAACTTGGTGTCTGTTTTTATAAAGTTTTATTAGCATACAGTCATGTGCATTTGCTCACCATTATCTAATGGCTGCTTCTAGTGCCTGTATAGACAGAGTGAAGTAGAGGCAATAAGGATCGTATGGCACAAAAGACTTAAAATATTTATCATCTAGACTTTTTACACAGTCTGCTGATTCTTGCCATAGAAGAAAGAGAATCCCAGCCTACAGAAAATGAGTGGTTTTTCTACTAGTTATCAAAGAATCAGGCATATTAACAGCAAGATAGTGGCAAGACAGTTTGTCATCCTCAGTAATGACTTAAGCACTGTGAGTAGAAAAGCAAAAGAGAGAAAAAGGATACAGGAGGTCTTGTTGCTGGAGAGAAGGTTCACTGAGAAACAAAAATAGAGCAAGATACAGGAGGGGAAGGGCATGTTGGACCTCTTCAGAGAAAGAGAAAGAATGAAAAGAGCAATTAGTAGAAAAGCATCCAGAGCCTTTGTCTGCCTCAAAGTGTTTCTCTTGCCTGCTCCTGCTGCACATTTGAATGTTTTATTTCTTCGACCCTCCGAGCATTACCAAACAGTTATTATCTGAGCTTCTAACAAACAATTATTC
Source organism: Dama dama (assembly GCF_033118175.1). Lineage (NCBI taxonomy): Eukaryota > Metazoa > Chordata > Mammalia > Artiodactyla > Cervidae > Dama > Dama dama. The sequence goes on from NC_083691.1 coordinate 40,212,992, forward strand.
CAGCTTCTAATTTATATTTCAATCATTTTAACTACTGATCTTATGATCACATCCAGGCTCTGATCACATTAGTGTCTATTAACTATGCAGCAACCAATAAAATCTGCATGAGAGACTTATTTCATATATACTCCCTTAGAGCAATTTATTAAAATAATGTAGACTATTAACATTTAAACTAAATGTAATATATATATTTAATATAAAAATTCTCATTACTGTGATTAATAAAATTTTTAGTGTAAGCTGATATTTAGTTAGAGAAAATGAACAAGTGAAGCCAACTGAACTATTTCAGTTACATTAATTTAATTAAATATGACTTTTACATGATGTAGGATTAGGGACATACCACTGATAACTCCAACATATTTAAAGATCAAAAAGTTGAATCCCACTATCAAAGTTATAGTCAAATCACCAAAGGTCATTCTAGATAAAACGTTTGAACTTCTCTCACGGAAGTGTACTCACTTTTCTAAATATGCATCCAAGAATTCCAGAAATTAAAAAGTAATGTAGTAACACAGCATGATTTTCCTCCTTAAAAAGTTTCATTGTTCAACTTTTCCTTGTGAACTGCACTAGGGCCGTGTCTGTGTGTGTGTGTGTGTGTGTGTGTGTGTGTGTGAATGTAAGGGAGAAAGATAGAGACAAACACAGAGATAAAGACAAAAACAGATCTCATTCTGGTTCTTAGAATTATCTCCATCTATATAGAAATATTTCCCAAAATGATTTTCTAGGAAATATTGGCTGGTCAAACACCACTTTCTCCCATCAGGACTCCCAGAACCACCTTGACGTGGGCTGGTATAACTGCCCTGACACTTCCTAACTTCCCAAACTTTGGCAAATAACTACTTCAACCCAGTGCCTCTATCAGGAAAATAGGAATGAGGGATTGTTAGGTTAGGAAAAAAAAACCTTACATCTGATTGCTATACTTCAGAACTGGGTGTCTTTGTGCCTGCTTCAAAAAATGTGGGCTTCCCTCGTGGCTCCAATGGTAAAGAATCTGCCTGCAATGCAGGAGACACAGGTTCAATCCCTGGGTCAGGAAGATCCCCTGGAGAAGGGAATGGCAACCAACTCCAGTGTTCTTGCCTGGAGAATTCCATGGACAGAGGAGCCTGGTGGGCTAGAGTGCATGGGGTAAGAAGGAGGCGGATACAACTGAGCAACTATCACAAAAAAAAAAATGTTATGTTTTATTACTTTTTATCTTCAAGCATAATCTCATGACCAGTGTGGCTATATTTTCTACATTTCAAAACTCTTTCTTAGATTGCCAAGACCATGAACCCATCTCTCCTTTCTCCATCTTCACCTTTTTCTACTTTGTCTTCTATGCTGTTGGTATTTTACTGACACCTAAGTTGTCCTCTGACCATTTGGGGCTAAAATGTAAAAGAGGAGATTGAGGACAGCATGAACACAGAGGTATGGTTGATCTGTGTTCAAGTCCCAGTTTACTTGCTACAAGGCCTTGGTTAAGAGCTGAGTCTTTTTAAGTCTTGATTTCCATCCCTGCCAAATGGGGATGGTCAATCATGATACCTACTTAGAGGATTAGTGTGAATACTGAATAATTACTACCAAGAGTGCTTTAATTGTGTCTGGCTCATAGTAAGAGCTTAATAATAACACTATCAATAATAATGGGGATGATAACTCTTAGAATAAAACCGCTGCTCTTCTGGAGACTGGGTCACATGTTGCTGATGAGTTCCAAACTGAGGACACCCAGAAATATCTCTGCAACCAGCAATGTACTCTGTGACAATTCGGTTCCCTAGATGGGAGAGAGAGCTTTTTCTCTATTATCCCAAGGACAGTCACTGATGCCCCCTCCTTTGGCTTGAGTGGTTTATTTCTAAAGTGTGTGCTTGAGAATGATTGAAGATACCAGTACAACTAGAAATACAGTCCCTTTCAAAGAGAAAGATAAAAGCAAAATGAAGAAAACTTACCCTAAAATCTCCCACTGTTGGAAATTCACTAAGAGCCCTAATGTCCAACAATCTGGTTTCACACACAAGGCAAGGTACTTCTGCCTCTGCTGCTAAGAGGGACAAGGATGATGTGCAAACAAAATGCTGACTTTCAGGCCTAAGATCAGCACTCATTATTGCAATTCTGAAACAGGGAAGAGAACCAGAACCCAGGCTGAATTATCACCCAATCTCTTTAATAAATGTGGACAGGGAAATCTCAAGAAAGGTGCTGGCTAATAGGCTGGAACAGATATTCCCACACCGAATCCATCCCAATCAGGTGGATTTATTTGGAAAGGACAGTCAGGCAATAATGGGAAGCTATTATTAAATGCACTGCAGCAAACTTCTGGAGACAGAGAAGAGCCTGTGGCTGCTATTTCACATCCTTCCCTGAAAGGCCTTTGATCACCTGGCCACTTGGTCCCTCCCCTTCATTTAGCAATAATTTAGACTGAAGACAGCATTGTTCAGGTGGAGCTCTCAGGCCTAACAAGTCCTCTCCTCCCCTTCTGTAACAAACTAGTTAATAGGCCTTGTGTCATCACCTTTGTCAATTTCCCCTGCCCCATGACCCTTATTTTATTTCAAAGTTATGTTAGAAAAACTTGCTCTGCCAATAAGCCCATCAATTTGAGGAATCCATCTCTCATTGGCAACTCCATTAAAAGAAGTTGTTTAGGGACCCATGACATGGAGTCAGACTCCCTGATTTGAACTCTGGACCCAACACATATTAGCTGGGAAGTATGACTTAAACTTTCTGTTCTCAGGGTATCCATCTGCGAAATGATGATGACATAGTACAAGCTACATTGCACGTGCTGTACAAATGATTCGTGAAAGTTAGGGACAAGTTAATTAAGTGAATGTCTTTCTTATACAGAGTGCTCAGGAAATTTTAGCAATCATTGTCATCATTATTGTCACCATCATAATAATTATCATTATTCTGGGAGTTATGTTTGCATTTGAAACTCCATATTTCTTGGAATTTGGGAACAGGGAAAAGAATCTGACGCTGGGAAGATTGAGGGCAGGAGGAGGACGGGGCAACAGAGGATGAGATGGTTGAGTGGCATCATCAACTCAGTGAACATGAGTTTGAGCCAACTACAGGACATAGGGAAGGAGAGGGAAGCCTGGTGTGTTGCAGTCCATGGGGTCACAAGGAGTCATACATGATTGAACGACTGAATAACAGCAACATCTTTTAAGATCTTCTTAGAAAGGTTTAGGACATGGGATTGTGGCTGAAGCATTAGACTGGGTTTTAAACACCTGACCCTTTGCAAAATGTACATAAATAAATAGTTGTTACAAGGGAACTTAAGGACCATCTTATTCAGCTGTAGAACAAGGACAGAGAATTAAGTCTATTGAATCAAGTTTCAAGGCCTCGCATGTCTTCCTTGGTCTTCTCTGCACTCAACCACTCATTTTTTCACTACGGTGAAGTATACGGTCTGTGCACATGATCTGGGACCAGTATGGTCCACTTCAACCTAGTTATGACTATGCCTTGACTACTGGAGCAGTCAAGACATAAACTCCACTAAACTAATCAGACGCTCCACCAAGAAGCCAGCACCGTGGTCTCACAACCTTTCTCAGACTTTTGTCTCACTGTCCTTCATGGTCATACTACTATTTGGCTTCCCCAAGATGCCACATAGGACACTTGAGTTATTTTGCAAGAGGAGGGTTACATCAATCATAAAAAGAAGGATCCATTTAAACAATAAATACAAAGCAAAAGAAGAAAAAACAGCTGTCTCAAACATCAGACATTCTTAAAACCAGTTCTGATTTTATGAATGTACCATGATTTTCAAAGCTAGCAGACCTTGTTTCCCGTGCCTTATTGCCATCTGCCAAGTTAAAGGCTGTGAGGAGCTTTGAACCATCATGAACAAGCTGCATCAAGACCTAAAAAACACCATTAAACACCATTTTACAAAATCAGCCTTCCCCAGAAACATACTCAACTCAAGTCTTTACCAAACTTAATCAAATTTATGTAAATAATCCAATCCCAGTACCTTAGTGCCAGAGAACTTCCTCTTACCAAAATCCATATAGGCCCAGATATCATAACAGGATTAGGACCTACTTTTCAGTAGATAAAACATGGTTTTGTTTCATTAATGAAATAGCCCTGTGTTGTCTGAAACAATGAAGAGAGAAATTAACTTGGTCTGGGTGGCAGTTTGAGCCTGCATTTTGAAAAGCTGTCTCTTAATTTCACTCTGAGTTTAAAATATGGCACACCTGGACACTCTGGTTCTCTCCAGGGAACATACTAACTCAGGGTTGTTTTATGCATTTGAAGTCTACCATATGGGACAATTGTGCCATTAAAATGGGCATTAAAAAGATTTGTTCACTCAGCTAGATTTAGACAGATAATAATACTTGGCACTTACATAGCACCTTTCACCTGTCCATCTGAAAATAAGCCATTTGTAAACATGTATTGTTACAAACTCTTTATTAAATAAGACTCTATTTGCCTTTTTCTCTCTGCAGGAAACATTTCCAACATACCATACAAGAAGTCCACACCAAGATAAAAGATGGTACAAAAATAACGACGACAGCAAAGCCATCCAAGAATGTTAAATGCGTATTATGTTAAACAGTAATTACAATCTGTCCACCCTTGGCAGACAAAGAGAAGTTCTGCATATATCATAAGAATTTGTTTCCTTTTGTCTCACCTTGGACCCTTCATAATAATGATGAATTCTGTTAGTAATACTTAAATTAGCAGTGAATAAAATTGGTGGAAATCTCACCACCACTTTCACTTTAGTAATTCAGTGTTTTGATGGCAAGAATTAATAGGATATCTATTCAATTTCTATTTGGATTTTCATAACTGTCATATTATTTGTATATCTAGATCTTTAGGTTTATTTCTTAAAAGGTAAGGACTCAGAGAACTATTCATTGAACCTTCCAAACTGTTAATATTCCTCCTAGATTTAAATATATGTAAAATTTATTTACATGTATCTTTTCCCCCCAACCCCAGTCTCTCTGATGCATACAGTGCCCAACTTCTCTTAACCTGCCATCTTTATTTGTGACTTCTTTGCTTGTATGGCACAAAAGACTTCTCATAAATAAATATTGCAAAACCAAGAAAAAACTCTGAGCTTCAGACAGTTAATTTATAAAATTATATGTTACTATAAATTATAAAATATATATATAGATTAAAAATCTATCCTATATATGTACATCACAGCTTGTCAGATTGGATAGGACAAAGATCATTATATAAAGCTCAGCTACCAATGTGTGCAAAATGGATCAATGATAACAGTAGAAGCTCCTATGCAAGTGAACATTCCACAAAATATAAATGGATAAAATAAAACAATCATACACTATACCAGGCAACAGAGAAGAGCCCTTTAAATATAGTTTAGGTTATATACATTTAATGTAAGAATCTTGTATTCAGTTCAGTTCAGTCACTCAGTCGTTTCCAACTTTTTGTGACCCCATGAACTGCAGCACGCCAAGCCTCCCTGTCCATAACCAATTCCCAGAGTTTACTCAAACACATGTCCATTGAGTGGATGAGCCATCCAACCATCTCATTTTCTGTCATCCCCTTCTTCTCCCACCTAAATCTTTCCCAGTCAGGGTCTTTTCAAATAAGTCAGTTGTTCACATCAGGTGGCCAAAGTATTGGAGTTTCAGTTTCAACATCAGTCCTTCCAATGAATATTCAGAACTGATTTACTTTAGGATGAACTGGTTGGATCTTCTTTCAGTCCAAAGGACTCAAAATTTTCTCCAACACCACGGTTCAAAACCATCAGTTCTTCAGCGCTCAGCTTTGTTTATAGTCCAAATATAACATTCATACCTGACTACCGGAAAAACCACAGCTTTGACTATTTGGACCTTTGTTGGCAAAGTAGTGTCCCTGCTTTTTAATATGCTGTCTAGGTTGGTCATAACTTTTCTTCCAAGGAGCAAGCATCTTTTAATTTCATGGCTGCAGTCACCATCTGCAGTGATTTTGGAGCCCCCCAAAAATAAAGTCTGCCACTGTTTCCACTGTTTCCCCATTTATTTGCCATGAAGTAATGGGACTGGATGCCATGATCTTAGTTTTCTGAAGGTTGAGTTTTCAGCTAACTTTTTCAGTCTCCTCTTTCACTATCATCAAGAGGCTCTTTAGTTCTTCGCTTTCTGCCATAAGTGTGGTGTCATCTGCTTATCTGAGGTTATTGATATTTCTCTTGGCAATCTTGATTCCAGCTTGTGCTTCTTCCAGTCCAGCATTTCTCATGATGTACTCTGCATATAAGCTAAATAAACAGGGTGACAATATACAGCCTTGATGTACTCATTTCCCAATTTGGAACCAGGCTCTTGTTCCATGTCCAGTTCTAACTGTTGCTTCTTGACCTGCATTCAAATTTCTCAGGAGGCAGGTCAGGTAGTCTGGTATTCCCATCTCTTGAAAAATTTTCCACAGTTTGTTGTGATCCACACAGTCAAAGGTTTGACGTAGTCAATAAAGCAGGAGTAGATGTTTTTCTGGAACTCTCTTGTTTTTTCGATGATCCAAAAGATGTTGCCAATTTAATCTCTATTTCCTCTGCCTTTTCTAAATCCAACTTGAACATCTGGAAGTTCACAGTTCGTGTACTGCTGAAGCCTGGCTTGGAGAATTTTGAGCATTACTTTGCTAGTGTGTGAGATGAGTGTAGGTGTGTGATAGTTTGAGCATACTATGGCATTACCTTTCTTTGGGATTGGAATGAAAACTGACATTTTCCAGTCCTGTGGCCACTGCTGAGTTTTCCAAATCTGCTGGCATATTGAGTACAGCAATTTCACAGCATCATCTTTTAGGATTTGAATAGCTCAACTGGAATTCCAACACCCCCACTAGCTTTGTTCCTAGAGATGCTTCCTAAGGCCCACTTGACTTTGCATTCCAAGATGTCTGGCTCTAGGTGAGTGATCACACCATCTTGGTTATCTGGGTCATGAAGGCCTTTTTTGTATAGTTCTTCTGTGCATTCTTGTCACTTCTTCTTAATATTGTCTGCTTCTGTTAGGTCCATACCATTCCTGTCATTGATTGTGCTCATCTTTGCATGAAAATTTCCCTCTTATCTCTAATTTTCTTGAAGAGATCTCTAGTCTTTTCCATTCTATTGTTTTTCTCTCTTTCTTTGCATTGATCCCCGAGGAAGGCATTCTAATCTCTCCTGGCTGTTCTTTGGAACTCTGCATTCAAATGGATTTACCTTTCCTTTTCTCCTTTGCCTTTCACTTCTCTTCCTGTCTCAGCTATCTGTAAGGCCTCCTCAGACAACCATTTTGCCTTTTTCATTTCTTTTTCTTGGGGATGGTCTTGATCACTGCCTCCTGTACAGTGTCACAAACCTCAGTCCATAATTCTTTAGGCACTCTGTCTATCAGATCTAATCCCTTGAATCTATTTGTCATTTCCTCTGTATAATTGTAAGGGATTTGATTTAGGTCATACCTGAATGGTCTAGTGGTTTTCCCTACTTTCTTCAATTTAAATCTGAAGTAAGAACGAGTTCATGATCTGAGCCACAGTCAGCTCCTGGTTTTGTTTTTGCTGACTGTATAGAGCTTTTCCATCTTTGGCTGCAAAAACAATAAAAATCTGATTTCAGTATTGACCATCTGGTGATGTCCATGTGTAGAGTCTTCTCTTGTGTTGTTGGAAGAGGGTGTTTGTTATGATCAGTGCATTCTCTTGGCAAAACTCTATTAGCCTTTGCCCTGCTTAATTCTGTACTCCAAGGCCAAATTTGCCTGTTACTCCAGGTATTTCTTGACTTTCTACTTTTCCTTTCCTGTCCATTATAATGAAAAGGAAGTCTTTTGGGGGTGTTATTTTCTAAAGTTCTTATAGGTCTTCATAGAACCATTCAACTTCAGGTTCTTCAGCATCGCTGGTCAGGGCATAGACTTGGATAACTGTGATATTGAATGGTTTGCCTTGGAAATGAACAGAGATCATTATGTCATTTTTGAGATTGCATCCAAGTATTGCATTTCAGAATCTTTTATTGACTATGATGGCTATTGCATTTCTTCTAAGGGATTCCTGCCCACAGTAGTAGATATAATGGTCATCTGAGTTAAATTCACCCATTCCGGTCCATTTTAATTTGCTCATTCGATGTTCACTCTTGCCATCTCCTGTTTGACAACTTCTAATTTGCATTGACTCATGGACCTAACATTCCAGGTTCCTATGCAATATAGCTCTTTACAGCATGGGACTTTACTTCCATCACAGGTCACATCCACAACTGGGTATTGTTTTTGCTTTGGTTCCATCTCTTTATTCTTTCTGGAGTTATTTCTCCACTGATGTCCAGTTGCATATTGGGCACCTACTGACCTGGGGAGTTCATCTTTCAGTGTCCTGTCTTTTTGCCTTTTCATACTGTTTGTGGGGTTCTCAAGGCAAGAACACTGAAGTGGTTTGCCATTCCCTTCTCCAGTGGACCACATTTTGTCAGAACTCTCCACCAAGACCCGTCCATCTTGGGTGACCCTACACAGCATGGCTCATAGTTTCATTGAATTAGACAAGGCTGTGGTCCATGTGATCAGATCGGTTAGTTTTCTGTGATTGTGGTTTTCAGTCTGTATTAACAATTTCCAGATGATAAAATTTTAAAACATCAATTTTAAAGAGGTTTTAAAGAGGTTAGTTATCATTCATGGAGTTCCTGTAGTATCTTAAAAAGTGACTGAAAGCTTAAATGATAACAAAAACTAGTCATCATTAATGAATGACACATGCAGGTATACATATAACATGGAGGAGTGCATTGCAACAATAGCTTGCTGTGATGTGTATCCTAACAGAAAGTCTTTCTTTGAACATATAAACATATGTTTATACACACATTGTTGTTGTTGTTGCTTATTCTCTCAATCATGTTCTACTCTTTGGGAGTCCATGGACTGTTGCCCACTAGGCTCCTCTGTCCATGGGATTTTCCAAGCAAGAATACTGGAGTGGGTTGCCATTTCCTTCTCCAGGGGATCTTCCCGACCCAGGGATCGAACTCATGTTTCCTGCATTAGCAGGCATTGGCAGGCACATTCTTTACTGCTGAGCCACCATGGAAGCCCTTATACTTGCATAGATAAGTTTAAAAGTAAATGCACGGTAATTAAATGCATACACTCACACATATATCTGCCATCATTTTTGAAATAACATGGGTGAACCCTATTGAGGAAGAAAACACACATGCACTTTTGAAGGGAGTAGCTGCTCCTCAGTACTAGGTAACCACTTCCGTGCAAGAATGAAGGCCCAGTGGACAAAGATTCTGATCTCCCAACAGAAACTGAAAATCTGAATTTTTTAAACTTGAAAGCTTTTAATTTTTAAATGTCGGCTCCAATGTTTTAAAAATCCTATACCTGTTGATCAAAAGCCTTCTGTAATTTAATATCCCAGCACCCACAGAAATATTTATAAGTTAAACTTACTATTAGAAATAGTTATGTTTCATCAACAAAATGAAGAGACAATTTGCAGAATAAGAGAAAATATTTGCTAAACTGTATATCAGATAAGGATTGGTAACTAAAGTAAAAAGAATCTTACAACTCAATAAAAAAAAGAAAAAGACCCACTTAAAAAATGGACAAGGAAGCTGAATAGAGATTTCATCAAAAAGGATAAGAGATGGTCAACAGACACATGAAAAGTTGCTCAACATCACTAACCATCAGGAAAATGCAAATTAAAACTACTCTAGACATCTATCACTTTAAAAAAAAAAAGAAAAGATAATTGTTGGAAAGGATGTGGAGGAAAAGGGTCCCTGATATACTGGGAATGCAAATTGGCTACAGCTATTATGAAACTACTATGCTGCAATTCACGGAGTTGCAAAGAGTCGGACACAACTGAGTGACTGAACTGACTGACTGACTGACTGATTATGAAATTCAGTATAGTCATGTCTCAAAAAATCAAGAAATAAACTACCATATGATCAAGCAAATCCACTTCTGAATATTTATTGAAAGGAATGGAAATCAGAATCTTGAAGGAAAATATCTGCATTCCCATGTTCATTGAAGCTTTACAAGTATCTCCTAATTTTTTAAAGTTTCCTTTACACCACTTTACCTTTACAAAAGACCTATGTTAGTACCTATTTTCACTAATGAAAAGAAATATAAAGTGGAATTTCACTTTTATGAAGAAAAAAGCCAAATTTGTGACAAAGAAGGAGTGGAGCATCAGACAATAGTATGTAAAATTGTTCTAAAAATCTCGTTTCTAGAGATCTGTATTAGAAATAAATCTGCACATATAAGAAAATAATATATCTACAAGATTGTTCATTGTGATGTTATCCCTAATATCAAAAGATTAGAAACAACCTAAATGCCTAGCAATAGGCCACTGCTATATATTATATAAAGTATATATTGTATTATATACTATTACATATATTACATATTACATATATTATATATGTTATATATTATATAAAGTATAATATATCCACAAAGAATACTATGCAGCTGTGAAAATAATAAAGAAGGTGTCTATGAACCTGTTAGAAAAGATCTTCAGGGGTAAAAGTAAGGAGCAAAAATTTTGTTATAAGAAAGAAAGGGATAAAAATAGTATATCCACATTAATTTGCTTGGTTTGGATATTTTTTCATAAATGCTGAAATTAAAAGTTAGAAGGAGAGAAAAGGGATAAGATGGATGAGGAATGAGTGAAAGTGAGATTCTCATTTCAATAATCTTTGACCTTTGAACCGTGGTATTAAATATTTTTGAATAATCTAATTTTATTAACTCTCAAAAAAATAAAAGATACACATATAAACCACTGCTTGGTAATTCACCACTGCAAGAGCAACAACAAAACAGACAAACTGCAAGCTCACAACTTTTGTTGATGCCATTTGACAACTGTAGTCACAGAACTAATTAGCTTGAAATCTAAAGAGAGACAAGTGCTGGAGGGAGTAACAGGATGTGAACACGTGCTTAGGACAGACAGAGACAGATACAGGAAAGAAGGAATCTGCTCAGAATGTCAACAAATTTGTGGAGAACACCTTTAGGTTGAAAAGAGAGTTGTGGAGCCACTTAAACCTTATTAAAGGTAAATTGTGTCCATTTCCATACATAAAAACTATTTACTTCAGCTTCTAGTATTCTACATATGACTTCTAGTTTTCAACAAAAAAAATAATGAAAAAATAAAAAATAAAAACCAGTCAATTGTCAAGAGACTATACAATCAATAGAACCATACTTACATATAGAACAGATGTTAAAAATATCAGAGAATTTAAAATAACTATTATACCTATATTAAAATCTCTACTAGAAAAGATAAACATGAAATACCAGGTAGATAACTTCAACACTGAAGAAACTATAAAAAAGATTCAAATGGAAATGTTATTAACTAGAATATAGTACGAGAGATGAAAAATGCTTTCAACAGTGACTTCAGGTAAACTTCACAGACTGAATAAAGAATCAGTGACCTTAAAGGTAGGTTAATAGAAGTTACTCAGACTGAATCACAAGAAAAAGTGTAAAAATGAAGGAACAGAATATCTAAGAACTGTGGGATAATATCAAACAGCCTAATGTGTGTACAACTGGAATCTTAGAATGGTAGAAGATTAGTTGCTTTAAAGGCAGGAAAGCCCTCTCTCAACATTTTTGTTGTCGTTCAGTTGCTCAGTCCTGTCAGACTCTTTGTAACCCCATGGTCCGCAACACACCAAGCTCCCTGTCCTTCACTACCTCCTGGAGTTTGCTCAGACTCATGTTCCATTGAGATGATGTTGCTGTTCAATATTACACTGAAGTTCCTAGCCTGTGCAATAAAAAAAGAAAAAGAAATAAAATTCATACATATTTAAAGGGAAAAAATAAAGCTATCTCTATTCACAGACAACATGCTTCTATACATGGAAAATGCCAAAGAATCCATTTAAAAGCTCCTAGAAATAATAAATGAGTTTAGCAAATTAGCAAGATAGTAGGTCAACAAACAAAATAAATAGTATTTATATACCTGAGCAATGAACAATTGAAATACAAATTTTCTTAAAAAGTGCCTACTACAATAGCTCAAAAGAATGAAATTCTAAATATAAGTCTAACAAAATATATTCAGAATCTGTATTCTGAAATCTTTATAAATCTATTAAGATTTACAGATCCATAAATCTTTTTATTGGTTTTTATCTATAAAACCTAAATAAATGAAAACATATATCATGTTAATAGTTAAACTTGATAAGGATAAGGCAAGCATCAATTCTTCCCAAAATTGATCTATAGGTTCAATGTGTCATTGTTTTTACTCACAAGTTTCTCAAGCAATACGGAAGTATGGACCAATTTGCCACCCCATAAAAATAAAAATATTAAAAAGCAATTAAATACATCACATACTTTTTAGGTTGACTGCTATTTATCTTGACTACAGTTTCTCAAGTTGTTGTTCAGTGGGCTTTATCAGCCTCTTCAAGTTTGTTGTTAGGATCATCAGGCAGGAAAATACTACCTGCCATAGCCTCAGTGGTTTCCAAGAGTTCTAAATTTCTCTCATTATTTTGATTATTGAGGAATTATCTTCAACAGTTGTGGGTAAGTTTATGTTCCAAATGTGTTTACATTATTAAACATTTAAAAGGCAAGTAAAAATAGCCTGCAAATTCTAGAGTTATCAGGTTTTGTTTTTTTTTTTTTTTTTTGTACTACCAAAGAATTCGCTATGGAGGGAAATAGAACTAAAAATAGGAGTATGTTTGCAAACAAACATATGAGTATAATTATAGCAGAAAGTTGAACAAATACATGGGAAACATTTTGCATGTGTACAATCAAATTTAAATATACATGATCTCAGGGGACAAACTCATGTTCCTAAAATCCTAACCATGCAAATCTTCTGGGACCCACCAAAAAAATTCCCCTTCTAGTTGGTTATATCAGGAGATAGATATCTGGGCCTAAGTCATAGTTCTGCGACCTCCCACAATATCATCCTCAGTTATTTTGGATGAATCTGCAACACTAATGTAATGAGTACGTGCTCATGCGGTCTCAGTGTGTCTGACTCTTTGCAGCCTATGGACTGTAACATGTGAGGCTCCTCTGTCCGTGGAAATTTTCAGTCAAGAATACTGGAGTTGCCGTTTCCTACTCCAAGGGATCTTTCCAACCCAGGGATCAAAGCCATGTCTCTTGAGTCTCCTGCATTGGCAGGTGGATTTTTTTTTACCACAGTGCCACCTGGGAAACCCAATGTAGTGAGTGCACAATGCCAAAGTACTACATTTTGCAGGTATTCACTATACATAAGTGTTCTACTTTCTGTGTTTTTGTGAAGAATTCAAAATAGTGTGACATGGAAAATGGAATTCTGCTAATTTGTCTGTATATGCAAAATCACGTTTACTCCTCCAACTCTTTCTTTCAGGGCTTCACGTAAGACTGATGCTCCTGGGCACATTGCCATGTTTATCCGGCAGCATTACATGACACCCAAACTTTTCTACTCAGCAAGCCATCTAATCTCCAAGAGTAGTGCATCAACCTTAGTGGCAGCTACCTGCTAACTTGTAAAGCAACATCATTAAGATGCCCTAGGGAGTTATGACTAAATATCTCAAATTAGTAAATCAACATGCAGACTCCTTTAAGTATATTCGACTTTCAAAGTGAGACAGGAATAAAACGAACCCTAAAAAAACGCACACACATTGGTTGAAGCAAATATTATTTCCAGTATATTTTTAACGAAATAGGGAAAATAGATTTGTGATATACTAAATCAAAATTCTAAAAAGATTGGCACATCAAATATATTTATGACTATATATATGTGACAATGTATTTTCCCTAATTGACAAATGACTTCGTATCAGATATGCATTGCCCTCAACCAGCACAGACTCCTATAAATCAGAACGCAAACACCAATCAGGTAGTGTTGCTGTCCAGTCACTAAGTCATGTCTGACTCTTTGAGGCCCCATGAACTGTAGCACACCAGACTTCTCTGTCCTTGGCCATATCCCAGAGTTTCCTTAAACTCATGTCCATTGAGTCGCTGATGCCATCCAGCCATTTCATCCTCGGTCACCTCCCTAATAAGGTAGCACATTAGAGGTAAAATGAGAAGTGATTTATGAGTAGATAGATAGGAAATAACTAAAAACTATAAAAGGAAAATATCTATGCTGATGAAAATATGTTTTCTGTTCTATGTATACTAAAAGCTTTAATTTTATCATTTGTCTTTATTTCATTTTAGCCCTCTTCTTTCCTATTCTCCCTTAAAAACTAAAAACGCCCTCCCTTTTGCCATTCTTTTGTAAAAGTGCCTTCATTATTAATTCCAAAATATAATTCCCTTTGTTTCCTTGTCTTATATGTTTCCTCCAACTCTTCACTGCTTTGCTCAAGGCTGACCTGTGCTCCATGTCAGATTTCTCCCAAAGCATTGCACCTGCCCTGATTATACCTGACTTCTATCCCAAGGGCTTTTTCTTAGGGACCTCAGGTCCCTCTCCAGCTGAAGCTGTGACTACTGAAGACAAGGGCAGGCCATTTAGATGGGGATAGGGGGAGTACTCATTCTTGTATCACATCTCAACAACTAAGAGCATTTACTTTGTAGCTGTCCATACCTTCTTATTTTTACCTTTCTCTTGGTTTCAGAAAAATGCCACTTAACTATGCCTTGAACACCTCAGGAACTGCTTACAAATGTCCATCCAATTTGTTCATCTGTCATTGTTCTGAGCTACCCATGCTGCAAACTGCCAATGTGCCCTTCCTTTCATCTGGCATTCTTCGACAGTGATCTGAGCCCTTTTCTTTCAAAGCATCTTCCCATGGGACAGAGACCAGACAATTCCTCATAGTCATCAACTCAGACTGCTGAGTCTTCTGTCTTCAAACTCATGTCAAGCTCTATCACACCTACATCTACAAAAAGTCAAGAGTATTAGGACTCATTTGACAATCCCTGCCACCAGTTATTATCAGCATGTTCAGGATAAAATGAAAATAGTGACACATTTTTTATTCCAAACAATATGAAGTTGACATATGTCTCCCTATTCCTCCTCAAGTACAGCTAAACCCTTAAGTGTTATATATAAGAAGACACTGAAAGGTAGAGGAAAAAAAAAGGCAAACTGGCTAGGGAACTTGAGACTCAAGACATTGTAGTATGTTCCCTACATTTTCTTTCTACTTCCTTTATATCCCAGACTGGCTACTGGAGAAGCTTGTAGCATGGTACAGCTACTTTGGGAAAAGTTCTGGCAGTTTTTTATAAAACTACACATATGCCTACTCTATGACACATCAATTCCAATATTCCGTGTTTATACAAGGTAAATTAAATCATATTTCCACAAGAGACATAACACTCATAGTAGTTTTATTCATAACATCCAAAAACTTGAAACTGCCCATGTGTCCATGAACAGAAGAATGAACTAACTGTGATTACTTCACACTCTCAATACATGAAACAATATGGATAGATCTTAAAGGTGTCATGCTAAGTTGATGAAGCTAGACACAAGAGTAGACACAGTAGATTCTATTTATATGGAATATTAGAACAAGAAAAGTTTCTGTGGCAAAAACAAATCTTAATTCTTGTATCTGGGGAACGGGAAAGAAATTGGCTGGGAAAGGGCATAATGAAAATTTCTGATATAATTAAACTATTGTATAAGTTGAGTGGATTATGTTTCATAGGTATATGTATTTGTCAAATTTCAGCAGATTTAATTGTTCATTTTCATTATATGTAAATTTTGTATCAGAAGTAAAGAACTGTAAGGAAATATTAGACTCTAGCTAATGGTACCAATGTTGAAGTATTTAAAAGGAAGTACAACTAACACTTGTAATTTACTTTTAAATGCATTAAAATATATGATGGTTGGATGGATGAATAAATCTATGATAAGCAAGTCTTGTTAAATGACAATAGCAGAATTAGGTGGTATTACTCACTGTAAACTTCTTCCACTTTGCTTTATGTTTGAAATTTTTTTTGGCTGAGAAATTGACCAGGTGTATGTGTACGAGTTCTTGTCTTTCAAGACTTTTTATTCTTTCATTTACTTATTCTTCAGTTAATACCACACTATCTTACTTACTGTAGCTTTATATTAAATTCTTCTTCAAGATCATCGTCACTACTTTCAGCCATTGCTTCAACTATAAATTTCAGAATCATATTGTCAATTTCTACAATAGTTTCTGTGAGATTTTGATGGGATAGAATCAAATCTATGAATCAATCTGGGGGAAATTAATTTTAATTTGTGAACATACTCTATTCCTCTATTTCTTTAATATCTCTCAAGAATGTTCTGAAGATTTTAGTATAGAAATATTGAATCTCTTCTTGGTATGTTTTTTTAGGTACTGGAAAATTTTTAATTCTTTTGAAATGCTATTTTATTTCACTTTTGTTAGCATAGTACTTCCCTCTTATCTGCAGAGGACTTGTTCCAAAACCCTAATGGATGCCTGAAACTACAGATAGTAGCAAACTATTCATATACCATGATTTTTTCTACACATACACACCTACTATAAAGTTTAATTTGCAAATTAGGCACAGTAAGAAATTAACAACAATAATAATAAAATAAAAAATACGTGAATGTAGTCTCCCCCCTCTCTCTGAATATTTTATTGTACAATTTAATGCTTTTTTCATTGTAACTAAGCACCTACCATGCTCTGTGGCCATAAATTTGCAGTTTGAGATGTGACAATAGCAAAACTAACATGAATATCTTTTTTCTTCTTCACAGTTTCACAAATGAAAAGTTCATTCTTACCATATATCTTAGCAACCACAGCATACATTTTTTCTTCCTGTTCTAAAGACCCTAAATAGCCAAGCAATCTTTTTTTTTTTTTTTAAGCAATCTTGAG
The DNA here is from genome assembly GCF_033118175.1 of Dama dama. Classification (NCBI taxonomy): domain Eukaryota; kingdom Metazoa; phylum Chordata; class Mammalia; order Artiodactyla; family Cervidae; genus Dama; species Dama dama. The sequence goes on from NC_083691.1 coordinate 40,230,003, forward strand.
AAAGGAAAGACTGACTTCAGAGCATACTACAAAGCTACAGTCATCAAAACAGTATGGTACTGGCACAAAAACAAAAATATAGATTCACTGGAGCCAGACAGAAAGTCCAGAGATAAATCTATACATCTGTGGTCAACTAAACTATAACAAAGGAGGCAAAAATATACAATGGAGAAAAGATTGTCACTTCAATAAGTGGTGCTGGGAAAAATGGGTAGATACATGTAAAAGAATAAAATTAGAACATCACACACAAAAACTCAAAATGGATTAAAGCTCTAAATATAAAGCCAGACACAATAAAACTTAGAGGGAAACATTATGCAGAACACTCTTTAACATAAAACACAGCAATATTTTCTGAGCCACCTGTTTGGTTTAGTAGCTAAGTCATGTCTGCCTCTTGCTGCCCTGTGGATAGCCTGCCAAGCTCTTCTGTCCGTGGGATTTTCCAGGGGAGCGGGTTGCCATTTTCTCCTCTAAGGGATCTTCCCGACCCAGGGGTAGAACCTGTGTATCTATCACTGCAGGCAGATTCTTTACTGATGAGCCACCAGGGAATCCCATATATATATTAGATGTGTGTGTGTGAGTGTGTGTGTGTGTGTGTGTGTGTGTGTAGTTGTGTTAAGCCTTGGAAACCCAGCATGCATGTCATACCTACTGCTGCTGCTGCTAAATCACTTCAGTTGTGTCTGACTCTGGGCAACCCCATCCCTGGGATTCTCCAGGCAAGAACACTGGAGTGGGTTGCCATTTCTTTCTCCAATGCATAAAAGTGAAAAGTGAAAGTGAAGTCGCTCAGTCGTGTCCGATTCTTCATGATCCCATGGACTGCAGCCTACCAGGCTCCTCCATCCATGGGATTTTCCAGGCAAGAGTACTGGAGTGGGGTGCCATTTCCTTCTCCGATCATACCTACAGTACATCTCAATTTGGACAAGTCACGTTCAACTGCTTTGCTTCAGTGGGACCAGTGACTGGTGGCTCCCATGCAAGGCTCTAGACCTGGCCCATACTGTCCCTTCTGATGGAATTGCCCCCCTGCATAGCCATGCCCACTTCACTCACTCCTGCCTCAGAAGTCTGGGATGCTACCCTGTCAGATGCCTTGTCCTGGTGCTCCATCCAAGTGGGATAGTCATATCTACAGGGTCATGTCACCCTCACAGGGACTCTCCTGCAGGACCTCACCAGGCCACACCTCCTCTGCAGGGTCTCTTTCATGTTCTGCCCAGAGAAGATGCTGAGGAAATGTGTGCTGAAATGAAATGACAGTATGTTTGCATGTTTTCTGAGCTTGGCTTAGGATGTCTCCTTCTTTCACAAAGGAAAGCCAAGGCAGTGGCTGGATGGGGTGGTGGCAGTGGGCAGGGGAGGGTTTCACAGAGGTTTCCTAGGCTTAGCTTTTTCTCCTTAGTAAGTTGCCTTTTGTCCCCACAAAAGACAAAAAACTTTGTCAACGTTTCTTAAAACTCAAAATGCATCATGTCCATTTGGAGAGGACATATTGAGTTGTGAACTGACCACATTTTTCCTGAAACAGTTTTATTCTGGGCATCATTACTGGGAACCAAGCTGGTGATCACATAGGGCACAGAGCACAGGAGGAAGGTGCCTATGAAGATTCTGGTCTTGGTGGCTTGCTCCCGCCACCTCTTCTGCTCCTCCAGACAGCAGTCCCACACACTACACACGAGAGAGAGAAGGTGAGTCATGGGACAGGTCTGCCAGTTACAGGGACTTACTGTCGTGAATGCTGAATAATGAAAATAAAAATAAATAAATGGGGCTGAGTTAAACTTAAGAGCTTTTGCACAGCAAAGAAAACAATAAGCAAAACGAAAAAAGAGCCTACAGAATGGGAGAAAATATTTGCAAATGAAATGACCAATAAGGGATTAATCCCCCAAATATATAAATGACCCTTGCAGTTCAATATAAAAACAACAACAACCAACAAAAACCCAGTTTAAGAAATGGACTGAAGATCTAAATAATCTTTTCTTCAAACAATATGTGCAGATGGTGAAAAAAGCATATGAAAAGATGCACACCACCATTAATTATTAGAGAAATGCAAATCAAAACTACAATGAGGTATCACCACATAACATTCAGAATGTCTATCATCAAAAAATGTACAAACAATAAATTCTGGAGGAGGTGTGAAGGAAAGGGAACACTTCAACACTATTGGTGGGGCTGTAAATTCATTTCAGTCGCGAAGTCATGTCCGACTCTTTGCAACCCCATGGACTGCAGCATGCCAGGCTGCCCTGGACACATCACCAACTCCTGGAACTTTCGAATCGGTGATGCCATCCAACATCTCATCCTCTGTCTTCCCCTTGTCCTCCTACCTTCAATCTTGCCCAGCATCAGGGTCTTTTCCAATGAGTCAGCTCTTTGCATCAGGTGGCCAAATTATTGGAGTTTCAGCTTCAGCAACAGTCCTTCCAATGAATATTCAGGACTGATCTCCTTTAGGATGGACTGATTTGATCTCCTTGCAGTTCAAGGGACTCTCAAGAGTCTTCTCCAACACCACAGTTCAAAAGCATCAATTCTCTGGTGCTCAGCTTTCTTTATAGTCCAACTCTCACATCCATACATGACTACTGGAAAAACCATAGCTTTGACTAGACGGACATTTTTTGGCAAAGTAATGTCTCTGCTTTTTAATATGCTTAGAGCCATCATAATTGGTGCTATTTCTTCCTTAAATTTATGGAAGAATTGATCAGTGAAGACATCCAGGTCAAAAGACTTGCGTGTAATAATATTGAAATTGCAGATTCAATAGTATGACTATTACTGCTGCTGCTGCTTATTTGCTTCAGTCATGTCTGACTCTGTGTGATCCCATGGACTGTAGCCAACCAGGCTCTTTCGTCCATGGACTTCTCCAGGTAAGAGTACTGGAGTGGACTGCCACTTCCTACACCAGGGGATCTTCCCGACCCAGGGATTGAACCCAGGTCTCCTACATTGCAGGCAGATTCTTTACCACTGAGCCATATCTAGGACCATTTATATGTTCTATTTCATCTTTTGCCAGGTTGAATATGTTTTGAAATTTCTGTGATTAATATAATTCAGATTCTCAATCTTATTGCCATGAAGTAGCTCTATGTCTTCTGTTTTGCAAAGCCAAACAGTCTGTAATGATGTCTTATTTTAATTCCTGACATTTATTTATGACTGCTCTCCTTTTTATTAATCAAACTTGCCAAGAATTTATCGACAATTTCTTTTTTCATTTTAAAGATACAGCATGTGGTCATATGATATTTCCAAAGTCTAGTTGAATGTGTATAAGGAATACATGTTTTCACACCCAGCATTATGAAATTCCCAAGTATTCATATTTATAATAACAGAGTTTTTAAAACAAAACACTAAAAATGAAACAAATCAAAACCACTTTTTTAACACTAAGCACTTAAATAGAGAATAGTAGAAGGCATTATGGTAAGGGGAAAAGCTAGACAGAATACCTATTTGAAGTTAGTGTGTTTTCATGCAATAAGGGATGATAACTAATTAAAATTCTTTCTTGAAAGCTGTCCAGTTTTCCCTCTGTGCTTCATCTGAGATGAAGTAGACTGGCCAGAGAAGTATAGAAATGATGAAGTAGTCATCCCTTGAAACCAATCATCAACCTTTGGTGGGGAAATTGAAAAATACACATATACCCCAATGTTCACTGCAGCACTATTTACAATAGCTAGTACAGAGAAGCAATCTAGATGCACATCGACATATGAATGGATAAAGAAGCTGTGGTACATGTATACAATGGAATATTACTCAACCACAAAAAAGGAACATATTTGAGTCAGTTCTAAAGAGGTGGGTGAGACCAGAGCCTATTATACAGAGTGAAGTAAGTCAGGAAGAGAAAAACGAATATCATATATCAACACATATATATGGAATATAGAAAGATGGTACTGATGAACCTATTGCAGGGCAGCAGTGGAGACACAGACATAGAGAACAGACTTATAGACATGAGGTGCAGGGAGGAAGGAGAGAGTGGGATGTATGGAGAGAGTAACATGGAAACATATCTATTACCATAGCTAATGGGAATTTGCTGTGTGGCTCAGGGAAATTAAACTGGGGCTCTGTAACAACCTAGAGGGGGTGGGATGGGGAGGGAGGTGGGAGGGAAGTTCAAGAGGGAGAAGACATAGGGATACCTATGGCTGATTCATGCTGACATTTGGCAGAAACAAACACAATATTGTAAAACAATTATACTTTAATTAATAATAAATTTAATTATTAAAAAAAAAAAAAACTTTGGTGAGGGTGATGAGGGCAATCTGTAAATTTCCCTGGAAGCATTTAAGAGGAAAGTTCTCTCACTGCTATATCTGTGTAGAAGCTGGAAGTGCTGGATTTAAATAGATGACTTAAGGTTTCCTCTGATTTGATTCATTCATAATACTGAGAATAAAATTCAACTTCAGATATTGAGACTTTTGGATTGATTTCAACTCATGTACATTGAACTTCAGTTGTGAAATTACCTTGAGAAATTAAGAACTCCATTAATGAATAATTGCCTGTTAGACAAGCATATCAAAATACTAATAAAAAGCTCATGAACATGCATAGCAAGAATAGGAACTTTTAACACATCTTGTATAATCAACATACATAAAATCATATATACATATATGTGTGTATGTATATATATCCATGTACATATCCATATGTCCTTCCATTAAAAATAAAAACTAGTGTCATTAAGGAAACACTATTTCCTGATTAAATTCCCCATTGACTGCTTTGCCAGACAAATGTTACTCAGAAATTGACACATTTCAGTCTATCTATATGTACAGTGTGTCCCACATCACAATGCTAACACAGGCATCTCAACTTTAAATGAGACAAAACAGAAAATTAACACTGGTGGGAACTCTCTGCCACTCAATTTGTATTGGGTTTAACACCTTCTTATTTTATATTTCCTTTCACATAAACAGTTTTATATTAGCCCCTGATATGGTGCCTTCCAATAATTCAGTGTTGAACTGTTTAAAAGCACTAATTAGCAGTTTCAATATAGAACACATATATTAGAAAAATCTTGCAAACCTAGAATACCCTTTAGGCCTTGCCATTTGTGTGTGAAATAACTCAATAAAAAAAAAATACTATATTGTTAATCACAAGACCTTCCAGGAATATAATCAATCACACATGAAATATAAACCATACCTTTATAAACAAAAGAAGAAAAATGATAACTCCATTTAAGCTGAGCACAGGAATCATCACAATGAGCAGATGCATTTATAAAACTAAGCACACTTCATAATAACGATAAAAATATTACAACTGTATATGCATGTAAATGACATACATGCATTGCATTCAATTTTAGCACAACTGGCAACACATTTATTAAATTAACACTTCATCTATTTTTTTCTATCACTTCCAACAATACCAAATCCATATCTACTTACATATTAACTTCAACAGAAAATAAATAATCTTCAAGTATTTTACAAAAAAAAAAGAAATATTTAACATTCAGTGGATTCCAGGAACACATTTTTCTATTATCTGGAATGCTGACATAGCCTAATTATTTCTTTTTAAGCAACATTATAATAGCTTTCCATCTATAATTTCAAGGAATATTTTGCTTCACTCCAACTTTCACATACCTTGATCAGATAGTTCTAGTTAACATTTCTAGTACGTGTAAATAATTATATCCTTGAGTGCTTTAAAATTACACTAATTCCTACACCATTAAGGATGGAAAATGTTTCTAGTTTTTGATGCATTATGAGTGGGAGATATTAATTTCTAGATGAAATTATGCACAAGCAAGGGAAAAGCTTTGTACCGTGATAATATTTAAACATAAAATGTTAAGTGTCTCAGGAATTATGGATGATTAAAAGCAAATAGGACAACATGATCATATTGTATTTGGATTGTGGGACCCTCTCCCATTTCTGCAAACTTCTAGTCCCCGAAGCAAAAAGCATCTTTTTATTTTAAAATTGTTTAACTTTCAGAATAGTTGTCTTGAACAGTAGCAAACACTCAAAATCAAGGAAATGACATACTTCAGTAAATATGTTTATTCTGTGTAATATAAATGAATTATAAAGAGTAGAATAACCTTTTTTGTTTTCATTTGCTAATATGAAAGCATTTTGTTTTCATTTGTCATTTGCACAAAACTGCCACTAAGCGATGTGATTTCTAAAGCTAGTTTTGAAAACTTGAAGGAAATTAACTCATACCAAGTTATATGTATTATTTACTAGTATAGTACTAATAGTACTTTACTATTTTAGGTAAATAGCTTTTTAAAATTATACTGAGATGATGGAATTGCCCCTTTTGGGGTAGAAATTTCCATATAATGGGTGATTTCAATTCATTCCAGCTTTATCCCACCAGTAGAAACAGATGTAGTCAAAGACCCCGCATATTTGCTATGAATATATTTTAATGTATTTTCTCCAAAGGAATAAAACTGGCTGACACATAAGTTTATTCCTCCCCTCATGCCTTAATGTTTTATAATATAGAGTAGTGAACATTTTATGAAGTACATAAAGTGCATTCAGTGTACTTTATGGGCTTTCCAGGTGGTGCTAGTGGTAAAGAACCCACCTGCCTATGCAGGAGACATAAGAGATGCAGGTTTGATCCCTGGGTTGGGAACATCCCCTGGAGGAGGATATGGCAACCCACTCCAGTATTCTGGCCTGGAGAATCTCATGGACAGAGGAGCCTGGTGGGCTATGGTGCATAGGGTTGCAAAGAGTCAGACATGACTGAAGCGTCTTATCATGCACACAATGTCCTTCACCTACAATGTTTCACTAAAAATATTGAGCACTGGTTTGGGCTGGGGGAGGGGGGTTCCATGACACTGATGAGCAATTTTACACAGACTAGGAGTATGTTTAAAGTGAAGACTTTTAGGAGACAGGTTCTCTGTTTCTGGTTAGTATGGAGCTATACTTCTTTCATGATCTACGACAGGTGCCACTGTCTCTTAGTAAACACTTTCTGCCTATGATGATGGAATTGGAGTAAGACTGTAAGGGTTTAAGTCAAAAACAAAAGAGAAGGTTTGCAGTTCTTTATAAGCCTGTGATGTTGAATTATAGAACTATTATGTTCATTTCCTAGGACTGCAATAACCAAGTAACACAGAGAAATTGACCATCTCACAGTTCTGGAGACCAGAAGTCCAAAACTGGAGTGTCAGTGGAGCCTTGCTCCCTCTGCAATCTAGAGGGTAGAATCCCTCCTGGTGTCCTTGTAGCCTCTGGTGGTGGCCATTGATCCTTGGTCTTCTTTAGTTTGTAACACTGTGACTCTAATCTCTCTCTCTCTGGAGTCACATAGTCGTGTCCCCGTGTGTCTTCACATCATTTTCCTATAAGGCCACTGGGCATATTGAAGTAAGAGCCCACTCAACCCCAGCATGACCTTATCTTCATTAATTAATCTGCAATGATGACATGATCCTCTACATAGAAAACCCTAAAGACTCTACCAGAAAATTACTACAGCTAATCAATGAGTATAGTAAAGTTGCAGGATATAAAATTAACACACAGAGATCCCTTGCATTCCTATACACTAACAATGAGAAAACAGAAAGAGAAATTAAGGAAACAATCCCATTCACCATTGCAACAAAAAGAATAAAATACTTAGGAGTATATCTACCTAAAGAAACAAAAGACCTATACATAGAAAACTATAAAACACTGATGAAAGAAATCAAACAGATGGAGACACAAACAGATGGAGAAATATACTGTGTTCATGGATTAGAAGAATCAATATTGTCAAAATGACTATACTACCCAAAACAATCTATAGATTCAATGCAATCCCTATCAAGCTACCAATGGTATTTTTCACAGAACTAGAACAAATAATTTCACAATTTGTATGGAAATACAAAAAACCTCGAATAGCCAAAGTAATCTTGAGAAAGAAGAATGGAACTGGAGGAATCAACCTGCCTGACTTCAGACTCTACTACAAAGCCACAGTCATCAAGACAGTATGGTACTGGCACAAAGACAGAAATATAGATCAATGGAACAGAATAGAAAGCCCAGAGATAAATCCACGAACCTATGGACACCTTATCTTTGACAAAGGAGGCAAGAATATACAATGGAAAAAAGACAGCCTCTTTAACAAGTGGTACTGGGAAAACTGGTCAATCACTTGTACAAGAATGAAACTAGAACACTTTCTAACACCATACACAAAAATAAACTCAAAATGGATTAAAGATCTAAATGTAAGACCAGAAACTATAAAACTCCTAGAGGAGAACATAGGCAAAACACTCTCTGACATAAATCACAGCAGGATCCTCTGTGACCCACCTTTCAGAATATTGGAAATAAAAGCAAAAATAAACAAATGGGACCTAATGAAACTTAAAAGCTTTTGCACAACAAAGGAAACTATAAGCAGGGTGAAAAGACAGCCCTCCGATTGGGAGAAAATAATAGCAAACAAAGCAACAGACAAAGGATTAATCTCAAAAACATACAAGCAACTCCTGCAGCTCAATTCCAGAAAAATAAATGACCCAATCAAAAAATGGGCCAAAGAACTAAACAGACATTTCTCCAAAGAAGACATACAGATGGCTAACAAACACATGAAAAGATGCTCAACATCACTCATCATCAGAGAAATGCAAATCAAAACCACAAGGAGGTACCATTACACGCCAGTCAGGATGGCTGCTATCCAAAAGTCTTCAAGCAATAAATGCTGAAGAGGGTGTGGAGAAAAGGGAACCCTATTACACTGTTGGTGGGAATGCAAATTAGTACAGCCGCTATGGAGAACAGTGTGGAGATTTCTTAAAAAACTGGAAATAGAACTGCCATATGACCCAGCAATCCCACTTCTGGGCATACACACCAAGGAAACCAGATCTGAAAGAGACACGTGCACCCCAATGTTCATCGCAGCACTGTTTATAATAGCCAGGACATGGAAGCAACCTAGATACCCATCAGCAGATGAATGGATAAGGAAGCTGTGGCACATATACATCATGGAATATTACTCAGCCATTAAAAAGAATTCATTTGAATCAGTTCTAATGAGATGGATGAAACTGGAGCCCATTATACAGAGTGAAGTAAGCCAGAAAGATAAAGACCAATACAGTATACTAACGCATATATATGGAATTTAGAAAGATGGTAATGATAACCCTGTATGCAAAACAGAAAAAGAGACACAGATGTACACAACAGACTTTTGGACTCTGTGGGAGAAGGCGAGTGTGGGATGTTTCAAGAGAACAGCATCGAAACATGTATATTATCAAGGGTGAAACAGATGACCAGCCCAGGTTGGATGCATGAGACAAGTGCTCGGGGCTGGTGCACTGGGAAGACATAGAGGGATCGGGTGGAGAGAGAGGTGGGAGGGGGGATCGGGATGGGGAATACATGTAAATCCATGGCTGATCATGTCAATGTATGACAAAAACCACTACAATACTGTAAAGTAATTAGCCTCCAACTAATAAAAAATAAATGGAAAAAAAAATTACATCTGCAACAATCCTACGTCCAAAGAAAGTCACATTCTGAGGTACTGGGAGTTAGGATTTCAGCTTATCTTCCTGGTGGCTCAGGTGGTAAAGAATTTTCCTGCAATGTGGGAGAACCAGATTCAATCCCTGGGTTGAGAAGATCCCCTGGAGAAGGGAATGGCAACCCACTCCAGTATTCTTGCCTGGGAAATCTCATGGACAGAGGAACCTAGTGGGCTATAGACCATGGGATTGCAAAGAATTGGACAATAATGAGCAACTAACATGCACCTTCCGTGGGGACACAATTCAACTCACAGCACCATGGTTCAGTTCAGTTCAGTCTCTCAGTCATGTCTGACTCTCTGCGACTCCATGGACTACAGCATGCCAGGCCTCCCTGTTCATCACCAACTCCCGGAGTTTACTCAAACTCATGTCCACTGAGTCGGTGATGCCATCCAATCATCTCATCCTCTGTCATCACCGCAACCATGGTTAATAGCAGATGAAACCTAAATGGGGAAACTCAGGCCTCAGTTGCTAGCTAGAATTATCCTCTGGATCATCTCCTTTCTTCCTGGAAGAGTTCCATTGCCTAGAGATGGAAGGCACTTGTCACGTCACAGAGGGAGGCACTTTCCTCCTTTAAATACCAATCAGGTGGAAGAAGAAAGAGTAGAGCAGAGAGGTTAGCGATGTTAAGAATCACTTATGGTCCTCGGTGTATCTACAAAACTTTCATCCGTAATGACTATCTTTTTGGAGGAATTAAGTTGTACTGCCAGACAGAGAAAGTAAGGAATGAACCACCCTCTCTCTTGTGGTGGTTAAAGGTAATGTTCTAAAAAGTTCTTTTGGAGGGGCTTCCCTGGTGGTCCACGGGCTGAAACTCCATGTTCCCAACACAGGGGTCTGGGGTTCCATCTCTGGATGGGGAACTAGATCTTGCATGCCATAACTAAGAGTTTGCATGCCTTAACTAAAGAATCCACATGTCCCAACTAAGACCCAGTACAGTCAAATTAGTAAATATGTTAAAAAAAAATTAAAAATTGCTTTGGAGAACTATTCCATCAGTTCACTAGGGATGGCTTGCTTTCTGTCAACTCTACCCTGTGCCTGTGGAGGTCACTAATCTCCAGTCATTAACATTCTCCAATTCAACACGGAAAGAAAAAAAAAAAAAAAATAGTAGGGAAAAGAAAAAAAAAAAAAAACACCGTAAAGAAAGGGCTCGAAAACAATGTGTTGGGGGTGGGGGTACATTTGCATTACTTCCCACTTCAGCCTTTGTCTTCAAAGTCCTTTCTGCAGAGTATTAAATGGTGTTTGGCTTTTCCCCCTTTCTGTTTTTCTCCTTTTAGAGGGGAGAAGTCAATGAGATTTTTGAAAAGGCTTAGAACAGAAAGGTCACTTTTGAACAAATGACATGTAAGGCAAGATAAATTTACATTTTTCGGACCTCATGGATAAACAAGGCAAGCTTTGTCTGGGATTCTCTGACAAGTCATTGAAGGTAAGCATCGACTGCCCACTGGTCGTGATGGAGCCAAACCCAGAGAAACATGAGCTAAAGCGAGTTTCTCTGTGACCGTAGGTTGATCATCCCCAACTTCCCACAAAGGCCTTTCATTCCCATCTGGAGTGAATATAGGATAACCTAGATGGGCCAGCCCCTCAGTCACCAAGCAAAACTCTTGACATTTGCCTAATTATCTTTTCTCATCATCAGTCATTTCTTGAAGTCTCAGCTTCATTCAGATGCCAGGTATTTCCGAAATTAATCATGTCACTGAAAGCGGCATCTTTTCATGTAAATGGACTTTATTATCTGGATCAGAACACCCCCCCCCCTCCTTTGAGCAGTGAAAGTCCATTTGTAGAGAAAGTGTCTGAAATCTGACATGCTGCCTTCCCAAGAAAGATTCTTACTGTTGACCTCCCAGCAAGCACCAAGCATCAGTCACTGTGAGCTTGTGAGTGTGAGCATGTGTGTGTGCGTGCATGTGTGTGTGCTTGTGTGTGTAGCTAAGAGCCTGGGGCTGGCTGCATGCTAATTTGCCCCATTGTTTCAGGGTGACTGCCTTTCCAGTATTTAGGAACAAAGCCTTTTTGCATAAGCCCCTACATACAATTATTTTATACTTACTTCAAGGACCATCATCCTATCTTCATTGAAACTATAGTAGGGACACGCCAGAGTTTCTTTGTCTCCTTGTAAGGCTGCAGATTACAGACAGGGCAGATACCAACACACTCCCCTTTCATTTGAAAGCATTTTTTAAATGTTTGAGGACCCTGCACTTCTTCTACATATGACTTTGCTCAGCCTTTTTGAATTCAGAAAAAGGAGGAGGAAAATGCCTCTAAGAATTTGGTTAAGTGCCATCAAATCCAATTTTCAGGTGTACAACATTTAGATATAAAGAATGGGGAAATGAGGAATAAAAAGCAAGAAATTCCTACTTGTAGAAGTATCACCAAACTGTAACATGGTCTCTAAAAGGGTTACATACTCAGCATCACAGCACAGGCTGGGATGTTATCTAATTAGCAAGTAAGAGTGCCTGACGACCAACCAAGTCCAGTAAGGCCCCTCCTGTGTGTGTAGTGACACGTGGGGAAAGTTCTTCCTACATCTCAGAGTCACTTTTCTTTTGTCCTGTTCTTTAACAACCCAGTGTTAATGATGGGGTATTTTTCCTCTGGGAGGAGTACTGAAGAGATATTAATTACCTGCAACCCTCCTCTTCTGTGGAAATAAAATTAGTATTATGACATAAACTGACCAAAAACCAGGAAATTAAAAGTTAAGGCTGAGACTCCTTCATGATGTTTTTCCTTTTTTGGTCATTGCAAAATGAATATAGAGAGGATAATTTGCTAGAGGAAAGACTGGATCATGGAGTTCATCAAGAAAGAGGAAAAAATCATTTTTTTAAATCTCTTTGACTCTCCTCAACACCAACTTGGTTTTGTCTGACAAACAGAAGCAAATTAAAAAAAAAAAAAAAAAACCCTTGTTTCACCATTTGCTAGGGTTTGGGACTTGACATCTGGGTGGTCAGGTAAACAAGGGTAAAATCTTCAATTCATATTGTCCTAAGAAATAGACTTTTAAAACACTGGTTAGTGGATAAGAATGGTCTTTTGAAGACATCTCACATGATTTCCCACTGATAACTGCTGTTTCCTTTGACAGAAATGTTTAAGCATTTTTAAGTCTTACTAAGTTCAACATTACAGATAATGTAGTAGGGATTGTGTGTTTTCAAATTTGTTAGTGCCAATTTCACACTTTATTTAGGTTTCCTTAGTTTCTATTGATTGTTTTAAAAGTATCTTACTTTAAAAGGTAAAAACTTTCATGCATAAAATAAACTACAAGGATATATTGTACAAGACAGGGAAATTAGCCAATATTTTATAATAACTATAAATGAGGTATAACTGTGAACCTATATTATAGACTATGAACTATATTATACACCCACAACTTATATAATAGTGTACCTCAACTATACGTCAATAAAAAATTTTCACTTTTGCTCATCTACTTCATTTTCCTGAACCTGAAGTCTTTCTGAAACCAAGAGAAAACAAAACTGTCTCTTCATAGTCTTCAAAAAAGCTAAGCAATACTTTTTTTTGTCATTTTGAACAGCCAGACACTCAAGAAAGTCAAGAATGTCCTAAATTGGAATCAGTAGAAAGCACAGATGGTCTTGAAAATACAGTTTTGGAGTATTGCATCAACATCCAAAGTCCTATAGGAAAAACAAATGCAAAAATCAACTTTTGAGAGGCTGTATTTAAGAAAGGACTCAACCCCTCCATTCTTTTGTAGCGTTTGAAGATTAGCCAAAAGGGAGAAAAGGGAGTGTAAATTCTAGGATGAAGCTCTAGGCTATAGGCCAGAAACTGTGAACATTCATCTTCCCCCCACCCCCTTTTCTGAGAAGAATGTTTCTGGGGAAGGAGTTCCATGAGGGGCTTGTACTTCTAAGGACTTCCCTGAACTTTACCTTCCTCTTCGCATCTGCCTTCAGTCATATTAATCTTGGGTTCCTGTCATCTTCTGGCTGCCCTCTCACAAATGCAGACAACTTATTCTGGTGCATAAGAATGCCCTGTTTCGCCATCTTTTCTATTTGGATATATCATTTCCACCCTATCTGACTTTGCGGCAACACCACCACCCCCTGGGCCACTCATGATTTCCATGGTTATCTGCACAACATAGGAGAATGTTGTTAAACCTCAAAAAGAATTGTTAACCATAATAATTAGATCATAAGTTTCTTGAAGACAAGCTTCTCAAATTCAATGGCAATTCTTACAAAATCAAAGGGCAGGCCACATGGTCTTACAAAGGATACCTTTATGATGGATGAATTTATTCAAATAGAAAAAAAAATGGCATGACAAACAAATGTAACATGGTATCCTGGGGGGGACCTTAGAAAAGCAAACGTACATTAGAGGAAAACTGAATAAAATGTGAAATTGGCACTAACAACCTAGAAAACAAAATCTTTGTTATGTTATCTATAATATTGAGCCTAGTAGTACTTATAAAAATGTTTAAAATTTCTCTCAAGGAAGACAATTATCAGTGGGGAAATTATGTGGAATGTCCACAAGAGACTATCCTTGGCCACTAAACAATGATTTGCATTTATTTTTTAAGATAATATGAACTGAAGATGTTATCCTTGTTCTCCTGCCCACACATATGTATTCATAGACACACAGGGATCAGGTCAGGACTCAAACCCTAGCAAATGGTCAATTACTTTTTAAAAAAAATTTTCTTATATTTTTGAGACTCAAACCCAAGACTGATGGGAAAGGTGAGTTGTGTTTTAATGGAAGTAGTATACCTAGGAATTTGGGGAGTTAGCAACATTCTGGATAAGAGGGTGTAGGAGGGTCTTTGACAGCAGGTGCAAATCATCTAATGGTAATTATCAAGAGGTGCTGTCAGAAGACAGGGAGCTAAGCAGAATTTAGCTCTGATATCAGTTAAATTAGTCATCAGGAATTCCAAAATTATTCTGATTTGAAGTCTTATTCCTGGACTGAGTTTTTGGGTTTTTTTGTTTGTTTGTTTGTTTTTAGGGAGAGGAGGATTTACAAGCACCAGAGCCCTCTCTTCTCTCTCTGCAGCTACTTTGAAGAAGTAGAAAATTTTTCCTGCAAAGTGAAGTCAAGACTTTAAGAATTGGGCCTGCAGATTCCATCCAAAGTGTCTGGAGCTTAAGGGCCTTTCTGTGCCATAGTCCTTGTCTTTAGAGTTCAGAGGATGGAATTACAAATGTAACTCAGCTAAATGTCATTGCATAATCTGATATTTCAGAGCTAAAAACTGTTTATCACTTTGGACCTCTATTTCTAGACGAAGAAGTTCCCCAACTCTTTTTTTAAAATTAAAGACCTGAATTATTATTCTTTAGTAAAGCAATATTCCTAAAGAATTTGGTAAGCTGCAAGAATCATTCTGGCCATCATACTAGCCATTTCTCACATGGCTCCAAAATTGAATTAAATAGCATTTTTCTTGCTTCTCAATCATCCTAAAACAAGTGAATCTGTAGTTTCATTGTCTACCTTAATTTCAAATGAATGACAATCTCAGAGCCTAGGAGGAAATATTCGTTGTTTTTCATCTTTCCTAAATTGGAATAGTTACAGCAATATTGAGAAAAATTTCACACTTTATTCCAACCTCTCCCCAAATCTATTCAGGTTTCAGCCTTAACTACTGAATAAGAAAATGAAATAGTTTCTCTACCTCTGAAGAAATAGTCCATATATTTCAGTCAGGACACCTACATAATGACAATGGACCTGTTTGTGAAATATCACCTATCAGGAGAAACTTGGGAATATGCATCATCTTATAGCTTCATATTCCATCTTTTCCTCTGCATATTTTTTAATAAGAATGGTGGAGGAAATTCATGCAATTTAGTTATTAAACTATTCTAGGTTGATGGTTTATTACTGTTACTTAGTTGCTAAGTCATGTCCAACTCTTTGCAACTCCATGAACTGTAGCCCTCCAGGTCTTTCTGTCCATGGGATTTTCCAGATGAAGAATACTGGAGTGGGTTGCCAATATTCTTCTCCAGGGGATATTCCCAACCCAGGGATCAAACTCACATCTCCTGCATTGGCTCCTCTTTACCACTGAGCCAGCAGGGAAGCCCCAGTTCTATGGCAGTGTGTGACAATAGATAGGCTGCTAAGATGTATATGTAAATCCTTTCCTTCTTTTTAGTTTTTGGTAAACTCAGTCTTGATTTTACATTTAATTTATTGAATTTCAGGAATTGTAGTTCTTTAGTCTGAAAAATCTTCCTTTTTTACAGTTAATAAATTCTTCAGGATTAATTCAATATATTTAATTCACTGAACATTCTCTGATATGTATACAGTACTATGCTGAGAATCAGACAAGAGCTGGCCTTGGTGAAGTCATGCTTTTGAGAGAGAGCTATAAAATCACACACACACACACACACACACACACACACTTTTAATAAAAACTCTGTTTCTTCATAAAAGCAGTCTAGCTGATTGTTAAGGCTAGGGTTCCATAGCCTTATGGGGAACAGGGGAAAACTACCTGTGCTCCAGGCCTTGGTCTGTCAACAACTAGCTGTGAGATCTTGTTTGTCTTCCTCAGATGTATAATGGACGTGATAATAGAACCTAGTCAATTATATTCAGTGAGAACAAAGGCTGTGACCTAATAGACATTGAGTTAACATTAGCTAATACTGTTTCCACATCTATGGACAGAAATAATAATAGTAATTTTTCTATAAGATGATTGGGAATGTTAGATGGCTTCAGGAATTTGAAGTTTTTTGATGCTGTCATTATTATAATCAGCATTAGAGATGTATTATCAAAGTACTATAAGGAGGTTAAGGGTTAATTTATTAGATGGAGAGTGTTGGAAAAGATAGGAAGAGAAATCCAAAGTTCTCTAAAGGGTGAGTAGGATTTTGCTATGCAAAAAAAAAGAGGAGGGCTTTTCTGGCAAAGACAAATGAAAACAGTCTGAGCAAAGTTCCTGAGAGAGGATAAGGTGTTTTGGGTAGATGTGGTTTCCCAGGTGGCACTAGTGGTAAAAAAAATCTGCCCTCCAATGCAGGAGACATAAAGAGACATGGGTTTGATCCCTGGGTTGGGAAGAGTCTCTGGAGAAGAAAATGGCAATCCACTCCAGTATTCCTGCCTGGAGAATCCCACAGACAGAGGAGCCTGCTGGGCTGAAGTCCATGGGGTCACATAGAGTTGGACATGACTGAAGCGACTTAGCACGCATCCATGCACGGAGGGCCATAGGTGAAAGCTTAGGAGAGGAATTGGAAAATTAGTCAGGAAAAGTGTATTTAGATCTTATTATTGAAGGCCTTCAGTAGTCTGCATAAATAGTTAAACAAATAAATAAATGAACTTTATCCCTGTAAACATTTTGAAGTTTCTTTTTTTAATGAGAAGAGTCATGTGATGGAATCCATTTTAGATAACATTGGTAGCAGCATGGAAAGTAAATCAGAAAAGTATAGAAGCAGAAAGTTGAGCCGCAGCAATAGTGTGGTTAAAAGATTAGTTGATAAGCAAACAGGAGAGGCATAAAGTGCTTGGCATGGAACCTACAGATCAATAAACCATGTTAAGATCTTATTTGGAGTCTAGCTGGAAAAAATCTTTTAAAAAACATTTATGACATTTATAAGACAATTGTAAAGATGAGCAGTGACTAGAAATTCTATGAATTAAGACGTTATTGCTATTTTTAGAAGTGAGGATAGTATTATGGTTTTTTTTTTAAAGTCCCTGTCTCATAGAGAAATATATTGACTTATTTATAGATAAAATTACATAATGCCTGAGATTTGCTTCAAAGGTGATCTGGGATATGGAACAGGATTGATTTGGGGGTCTGGAAAATGGGTACATTTGATTTGTTATGCTCTCCTGTGTACCTGTGTGTATGTCTAAATTCTCCATAATAAAAACTTTTTAAAAAGAATAGGAAGAATGGTTTAGCAATGGGACCCTGAAAGAAGATGTGGATATCAGAGCCATGGCAGAGGTAGAAATCAAAGATACTGGCAGTTATTTGGAAGAAGAGATAGAGAAATAGGATTTAAATTTAATCCCAGATTTCTAGTTTCAGTGACTAGTTGGATGATAATGGCCATGACCAAGAAAATAATAATGTGATCTCTCTGAAGAAAGTTCTTAACAGTTTGCAAACTGCTCTTGAGTTTGCTATTTTATTTAATCCTCAGAACAGCTCTTTGAGATAATACTTCCATTTGACAGATAAGGAAATTAAAGCTCATGAATTTAAAATATTCAAATAGGGAGATAAGTTTTAGGGTGAAAGACAGTGAATGGAAGCAGGGCCACTTCCTCTGAAGAAAAATATTAAATTATGTTTTATGACTGTGGTGGTACAAAATATGTACTAATATGACATATTAAGACATTTTTCTTTGGCCTAAAAGTTCACTTTTTATTTTAGTTTTTTTAAAAAAAATTAAGACATTTTCTGTGGGCCCCTAAAAGTATTGTGGCACTTAGCACCATGTGTAATACATAAGGTGGCTTTGAATGGAGGGTGAGGACTTCAGGACTCTTTCCATGGGAAAAACACATTTTCCAGAGTCATCCCCATGAATGGCTCATCAACTGACAATTAAAAACTTAGGCAAACTTGAAGAGCTCTGTTTTTAATTTTTAAAATTTTCAATTGATGTATAGTTGATGTACAGTATTATATGTACATATGTACATATTATATTATATTCAAATTTTTTAAACTATTATACTCTATTTATAGTTATTATAATATATTGGCTATATTCCCTGTGTTGTGCAATATATTCTTGTAGCTTATTTTTTACATGACAGTTTGTTCCTCTTATTCCCCTACCTCTATATTGCCCCTTCCCCCTTCCCTCTCCCCACTAGTCTGTACTTCATATCTATGAATCTGTTTCTTTTTTGTTATATTCATTAGTTTATTTTTTAGATTCCACATAAACATGTGTCATACAGTACTTATCTTTCTCTGTCTGACTTATTTCACTTTAGCATGATACTTTTTAAGTCCATTTGTGTTGCTGCAAGTGACAAAATTGTATTCTTTTTCATGCCTGAATAGTATTCCATCGTGTATGTATGTATGTATGTATGTATGTATTATACATACAAATATATACACATACACAATAAACATTGGTGTTCATGTATCTTTTCAAATTAGTGATTTTGTTTTTTGCATGTATATACCCAGGAGTGGAATTGTGGATTATATTGTAGTTCTATTTTTAGTTTTATTAAGAAACCTCCATATTGTTTGGCATAGTGGCTACACCAATTTACATTCCCACCAACAGTGTATGAGAATTCCCTTTTTGAGGCAGCAATGCATTTTAAAGATGTACCTTTTAAAAATTTTATTCCTTGTTGCCTTAAAGAGATATATGCCTTTCTGATGTCAAAAATTTCCTTAGAAGGTTTCTAAGTATAATTTCCTTGACTGTAGAGTAATCATTCTCATTTGATAGCTTGCAATTTTATGATAAAATGTGAGATGTCAAGATGACATTATTCTTGCATTAAAATGGCAATTTCTTTATCAAACTCTTTGTAACACCCTTTTTCTACCTTCCAGATCACACAATGGACATCTCATGCAGGGAACTTAAAAGACTAGAAAGGGGACCATTAAACTTAAATCTTGATGATTATTCTCTGGCAAGTTAATGTTGGGGTGTTGACATACGAATGAGAGTCTAGTTGAAATTTTTAAAAATCTCATTCAAAAAATTCCTGGACACCATTCATAGCCAATCGTTCTTTGAAGATTTTCCCTTCTAAGTTCTACTGTAAAGAGAAAAATAAAGGAATAATAAAGATGAGGAATATTTATTTTGGTTCAGTAATGTGTGACTTCTCTGTTGTTTTCTTCAAAAACTCTGATTCATTAAGGTTAATCATTGCATCATCGTATTAGTTACTCACAAAGCTGAACTTTAGGTTTTGTTTTGTTTAGGTGTTCATGTCACTTAACTGAACTCAACAAGTGCTGTCCTTTTTATGTCTGAAAAATTCTTTAGAATCATAGACTATTATATCCTGAGGGAACCATTCATTCCTTTTCCTTGTGATATTTCTCATTGACGGTAAGCCACTCTCTGATCCTTCACCAGACTCCATATATAAACACACAGACCTCTCATAAATTCCTTTTTCAATTATTTTTTTAATATTGCTTCAATATATGACAATTTTTGCATATTTTACCAGAAAGAGAAGATTCCATTGATCTTGTGGCTTGACATTTTAAAATGTCGAGTTCTGCTACCCTATGTGAGATAAGGTTTGTTTTCTCATTTTTATTACAGTTATTTTCTTTTCATTGATGGAATAGTTTTTCCAGTTATTAGTTAGTGCATATAAGGTGAGAACCATCCCTGCCCCTCCATTCTTTACATTAGTCATGTTGTCCACATGTCACCCCCAGCACATCAGCCATCTAAGTTGTCTTGGGTTCCAGAACAATTGTAGTCAACCCACAAATCTTTCTGCCTAGGACTAGAACTAGGCAGTTCTAGGACTGCCTAGAACTCCAGATCTAGTTCTTCAGGATCTACTTCTCAGGGAATTAAAGATTTCAGGGGCAACAAAATGGGCCTCAGTTCAGTTCTGTCACTCAGTTGTGTCTGAATCTTTGAGACCCCATGGACTGCAGCACGCCAGACTTCAGTGTCCATCACCAACTCCCGGAGCTTACTCAAACTCATGTCCATCGCATCGGTGATGCCACCCAACCATCTAATCCTCTGTCTTCCCCTTCTCCCCTCACCTTCAATCTTTCCCAGCATCAGAGTCTTTTCAAATAAGTCAGTTCTTTGCTTCAGGTGGCCAAAGTATTGGAGTTTCAGCTTCAGTATCAGTTCTTTTAATGAATATTCAGAACTTATTTCCTTTAGGATGGACTGGTTGGATCTCCTTGCAGTCCAAGGGACTCTCAAGAGTCTTCTCCAACACAGAGTTCAAAAGCATCAATTCTTTGGCACTCAGCTTTATTTATAGTCCAACTCCCACATCCATACAGGACTACTAGAAAAACTATAGCTTTGACTAGAAGGACCTATGCTGGCAAAGTAATGTCTCTGCTTTTTAATATGCTGCCTAGGTTGGTCATAATTTTTCTTCCAAGGAGCGTGTCTTTTAATTTCATGACTGCAGTCACCATCTGCAGTGATTCTGGAGCCAAAAAAATTAAGTCTCTCACTGTTTCCCTTCTTTCCCCATCTATTTGCCATGAGGTGATGGGACCAGATGCCATTATCTTAGTTTTCTGAATGCTGAGTTTTCAGCCAACTTTTTCACTCTCCTCTTTCACTTTCATCAAGAAGCTCTTTAGTTCTTCTTCACTTTCTGACATAAAGGCGGTGTCTGCGTATCTGAAGTTATTGATATTTCTCCCGGCAATCTTGATTCCAGCTTGTGCTTCATCCAATCCAGCATTTCTCATGATGAACTCTGCATATAAGTTAAATAAGCAGGGTGACAATATACAGCCTTGACATACTCCTTTACCAATTTGGAACCAGCCTGTTGTTCCATGTCCATTTCTAACTGTTGCTTCTTGACCTACATACAGATTTCTCAGGAGGCAGGTAAGGTGGTCTGATATCCATACTGTTGAAGCCTGACTTGAAGAATTTTGAGCATTACTTTGATCTTTTCTTTTCTCAGCTATTTGTAAGGACTCCTCAGACAACCGTTTTGCCTTTTTGCATTTCTTTTTCTTGGGGATGGTCTTGATCACTGCCTTTTGTACAATGTCATGAACCTCGGTCCATAGTTCTTCAGGCACTCTGTCTATCAGATCTAATCTCTTAAATCTATTTGTCACTTCCACTGTATAATCATAAGGGATTTGATTTAGGTCATACCTCTATGGTCTAGTGGTTTTCCTTATTTTCTTCTATTTGAATCTGAATTTGGCCATACGGTGTTCATAATCTGATCCACAGTCAGCTTCCAGTTGTTTTTGCTGACTGTATAGAGCTTCTCCATCTTTGGCTGCAAAGAATATAATCAATCTGATTTGGGTATCGACCATCCGGTGAAGTCCATGTGTAGAGTCTTTTCTTGTATTGTTGGAAGAGGGTGTTCGCTATGACCAGTGTGTTCTCTTGGCAAAACTCTTTTAGCCTTTGACCTGCTTCATTTGTACTCCAAGCCCAAATTTGCCTGTTAGAGTACATCAAGCTGTATATTGTCACCCTGCTTATTTAACTTATATGCAGAGTACATCATGAGAAATGCTCGGCTGGAAGAAGCACAAGCTGGAATCAAGATTGCCAGGAGAAATATCAATAACCTCAGATATGCAGATGACACCACCCTTATGGCAGAAAGTGAAGAGGAACTAAAAAGCCTCTTGATGAAAGTGAAAGAGGAGAGTGAAAAGGTTGGCTTAAAGCTCAACATTCAGAAAACTAACATCATGGCATCTGGTCCCATCACTTCATGGCAAATAGATGGGGAAACAGTGGAAGCAGTGTCAGACTTTATTTTTGGGGGCTCCAAAATCACTGCAGATAGTGATTGCAGCCATGAAATTAAAAGACGCTTGCTCCTTGGAAGGAAAGTTATGACCAACCTAGATAGAATATTAAAAAGCAGAGACATTACTTTGCCAACAAAGTTCCATCTAGTCAACGCTATGGTTTTTCCAGTGGTTATGTAGGGATATGAGAGTTGGACTGTGAAGAAAGCTGAGCACTGAAAAATTGATGCTTTTGAAGTCTGGTGTTGGAGAAGACTCTTGAGAGTCTCTTGGACTGCAAGGAGATCCAACCAGTCCATCCTAAAGGAAATCAGTCCTGGGTGTTCACTGAAAGGACTGATGCTGAAGTTGAAATTCCAATACTTTGGCCACCTCATGCGAAGAGCTGACTCATTGGAAAAGACCCTGATACTGGGAGGGATTTAGGGCGGGAGGAGAAGGGGCCGACAGAGGATAAGATGGTTGGATGGCATCACCGGCTCAATGGACATGAGTTTGAGTAAACTCTGGGAGTTGGTGATGGACAGGGAGGCCTGGCGTGCTGCGATTCATGGGGTCGCAAAGAGTCGGACACGACTGAGCGACTGAACTGAACTGAACTGAACTGAACTGAAAGGTATCTCTTGACTTCCTACTTATGCATTCCAGTTCCCTATAATGAAAAGGATGCTAGTTCTATAAGGTCTTGTAGGTCTTCATAGAACCATTCAACTTCAGCTTCTTCATCATTACTGGTTGGGGAATAGACTTGGATTACCTTGATATTGAATGGCTTGCCTTGGAAACAAACAGATTATTCTGCTGTTTTTGATTGCAAGTCCAAGTACCACCTATCGGACTCTCTTGTT
The DNA here is from genome assembly GCF_033118175.1 of Dama dama. Lineage (NCBI taxonomy): Eukaryota > Metazoa > Chordata > Mammalia > Artiodactyla > Cervidae > Dama > Dama dama. The sequence continues at coordinate 40,253,053 of NC_083691.1, forward strand.
GACTATGTTGGCTACTCCATTTCTTCTAAGGGATTCTTGCCAACTGTAGTAGATATAATGGTCATCTGAGTTAAATTCACCTGTTCTTGTCCATTTTAGTTTGCTGATTCCCAAATGTCGATATTCACTCTTGCCATCTCCTGTTTGACCACTTCCAATTTGCTTTGATTCATGGACCTAACATTCCAGAAAAGGCCTGGCTCTCAGTAAAAGTGGCTTTCCAAGAATACGCTGACATTTCTGGATGCTTGAAATGGGCAAGAAGATCCAAGTGGGAAAAACCATCAACCTATTTAGTTTATAATTCATAGGGTTTCATGTCTTTGCTTTATTACATGGAGAAATGTATTCAACTTGAGTAGCTTGAAATGATAACATTTTAAATGGGAAGGGCATGGAGTAGGGAGCTAGAGAGACTAGCTTGAACACAATATACTAACACACACACACACACACACACACACACACACACACAGAAAATCTCCTTAAAACTATTGCCTATATTGGGAAGTAAAAATTTATAAAAGAGAGGCAGACATAAAAGAAGAAATTGTTTATTCATTTGTTTGCCTTTATAAAACTCATTTGGGAGAAGCATCCATATATATACATCAGTTATTCAGCTTGTTCCAGTTACACTGATGCTAGAGATGTCCTTTGTTAGAAATTAATGTGTGTAATAAAGTTTTACATTTTTCATATGTTCTGAAGTATATGAGCTATATTTCTTTTGACTGCATAATTACTTTTTGTACACAAGAAAAATGAGGTGCTTAGCCCTAAGTAAATAACCTCAAAACAAACCAAGAGTAGTAGTTACATTCTTTTCATCTTCTAGGCTGTATACAATAAATATTTCCAGAAACTTTTAAGTTACACTATTGTGACTTGTTGCAAAAAAAGAGAAAAAAGCCCAAAACCCCAAAACAAAACTCTTTTATTTAATCAGAACTAAACTCAGACAAAAATATGCCTCACCCCATATTGATATTTTGTTGTTTGTTGAAAATTGAGACTAATTATTGTTATCAGTTTTTTTCCTGGTTTATATTAATTTCCAAAGTGTTTTCCCTTTACACTGCAAAAGCATCTCTTACTCAGAATAAGCCTTTGGGGAAATAAAACTATAGATTTATGGCATTTTAAGTAGTTTATTCTTTTTTGAATAGTTGTTTCACTAATTCCCAAATGTTTGTAGAGTATAATGTTATCAATAAAATGTTGCTATATTGATCAAAGTTTCTTTTTTTTGCATAAACTGCATCTTAAAGGCTAAGCATTTAACTGCTTCTAAACAATGGGGCTGCTCTCTTTAATAAAGGAAACAACCTCTGTCATTCACAACTTGAAGAACCAATTTGGGTCTTTAAAAGTATTTATGTGTAAAATCTCAAAGTAGGAAGGGGGTGGACAGTGCTACAAAAGCTAACAGACTCTTTGAGACCCCTAACCCTTTCTGGTAGCTGGCTCCACTATAATTACCAAACCACCTGTTTGCTTTTCTCTCTGCAGTAGCACTTATTACAACCTTGATTTTCTAAAATGTATTATTATTGAATTTATTATAGAAGTTCTAAGTTTTGCCAAGCTTAAATAACCAGGAAAATACTGATATTTTAAGTTATTCATGATGGACTCTACATAAATATTCATGCCATCTATTTTCCCCTCATCTTGAGTAACAATGACTGTAACTCAGGGTTTCTTTTATAAGGAAAAAAAAACAACTATAGTGCTTTTTTTTCCTCCTTCTTTAATTCCTAGTTGACAATTTGTGTATATATGGGCATGCCTGTGCATGTAAATATATAGAACAAGAGAGGAGATGTCATAATCCATATATTAAGAGCAAAATCTCTATAAATTAGAATTCTCAGTAATTTGATTATTTCTTACTTCTTGAAATTTAAATGTTTTTAATAAATGGTTGTCATTTTATAATAAATAAAGCTATTGATGTCTTAAAATATTGTTCCTAAGTTTCTCATAAAATTTGAAAAAAGTTGGGAGATTTTTCACCTCTTTGCAAAACAGAAAGCATTATCTTTCTTCTGGAATCTGTGTCTGTGTTGAAGACAGTGAGAACAGATGGAGTGATCTGGTCAGAGTAAAAAACAATGAAGATAAAAGATCAGTAGGGAGCTGTATCAGGAAGTAACTGCTTTTGAAAAGTTGGAAAAGAGAAAAACAATATAAGTAATTAGAAAAAATTGATCTCAACATCTTGCCGAAAAAGGGGCTAGCATGAGGAATGATGGCAAGGATCTGTCATTAGTTGAGGTTTGCTTGTTTGCTCATTAATTTCTTGAGGAACATGCATGTAGATGATTTTAGTACAGCACCAGCATCAAACACTGAGGGAAGTGGAGAGATTAAAGACAGAGATTATTTTAAGTTTCCAAGTACTGAGAGTTTCCAGAAGGGTCATTCTCTGCAATAATGGAGAAAAGCCTTAAAATTAAGTGTTACTCCTCAGGAATGCGGTCCATCTGACTCTGCCTTGAAATATAACCTCTCAGGGAGAGAGAGAGAGAGAAAGAAAAGGAAAATGAATAAGAACAGAGAGACTGACTCATCCTCTTTGCTTTGTTAGTGAGTATCTGCCATTGACACAGAAGCTTCTGATCAATCTGGTGAGTTATCAATGTGCATGTTATGTCGCTTTAGTCATGTCCAACTCTTTGCAACCCTATGCACTGTAGCCAGTCAGGCTCCTCTGTCCATGGTTTTCTCCAGGCAAGAATACTGGAGCGGGTTGTCATGCCCTCTTCCAAGGGATCTTCCCCACCCAGGGATCAAATCTGCATCTCATGTTGCCTACATCAGCAGGCGGATTCTTTACCACTAGTGCAACATGGGAAGCCCAGAGGGGGTCAATGGACATGTTTTGTTCCATCTACCCTTGCTAACACACATCACTGGTTCTTGGGCTCTAAATTTTGCTAAGAGGTGTAACCCATCATTCCCCATCTTCTCACACGTTCACTTTTAGATAGCAATTTAAAAGTCTTTGGTGGCTTCCAGTGGTCACTGAAAGAAGTCCCAGGCTCCTTACCTGGTACTCTCTGCCTATGCAACTCTCACCACTCCCCAACACAAACCCTTCTACATTCAGTTCAAATGTCTCTGAATTAAATACCACCTTCTCATCATCCGTAAATACCTAACTTACTCCTATCTTTCCAATGTTGCCAATCTTGCCAGAGATACCTTTTCTAGATTCCTCTGAAACCTACCCTTCCATATTACATTGGCAATCACCCCACAATTCCACACCACACTAAACAACCCCTTCCCCAAACCTTTGCAGACTAGTGTTTAAACTCTGTTTATTAGTTTCCCTATATCCAAGCTTTAATAACACACTTCTCACCTCTGTGTCTGGATCTGGATCTGGTCTCTTGGAATGAGCATCCCTAAGAAAGAGAGAAAACACAGTGAAGAATGCTCTGCACAGCCACGTTATTGCTTGTGGGTCTTCCTGCTTCCCCTTTATCCTCATCCTGCAGCCAAGAGAACTGGAACATTGTTCCAGGAGAGTGACCTAAGTGTTCACATCTGGCTGACCTTCCTTCCAGACTGCAGTGCTGCAAGCCTGGAGCTCTTCAAGGGAATTAAGCAAAAAGACTCTCTGCTTCTTCTATCTTCTTCCCACCTCCTGTTGCCTCCTCCATGTCCCTCTATACGGTTCCAATTTAGACTTGGATCAGTTAACTTGATGGCTTCCCTTATGTGCTATAGCAATTAAAAACATAAATAACACCAACACTGTCATCCCTCCTCATGATGAAGGTATGTTTATTTTTCCCTTCAGTAAGAAAAAAAACAAATTTCACACTTTGGGTTTGTTTACTGGATAGACTCCAAAGACAGAGCTGTAAGACAGAGGACAGAGTTTGAAATGATGACTTGTCTGTTTATACATGAGTAATCGGCCAAGCTGCACTGGCGCTGTGGGATGGTGACTTGCAGGTCTGATATTTATTTACGTAATTCACTGAATGTAACAGATTGGAAATATAGCTTATAAATATTTAGAAAATATTGTTTCTAAGTATCTGCAGCTTCTTTACAGTGTATCAGGCTATTTATTTTGAAACAGCATCTCTTTTTATTGAGAGGTAAGGTAGATAGCTGAGCAAAGATGCATGCAGCATGGAACATAATTAATTTTGTGGGGGAGACAAGAGAGGAGATGGCTGTTAGATGGCAGACAATCAGTCCTCCCTCACAGGAAAGGCTTCTTGAATATGCAGATGAGGATGTTAGCCCTACATGTGCATTTGAACTTTCTAGATAAGATTGCCTTGATGTGATGATGCTTTAGTAGAAGAAGCACTTGTCTAGATCAGGGCTCAGAAGGCCCTGATGGTTTGGTAGTAGATTCCAAAAGCGACCACAAAATCTTCCTTTGCCTAAATCCACTTTCTTGAATGCAGGCTTTGCAGCGCCATCCTTGTATAGGTGGACTTTTCCCCTCCATCAGTTGAATCTGGGCTGCCATGATGACGTACTTTGAAAAATGGACTGTAGCAGAGCCTCTTTGTACTGGTCTTGAACATTTGCCTCAAATGGCTTTCTACCTTCTGCTCTTACTCTTGAAACTCTGAACATCAGTCATGCAAATAGCTTGAGCTGTCCTGCTAGATGAAGACACATGCCTTGTCACTCCTATAGGTAGTAGTCAGCAAACCCCCAGAAGCAGAGCCACATAGCTGACTCAGAGCTGACCCCAGGTGCATAAGCAAGCCTGGCTAAGATTAAGAAAACCACCCAACTATAAGTTCAGCCCAAGTCCCAGTCCCACAAATCATAAGCTAAGTAGACAATTGTCTTGAACCATTATATATTGGGGCAGTTATTTAAGCAGCAAGTGCTAATTGGTTAGTACAAGGTTATGATAACGCAGTAAGTCACAACCAATGACCAATGTTTCGATCATGTGCATAGAGCAACTTTCTTTCTATATGAAATCAGCAAGTCATTTCTTCAACATAAGTTTATTGAGCACCTAATCTAGTTCAGGTACTGTATGTTCAAGGTGCTGGGAATACCATCATGAACAAGACAGACCAAGCTCCTGCCCTTTTTGAGCTTATATTTTAGTGACTCATAGAGACAATAGCAAGTAAATATACAATATGATGTCCACTAGAAAAAAAAAACTGATATGAAAATAAAAATAAAGCCAGGGAAGGAGACAGAGTGAATTTGTTGTTGCTGTTTAGTCACTCGGTGATGTCTAGCTCTTAGAAACCCCATAGACTGCAGCACACCAGGCTTCCCTGTCCTTCACCATCTCCTGGAACTTGCTCAAACTCATGTCCATTGAGTTGGTCATGCCATCCAACTATCTCATCCTCTGTCAGCCACTTCTTCTCCTGCCTTCCATCTTTCCCAGCATCAGGGTCTTTTTCAACGAGTCAGCTCTTCACATCAGGTGGCCAAAATATTGGAGCTTCAGCTTCAGCAACAGCCCTTCCAATGAATATTCAGGATTGATTTCCTTTAGACTGCTTTGATCTCCTTGCAGTCCAAGGGACTCTCAAGAGTCTTCTCCAACACCACAGTTCAAAAGCATCAATTCTTCAGCAACCAGCCTTCTTTATGGTCCAGCTCACACATTCTTACATGATGACTAGCAAAACCATAGCTTTGACTATGTGGACCTTTCTTGGCAAAGTGATCTTCTAAACCCAGGAATTGAACCCAGGTCTCCCACATTGCAGGCAGATTCTTTACCAGCAGAGCCACAGTGGAAGCCCAAGAATACTGGAGTGGATAGCCTATCCCTTCTCCTGCAGATCTTCCCGACCTAGGAATCAAACCAGGTATCCTGCATTGCAGGCGGATTCTTTAAAAACTGAGCTATTTGGAGGAAAGAGCAAACCTATAAATGAAATCAGAAATTCTAATTTAAAAAGTTGACACAGAAGAAACAAAGAAATGTATCTAAGGCTTTAGCCCATTCATTCATTCCCACTTGCCAAGTAATGAAATGTGCCAGGCACAGGAAAAGTAACGGAAGTACATAGAAAAATAAATCATAGCCCACCCATGTGCTCAGTCGCTCAGTTGTGGCCAACTCTTTGAAACCCCATGGACTGTAGCTCACCAGGCTCCTCTATCCATGGAATTTTCCAGGCAAGAATACTGGAGTGGGTTCCCACCCATGAGGATTTCACTATTTAAAGGGGAAAGTAAATAGAGTTGCTACTAAAATGAAGTTAATCCACTACCCACATACACATGCATGGCCACCTGGCTCAGCTCTCCTTGGAAAGCTTGGCACAATGGGTAAGGTGAGAATTTTTTCTGTTTTACCCTGGAGAGTCTAAGTATGTGCTTGTTGGCTTGTTATAACTGTTAGTGATACCTCCTTTCACTGCAAAATTGTTGGGCTTTGGATGATAAATTAAGTGGCAATACTACTCCCATGTTCTATGACAAAGGAAACTGACATACATTTTGGAGCCAAGAAAGTCTTTGAATTCTATGTATTACAGAAGTTGGGGAAATGTTATTCATAGGAACAGACGTTTGAACTGAAAAAGAGCTCATCTAAATAAGATGAAAACGAGGACTGTACACAGACCACATTACTTCTCCTGTTTGACCTGTTTTTACTGAGACTTTTACAGACTTCCTTTAAAAAAAATTGAATCAAGATTGCCAGGAAAAATATCAATAACCTCAGATATGCAGATGACACCACCCTTATGGCAGAAAGTGAAGAAGAACTAAAGAGCCTCTTGATGAAAGTGAAAGAGGAGAGTGAAAAACTTGGCTTAAAGCTCAACAGGCAGAAAACTAAGATCATGGCCTCTGGTTCTATCACTTCATGGCAAATAGATGGGGAAACATTGGAAACAGTGGCTGACTTTATTTTGGGGGACTCCAAAATCACTGCAGATGGTGATTGCCACCATGAAATTAAAAGACGCTTACTCCTTGGAAGGAAAATTATGACCAACCTAGACAGCATATTAAAAAGCATAGACATTACTTTGCCAACTAAGGTCCATCTAGTCAAAGCTATGGTTTTTCCAGTGGTCATGTATGGATGTGAGAGTTGTACTATTAAGAAAGCTGAGCACTGAAGAATTCATGCTTTTGAGCTGTGGTGTTGGAGAAGACTCTTGAGAGTCCCTTAGACTGCAAGGAAATCCAACCAGTCCATACTAAAGAAAATCAGTTCTGAATATTCATTGGAAGGACTGATGCTGAAGCTGAAACTCCAATACTTAGGCCACCCGATGTGAAGAGCTGACTCATTTGAAAAGACCCTGATGCTGGGAAAGATTGAAGGCAGGAGGAGAAGGAGACGACAGAGGATGAGATGGCTGGATGGCATCACCGACTCACTGGACATGAGTTTGGGTAAACTCTGGGAGTTGGTGATGGACAGGGAGGCCTGGCATGCTGTGGTTCATGGGGTCACAAAGAGTCAGACATGACTGAGCAATTGAACTGAAACTTAAAAAAAAAAAAAATAGGCTTAATTTGTAAGAGAAGTTTTACACTCACAGCAAAATTGAGAAAAGTTCAAAGAGATCCCACATACCATCTACACTCACACCCCTGCCCCACCAACAAGCCCAATCTTCTCTACTATCAACAGCCCCCACCAGAGCAGTACATTTGTTACAAATGATGACCCTACACTGGCACGGCACATCATTATCAATCAAAGACAGGCATAGTCTATGCCCTTCAAGAGTTTAAGATCTAGAGTGGGAGAGAGCCATTAAAACAAGTAATTGCACAAGTAATTTAATAAGAAGGTATGGATTGCCTGGCACAGGGCAGGTGTTCCAAACATTTATCCTGCTAATACACATTGAGTAGAATCACCAAACTTAACTAATAAAAATAATGAATGATATTTTACATTAGAGTTTACATTCACTTGTTTATATTAGGGTTCACTCACAGTATTATATATTCTGTGAGCTTTAACAAATGTACAATGACACGTATGCACCATTAAAGTATCATACAGAACAGTTTCACTGGCCTAAAATCCTCTGTGTTCCACCTAATCCCAGCAACCATTGACTTTTTTTTTTACTGTTTCCATATTTTGCCTTTTCCAGCATGTCATAGAGTTGGAATCATATAGTATATAGCCTTTTCAGATTGGCTTCTTTTCCTTAGTGATATAAATTTAATGTTCCTCCATGTCTTTTCATGGCTTGATAGCTCATTTCTTTTTAGCACTGGGTTATATTCCATTGTCTACATGTCTACATCATAGTTTATTTATCCATTCACCTATTGAAGGACATCTTGATTGTGTGCAAGTTTGGGCAAGTATATATAAAGTGGTAATAAATATCTGAGTGCAAGCTTTGTGTAGGCATAAACTCATTTGTGAGGACATTGCCTATTTTAGTAAGTAGCCAGGGGCATGATTGCTGGATCATAAGGTAAGAAAAGTTAAGTTTTGTAAGAAACTGTCACACTGTCTTCTAAAGTGGCCGTACCATTTTCACTCTCACCAGCAATGAATAAGAGTTCTTGCTGTTCCCTATCCTCACCATCATTTGGGGGTGTTTTGGATTTAGGCCCTTCTAATAGGTGTGTAGTGGTATCACACTGATTTGTTAATCAACAGTTCCCCTATGACATATGATGTTGAGCATCTTTTCATATGCTTAAAAACAGTTCAGTTCAGTCACTCTATTTTGTCCAACTCTTTGCAACCCCATGGACTGCAGCATGCCAGGCTTCCTTGTCCATCACCAATTTCCAAGCTTGCTCAAACTCATGTCCATCAAGTCGGTGATGCCATACAACCATCTCATCCTCTGTCGTCCCCTTCTCCTTCTGCCTTCAATCTTTCCCAGCATCAGACTCTTTTCCAATGAGTCAGTTCTTCGAATCAGGTCGCCAAAGTATTGGAGTTTCAGCTTCAGCATCAGTCCTTCCAATAGATATTCAGAACTGATTTCCTTCAGGATTGACTGGTTGGATTTCCTTGCAGTCTAAGGGACTCTCAAGAGTCTTCTCCTACATCACATTTCAAAAGCACCAATTCTTCAGCACTCAACTTTCTTTATAGACCAACTCTCACATTCATACATGACTACTGGAAAAGCCGTAGTTTGACTAGATGGACCTTTGTCACCAAACTAATGTCTCTGCTTTTTAATATGCTATTTAGGTTGGTCATAGCTTTTCTTCCAAGGAGCAAGAGTCTTTTAATTTCATGGTGGCAGTCACCATCTGCAGTGATTTTGGAGCCCAAAAAATAAAGTCGCTCATTCTTTCCATTCTTTCACCATCTATTTGCCATGAGGTGATGGGACCGTATGCCATGATCTTAGTTTTCTGAATGTTGAATTTTAAGCCAACTTTTTCACTCTCCTCTTTCACTTTCATCAAGAGGTTCTTTAGTTCTTCTTTGCTTTCCGCCATAAGGGTGGTGTCATCTGCATATCTGAGGTTATTGACATTTCTCCTGGCAATCTTGATTCCAGCTTGTGCTTCATCCAGCCCAGGACTTCACATGATGTACTCCACATATAAGTTAAATAAGCAGGGTGACAATATACAGCCTTGATGTATTCCTTTCCAAATTGGAAACCAGTCTGTTGTTCCAAGTCCAGTTCTAACTGTTACTTCTTGACCTGCATACAGATTTCTTAGGAGGCAGCTAAGGTGTCTGGTATTCCCATCTCTTCAAGAATTTTCCAGTTTCCACATATGCATACCTGCCATCTTTATATCTTCTTTAATGACATACCCGGTCAAGTCTTTTGCCCATTTTTTAAATCAGATTGTCCATTTTCCTGTTGTTGAGTTATAAGAGTTCTTTCTGTATGTTGGATACTTGTTCTTCATCCAGTATGTCTTAGGCAACTATTTTTTCCCAGTCTGTGTCTGTCTTCTCATTCCCTTGGCAGTGTCTTTGCAGAGCAGAAGATTTTAATTGTAATGAAGTCCAGTTTATCAATTATTTCTTCCATGTACAGTTCCTTTGTATTTAATACTCATCATCATATTTATTATCACCTAGGTTTTCTTCGGTGGTGTCTTCCAGTTTTATAGATTTACATTTAATTTTATAATTCATTTTGAGTTGATTTTGGTAAATGATGTACGTAAAAGTTAAAGTCACTCAGTCATATCTGACTCTCTGTGACCCCATGGACTGTGAAGTCCATGGAATTTTCCAGGCCAGAATACTGGAAGTCTGTATTTAAATTCATGATTTGTATGTGAATATTCAGTTCTTCCAGCATCATTTATTAAAAAGACTGTTTTCTCTATTGTACTGCCTTTGTTCCTCTGTCAAAAATTAGTGGACTTTGTGGATTATTTTCTGGGCTCTCTATTCTATTCTACTGATTTCTTTGTCAGTTTTTATGCCAGTCATACACTGTCTTGATTACTGTAGCTTAAGGATAAGTCTTAAGCTTAAGTCAGGTATTGTCAGCTTAATTCTGATATTGTTCTTTACCTTTAATATTGAATTGGCTGTTCTGGGGCTTTTGCTTCTCCATATAAACTTTAGAATCAGTCAGTATCCACTAAATAAGTTGCTAAGATTTTGATTAGGATCATTTGAATCAATAGACCAAATTATAAACAATGTTTAGTCTTCCTATTTATGAACATGGAATAGCTCTCTATTTATTTTGTTCTTATTTAATTTCTCTTATTAGAGTGCTATAGTGTTCTTCATATATATATCTCGTACATAATTTGTTATGTTTATTCTTAAGTATTTATTTTAGGTGCTAATGTAAATGGTACTGTGTTTTAAATTTTAAATTCTACTCATTACTGCTGATATGTAGAAAAGTGACTAAACTTTATATATTAACTTTGAATCCTGCAACCTTGCTATAATTGCTTATTGGCCTATTCTTTCAAATACTCTACATAGACAATCATGTCACTTGGGACAAAGATGGTTTTATTTCTTCTTCTCAATCTGTATATCTTTTATTTCCTTTTGCCCCCTTATTACATTAACTAAGACTTCCAGCACAATGTTAAAAAAAAGAAGAGAGAAAAAGAAACATCCTTTCTTTATTCATGATTTTAGCAGGTAAGTTTCTAATTTCTTCCCTATTAACTATAAGCTAGGCTTCTTGTAGATGTTCTTTATTGAGTTGAGCAATTTCCCTTTTTTTATTGCCAAGAATTTTTATCTTAAGTGGGTATTAAATATTGTCAATTTTTTGTATACATACCTGGGATAAATCCTACTTGGTTGTGATGTATAATTATTTTATGCACCATTGGGGTTGGTTAGCTAATTTTATTGAGGAGATTTGACTATATGTTCATGAGAGGTCTTGGTTTGTAGCCCTTTCTAGTAATGTCTTTGTCTGGTTTGGTATTAAGTAATGCTGGCCTCACAGAAGGAGTTAAGAAGTGTTTCCTCTATTCCAATTTTCTGAAAATGGAAAAAGAATTGGTATCATTTCTTCTTAAATTTTTGGTAGAATTCATATGAGTCCATGTGGGCCTTGTGTTTTCTGTTTCAGAAGTTTATTAGCTATGATTGGATTCTGTAATAAATTTAAGACTATTTAGATTGTCTATTTCTCCTTATGTGAGTTTTGGCAGGTTGTTTTTTGAGAAATTGGTTCATTTCATCTAGGTTATTGAATTTGTGGTTTAAAGTCATTCATAGTATTCCTTTATTATCCTTTTGATGTCTATGGTCTTTGTGATAGGATTCCCACTTTTATTTCTGATATTAGTAATTTGTGTCTTCTCTACTTCTTAGTTAGCCTGGAAGGAGGTTTATTAGTTTTATTGATCTTTCAAAGAATTGGCTTTTGGTTTTGTTGATTTTATCTATGATACATTGCTTTCAATTTCATTGATTTCTACTCTAATTCTTACTATCTCTTTCTTATACTTACTCTGGATTTAATTTGTCCTTCTTTTTATAGTTGCCTAAGGTGAAAGCTGGGGCTTCCCAAGTGGTGCTAGTGGTAAAGAACCCACCTGTCAATGCAGGAGACATAAGAGATGCAGGTTTGATCCCTGGCTTAGAAAGATCCCGTGGAGGAGGGCATGCCAACCCACTCTAGTATTCTTGCCTGGAGAATCTCAAGGATAGCGGGCTATAGTCCATAGAGTCGCAAAGAGTCAGACATGACTGAAATGGCTTAGCACACACACATACAAGGTGGAAGCTAGACTATTAAGTTTAGATCTTTCTTCTTTTCTAGTATATGCATTACATTCAGTGCTATCAATTTACCTCTAAGCACTGCTTTTGCTGTATCCCACAAATTTTTAGAAGTATTTTCATTTTAATTTAATTCAATGTACTTTTTAATTTCTCTTTAGATTTCTAGTTTGATACATGTGTTTTTTAGAAGTGTGTAATTCAATCTTCGTGTATTTTAGGATTTTACAGCTATATTTCTGCTGTTTCTTCTATAATAATTCTTCTATGGTTTGAGCAGTCATTGACTGATTTTTATTGTTTTAAATTTATTAAGGTGTGTTTTACGTCCCAGAATGAGGTCTGCCTTAGCAAATATTCCATGTGAGCTTGAGAAGAATGTGTATTCTGCTATAGTTGGATGAAGGAGTCTAAAGATGTCAATTATGTACAGTTGATTGATGGCACTGTTGTGTTCAACCATGTCCTTATTGATTTTCTGCTTGCTGAATCTGTCCATTTCTAACAGAGAGCTGTTGAAGTCTTCAAATGTAATAGTAGATTCATCTATTTATCTTTGCAGTTCTATCAGTTTTTACATATATTTTGTTCTATATATTCCAGTCTTTTTTTCTCTTTGCTTTTCATTTCTGAAAAACTTTTATTGACATATCCTGAGGCTCAATTTTTTTTTTCTTCAGTCATGTCCATTCTGGTTCAACAGTAAAGAGTTAGCCTGGTAAGTAGGAGACATGGGTTCAATCCCTGGGTTGGGAAGATCCCCTGGAGAAGGAAATGGCAACCTACTCCAGTATTCTTGCCTGGAGAATCCCATTGACAGAGGACGCAGGCAGGCTAAAGTCTATGGGTTTGCAAAGAGTAGGATATAACTTAGCAACTTAACAATAGCAGTGTCCATTTTACTAATGAGCAGAGCAGAAGCATTTTTCATTTCTATTACAGTTTTGATCTCTAGGATATTTTTCTATTCTTTTAGAATTCCCATCTCTCTGCCTATAATATATATCTGGTCTTGTATATTATCTACCTTTTCCATTTAGATCCCTAGCATATAAATTACAGTTGCCTTAAATACATGATCTGATGATTCCAACATCCCAGCCATATCTGGGTCTGATTCTGATCTTTGCTCTGTTTCTTTAAATTGGTTGGTTTCTGTTTATTTCTATTTTGGTTTTTTGCCTTTTAGTGTGTCTTGTAATAGTTTTTTGAATAATGGATATGGTGTATGGGTTATAAGGAACTACAGTAAATAGATCCTTAATAATCCACTGGTAAATTGTGACAGGAGGGAAAGCATTCTATAGACCTATGAATCGATCTCAGTGTTTTAGCAAGCCTATTTCTCTAGGTTGTGAACTTCAAATTTTGAAGTACTTCATGCTTTTTTTTGGGGGGGGGGGGAGGTTTGTTTATTTGTTTTCAACCCCCTTCGTGATACAAGACGGTTAGAGCTGGCTGGAGTTAGGGCTTTCCTTCCCCCACGGGGACTAGGTTTGGATAATATCCATTGTGAGAGCAGGCTTTCTTAAGAAAAACAGAGGGATCTGGTATATATTTCAAAATGGATTCTTTTTTCTCTCTCTCTACCAGAAGCCCAAAGAGACTTTTTTTTTCTCTGCTCTTCACTGTGAGAACCCCGTTGAGCTCCTGATGATAAAACTCATAAAAGTGTGAGGGCCACCTAATGACTGAGTTGCCTGGAATTTTTAGCTCTCAGGCTTGTCCACACTTAGCAATTCATCAATCCCAATTTGGTTTTCTTACCCCAGTACTGATTCCCACAGAAGTTTCTGCCCCTCTCAGTTGTGGTTCTCTGTATCCCCCATCTGTCTTTCCAATTTTAGGGGCAGAAGTTGGCCCTGTGACCTCAATTCTCTGACATATCTAAGCAGGGTTGTTGATTTTTCAGTTTGTTCAATTTTTTATTTGTTGTTATGATGGAGCAGTAACTTCTAAACTCCTTACATACTAGACTAGAGAACTTTTTAGCAAAATTACCATCAAGGTCATATAAGAGACAGTATGTGTGAGTAACCAGAGCTTGAGATCCAAGTTCAAAACACAGCACCCGCTCTCGTTTGTTATAAACTGTTGGCAATTTACTCCACCTGTCTGACTCTAGGTTCCTCTTATATAAAAAGGGGTATTGATATGTTGTTTTGAGGTTTTATGTATACATAGATGTATATTTTTTCAGCTCAGGATCTGGTGAGTCATAAGTCTTTAATAATTGTTAGTTCCTTTCCCTTTTCCTCTTATCAGTTGCCATAATAAATAACTTAATCTCCCTGAGGCTATTTCTTCATCTTTCAGATGGGGATAACGATGCCTAAGCTTACCAACTCACAGAACTGTTTTGATAATCAAAGAGCCAATGTATGTCATCATATTTATAAAGAAAGAGGATAAGTTATTAAACAAAGACAAGGCAAGAATATTAACACCATAATAATAATTATTATTATCATTACAAATATTCAAGGCTGTGGCTGACTCACCTGTCTTTATGAAGTTTAATACAAAATCATAAAAGTCTTACATGACGATCCAGCCTGAGTAATTTTCCAAACCATTACTTGCTTTAACTTTTTTTTTCTGCAATAATCAAAGCTCTTTGTCTCCAAGAATTTATAAGACTTGTCAAAAGAATATCTGGTTACCTTTCCTGAATTTCACAGGACTGCATATTAGAGGACTGCAACAAAAAGCTACAGTTCTCCCCCTACCCCCACCCCAAGGCAGACCTGTTGAATCTTACCTTCACAGAAGCCAGTATTTTTCCCACCCTCTAGTTCCTGCCAGGGAGGATATTTTGGTGTACTTAACTGTGTAACCATCAAGACCAAAAGCATCATTGAACATTCTAAGCCCTGCATAACTGAAAGGCTCAAAGAGACCTCAGAAACTGTTCAGAGTCCTTCTCTACCATTCTCATTTTAGGGGTATTTCCCCCAAGGCTTCCCATTTTCCAGGATATCCTACTCAATATTTTCACCCCACCAGACTTAAGTAATTGACTGGCTATGCCCAGTACTACAAGATCTAAAGAAAAGGTTCTTTTGTCTCACTGCACAAGAACTTCTCACTACATGAAGAGCTACAGTATTCTCCTGGAACTCATGCCCTTAGAGCTGTCAAATTAGGTCTTTGCTCAGCATGTTAAGCCAAAAGGCCAACAACACAACCAGCAAAGGTGGTCCTTTTACCTGCATCCTTTTCTGCTATTTCAAGTGAAAGAGCTCTGCATTGCCAGTAGATACTAAGCATCTTGCATAACTACTTATCATTGAACTGTTACTGTTGGTATGTCTTTCTAAAAAGAAAAAAGAAAGCTCTCTTTGCTGGATCTTGCCTAGCCAGCAGTTTTCTTTATTGCGTCGTTCATTACCATCCTCGCATTAATCCTGAGCACTGCAATGCCTCCCTGGGATGAGGTTTCCCTTCCTCTCCATGTAGTTTGCTTTTCACTGTAGCTGCTGAGCGGCATAAATCAATACAATGCAACCATAAACACCACAAGTGCTAACCCTGCCAATTGGCCCTCTTTAATTGGTTTCAGCTAAAAACCTGTAAACCTATTTGAAGTGAAAAGGCAGACAAATCAAAGCCAAGATGGATGACCTGAAACCCTCGCTGGGCCAAGGGTTGCAAGCTCCAACATGGTATTTTTCATCTCTGTCATGGGTTTTTTCCATTTCTCTCTGGATCCTTTCTACTTCCCAGGTATTATTCATCAGCTGCCTCCACATTTATAATTATGGAAAGGAAAGCGTAAATACTCCAGAGGCCGGATGGTGCATTTTAGAGATTGTACTAATGGAGAAAGCAACTTGGATAGAATAAATACTCCCCACAATAAGTGCTCTATTGACAATTTTTCATAGTTGCCCTCTTTACAAGTAAACTTAAGCCCTGATGAATTCTCCCTCAAATGTCACACACAAATGACAGATTTGCTGGACATTTGTATCACCAGGCTGACTTTTACAATCCTATGGCTTTGTTTGTTCAAAATGCATTTACTTTTCGATTTGCATTGCTGCAGGGAGAGCCCATGGTTCAGATATTTGTCCACTTATTTATCTACAGTGACAACAGCGCCTGGGGTACAGCTCAGTTTTCAAAAACCTATCATTCAGCTGGGGCTGAGGAGATTGGATGAAGCTATTTTACCTGAGGGGTTCTAGGTCAAAGGCCTCAAGAAATGGCCTGTTCACTAAACTGGTCCTGAGTTGATGACAGTCCACTTTCTTCCCCTGGCCTGAGGCGAATCCTCTAGTCAAGCAAATTAGATAGTCCATGATCAAAGCCACTGAGCCAGGGACCTTTATTCTAGAAGGTTCCAAATCTTGTCAAGCATGCAGTGGTATTTGAAAAAGTGAGCTCATGTGTTCAACAAATGATCATTTAAAATGTGTGTTAAAGTAGCCAAAGAGAAAGCCCCTAGGTAGAAACAAACCAAGACTGACACTCACTGAAGTGCTTGTCAAACACTAAAACATGTGCATGCGCACCAACACACACACACACACACACACACAACATTGCAGAAAAGGAGCTTTCACTGGGCATGTTTCATAAGCAGAGAATTTCTTAGGCAGTTACCACATCTAAATCAGCATTTCAATAACACAATCGTTTCATCACACTCTTGAAACCACTTTTATCTTCCATTTTATTTAAACAGGGTAGCGGCCAAATTTTATGAGAGGCTAGATGCTAAGGCAGCCCCAAACTTGATTCATAAATCTTCCACCCAATTCAGGGAGTACAAATGCAGTCATCTGGCATGTTCATTCAGATCTTTCTTTAGTGTTATTTTATGGTTCTCGTTAGCAGCCCCCAAAATTCTCCTGGCATAGTTTTTCAGGGTTCACTGTGAGGCTGAATTTCTAGTCACACCCTCAGGATAAGGCTGATGGTATTAATATAAGGTTACATATATTACATCTCTCCCACCCAAAGTTTACATGCATGTAGAAGGAAAATCCCTTTTAGAGTACTTTTAAGCCAAACCAGCCATCAGGACCTGCCCTTTGATCAGAGATTCAGAATAGGATGCTCAGAACATCTCATTATAACATGTGCAGGTCAAGGTCAAGTTTTCTGAAGCACAGAACCCACTGCTCTTGTTTTGGATTGAAATCATCAAGAACATTTCTCTCCTTCAGTTTTTACCTCCTATGATGGCACAACACTTCCCTCCATACGCACTTACCTCTCTCCTTAGGTGACACAGACACAACTTCATTTATTGCAGGCATTAAGCGTCCCCATTTTATTTTAAACAACTGAGATTTATTTTCTTTTTTCTGCACAACATAGCATGTGGGATCTTAGTTCCCTGACCAGGGATGGAACCCACACCCTCTGTAATGGAAGTGCTGAGTCTTAAACACTGGACCAGCAGGGGAGTCCCAGTTTCCCCATTTTAAAATGACTTCAAGAAGCTGTTTCAAAGCCAGTGGGTCACAGAAGATGCCATAATACTGGTGTGCTATTCATTATAAAGTTTTTCCCAGCCTGTGTGTTTGCTACTATGTAGAAGAAATTGAGGGAAAATGAGGGAGCAGTTGGGAAAGACCCTGATGCTGGGAAAGATTGAAGGCCGGCGGAGAAGGGGACGACAGAGGATGAGATGGTTGGATGGCATCACTGATTCAATGGACATGAGTTTGGGTAAATTCCGGGAGTTGGTGATGGACAGGGAGGTCTGGCGTGCTGCAGTTCATGGGGTCGCAGAGTCGCACATGACTGAGTGACTGAACTGAACTGAACTATCCAGCAATAAACAGTTGAAAAGAGTTGGAAGGTGATTTCTTTTGTAGCCTGTATTACAAGTTCACTAGGAATGAAAAAAATCTCCTCATCAGTCCTGTTTCCGTGAGTTGAGCTATTTAAAATGCAGCAGAAGGGGACACAGCAATTTTCCACAGGTGAGCCTGCCTAGATGGTCAGAGAACTATCAATTTGCTTTAGTTTGTTCACAGACACAGAGAAACAGTGAGATTTCTCAGCACAGAAGTTCTTTTCTTTCTCTTTCCCTAACATCCTTACCTCCACCTGAAACACACACACACGCTCACACAATTGTCTCGGTTTTGGCAAACGCTCTGTTGACAATCCTTATCTAATTGTAGGCTCATTAGAAGGAGATGTTGAAAGTGGAATTCTTCTGATCTACCATTCGGCTTTTTCTTTTTCTTTTTTTCTTTCCATGGCTCATTTCATGTTTAATCTTTAAAGTGAAGATAAATCTCTACAGGAAAGGCAAAATATCCCTTTAATACCAGTGTCTACATAGCTTAACCTTTCCCTAAAAAGACTTTTCATTTCGTTCAATAGCTTAAATATGAATGCCCATTGAAAGAGGCTGAACGCAAGATTGCAAAAAGTGGAATGACTGTGCCAACTTCTAGCTCTAAGACAGGTTTCACTCTCCCAGGGTCACCATGGTATTGAATTAGTCTACTTTGTAATGCAGTGAGCTGGGGGTATGTGTTCAGAGTGTGAGGTGTATTGAGACTGTAAGGGGGCTGTTTTGCTGGCAACAGTTCCTATCTATGTTCACTGTCCTTATAACCACCTAAAATCAAAATGAGGTCCTCATGACACAGAGAAAAGACACTGATTCACTTTGCAGTACAACAGAAATTAAGACAACATTGTTTAAATTATACTCCAATGAAACTTTTTTAAAAAGAAGAATTTCAGAATGAAAGACCATTATAAAAAGACTGAAAAACTACCGATGTTTCATACTTCCAAAAAGACGACTGGAAACAACCTTTCTATCTCCTAACATGAATGCATTGTAGCAAAGTAACCCCTTCAAAGTTCTAAGAAGTTTTCTTTCTCATGATTACATGAGTTGTCTGGGGAAAATCAATCCATCCACCTTTACTTCTGATTTCATCACTCTGTTCCTACCTAGATTTGATCTAGAACTAGATGTCAAAGAGAAAGTGTCTTGACCACATTTTCTCTCCAGTCTAACTGGTAATTCTGAGCCAAATGTCCCCACCAACCAAATGCGAAGGGAGATTTGACACAGCTGTATTACTCCAGACATCTGCTCCTCCTTTGTCTTCTTTTTGAATGCCAACCGAAAGCACATTTTTGTTTTATAATAAGAATTCTGCAGCAAAAATGAGATGGGCTAAAATTCTAGACAGCATTCTCCAATGGCTTCCAAAATAAATGCATCAACATTTTTATTTAGCACCACCTGCAAGAAAAGTCTATGGTCAGCGTTCAGGCTCAATAATGTAAAAATGAAAATTATTAGCTAGGAAATAGGTTTCAGGATCAGGTCTACAGAGGATAACTTTAAACAACAGAAATCCCTCTTGGAGACAGAGTCTTTAGAATCCTGTATAAGCATGCTATATTTGGAATTTATGTATTAACTCCATTCCCCCTTTGACTCATACACATTCTTCTAAATCAAATGGCTTTCAAATATAAACTCCACCACATAAACTATGGAAATCTACTCTTCATCAACTTTTCCCAACTGAGGTTCTTTAAGAGAATTTAGCCCCACAGAAAATGATTCCAGGGATTGGTCTCTCAATTTTCCCAAAGAAGATACTTAGCTAATACTACTCTAGAATGAAGAGGAAATAAGTTCACTCATTAACATACAATAGAACTCTTAGGACTTAATTCTCTGCAAATCTTAGAGAAGTTCTGCTGGTTCTTTTCAAAAGCATAGAAATGTGATCACAAACTAATTTGCATAATACTGCCATTTTCTCTATGTCCCCAAACACTCCTAACACACTGCTGCTGTAACAACCAGTCCTACTGCTTGTGAGAAGATAAGAATGGCTTAGAGAAGTTCTGCTGCTTCTTTTAAAAAGCATAGAAATGTGATCACAAACTAATTTGCATAACACTGCCAGTTTCTCTATGTTCCCAAATACTCCTAACACATTACTGTTGTAACAACCAGCTAAGTACAACCTACTACTTGTAAGAAAATAAGAATGGTTTCCATATGCTGACCAGTCTCTATGCTAAATCTTTAAAACTCATCTGCTCATTTAAACAACACTACAGGAATATGATGTGGGTATAATTACTATTACCCATTTGACAGCTGAGGAGTTGCTGCTTAGAGGGAATAACTGGCAAAATCAAATTTGAACCTAGAGCCTGTCTAACTCAAAAATGCCAGGAGAAAAAGAAATCCACTTTGCTGTGATAAACGCCAAGGGGGCTAGAGTTAGGAAGCTGTCAGACGGAGGGCCTCCCCTCACCTGCTGGACCAAGCAGGAGGAGGAGGAACGTCAAGATGGAGGCAGGATTGGTTGATAACTACAGCCAAATAGCTTGGGTCACCAAAGAAGAAAACTTTCCAGGAAGAGGACTGGGACCCCAAGGCCAGAAATAAGGGGACTCAAACCAGGCACTAGACTATAGCTGTTGTAAGTCAGGGCTCTAGGACAATAGTTCAAGTCAAAATCAAAAGAGCATTTTTAAATGGTAAGTAGATTCAATTTCTTTTTTTAAAGAAAGTATAAGGGTTTGAACAACCTCTTTCTCTCATTTCCCTCCACTGCCTACCTCCACCTCTTTTTGATTCCCAAGAGATAGTGTCTTTTATACGACTCTTATAGCACAGTGGAAAGGGTATCAAGAAGGAAGTCAGTCCAAAAAATTGGAAGCAGCTAATGGTTGACTGAGAACAGCCTGGAGTTGAAAGCAATTTAACAATAAAGTTCATGGCTACAAACCCAATGGCTTCCCTTCATGTCTAACTGAATCTCTCATGTCAGTTTCCCCGCCCTGGCCCCGATAAGATTCTATTTCTAAGATTTAAAAAATTATAGAAATCAACTAATTTCTAAGATTTAAAAAATTATAGAAATCAACTAATTTCTAAGAAGAATAAAGTGTGTCAATGTTCTGAAAGTCAAAATCTAATGCTCTGCAAGGAAATGTCCAGGTGAAACATCTCCTGTGCCCCACTTTGTAATGATTTCCATGAAAGACTGAATTACTTTGATGATGAGAGACTCACTCATTTAAAGTTCTTCTCAACATTGGACTTAGCAGTGTCAAATATTCAGGATATTGTCTTTTTCTTCTCACATTTTATTCAATGTAAGTCTTCATAGATTATAAAATGTGCCATTATTTTGTGTACCAATAACAAGAGCTACTATTTCAACAATAACCAACCACTCATTGTAAGAGATATCTGGTCCTAGGGTTGCTAAAACATGGGAGGGTCGGCCTCAGAGACAATGGAATATGGCAATTCTTTGTCCCCATAGCCCCCAGGGAGTTTGAGGGCTGCTATGGTAAATCAAACATCTGCCTATTGCTGACTAGGGTAGCCCCGCCAAGGTACCTAAGCCCACCATTGCTTCTTCCCACTTGAATTAGCCTCTCATCCCACTGAGAGCTGAGGACTAGGGTCCAGAGTCCTTGACCATTCCTGCATGAGCCTAGTGCAAGTCCAAGCACACAGGAAGAACACCATCATAGGCATTCGCAGTTGGCGAAGCATGTTTACATCCAGATATAAAGCAGCAATGTTCCTTGTGCTCCCTGACACCTGTCACACTCCTGAGATAAGCAAGGCAGAGATTATTACCCCTGCTTTCCACAGAACATAGGTATAACTACATGAAATACCTTCACCTGCCCAAGGACATACCTTGAGCAAGTAATGTTCCTAGGAGGAGAGCTCAAAGTTTCTAACTCCCAGAGCAAGACTGGTCCTTTTTTTCTGTTACTTTTCTCTGTTCCCAAAGTAAATGCCAAGTCTAAAGTTCTCATCATACCCATCTGGAGACCAAGGTGCACCAGGAGCACCCGAGATTAATCTCCAGGACCTGGTCCCTGTGTGGCTGCCCAGGGTATCTCAGGACCACATCTTTGGGATGTCCATCCTGTCTCTCCATGGACCCTGCCTTCCTCCGCCGAAGTGTTCTGCTATAGAATCCAGGAAGCAAAGGAAGTCAGAGCCACAGATTTAAGATTTGTATTCCTTATTTGAGTACTTTCTGAAATATATATTATATAAAGATTATATTTTACTTATGTTATAAGGAAAACAAATCCCAAATCCTAGAATACTTGATTTCTCCTTATTGAGATATAGAATCAATGGCAATACCACAAAAACAAATGGATTTCATGACCCCCATAGAGGTTTTCCTCTGTGGAAGGGGAAAAAAACAGTTAAAATGTGTTACCTTTTCACTGTCCTTTCCTTATGCAAAAGGGGAGCTTCGCCAGCAGAATCAGACCATTCAACTTATAAAGATCAAGGGCAGAGGAGAAATTTCAGGCGGTGATTCTCTCTTGAGTCAAATTCTTTTTCTCCATCACCCCCCACCACAGACATACACACAAACAATTTTGTTTCATTTTTTTTCCAGAAAATAAAGAAATATACTTCCTCTTCCATTAAGTAATAAAATATACTATAGAGTCACACAACTCCACAGACCCAAGGACATTAAAGCAGGCTCATCAAGCACCATCCATGTGGAAAGGTACGAATATATTTTTACCTGACACAGACAGAGTTCCTCTGTAGTTGCCCCAGCACACTTGCTCACATGCACTCCTTCCCAAAACACACAAGAGGGAGGGAGAGGGGAAAGAGAGAGAGGGGTTGAGAATTGTATGGAAGATCAGAGGAAATGATAGATTTTAATATCTGCAAAGAGCCCAGCATGAAACAGCATGCAGAATTCTTAGTAATGCAGTTCTTATTTTTTGTTTTGTTATGTCTTGTTTCATTTTCACTTGTTAAGTGAATTTTTAAATAACTTGACTTTTGCTGCTGCAGGCTAGATTT
Organism: Dama dama; assembly: GCF_033118175.1. Lineage (NCBI taxonomy): Eukaryota > Metazoa > Chordata > Mammalia > Artiodactyla > Cervidae > Dama > Dama dama. The sequence goes on from NC_083691.1 coordinate 40,276,035, forward strand.
GGGATCACTTTCTCTTCTATTATTTGGGAATGATCAGTTATTTTATCTCTACCCGAATTCTGTATTTTTTTCTATTTTGACCCCAAAGCACCAAAATGTTATGCTTAGAAAGGACCTGTTGAGGCTTCTTTGTTGAAGCCAAGGAAAGATAGAAACCATGAATTCCATCACAAAGCCCACTAATTGTCAGACTTTTGTTGAAGACTCTAATTAAATCCTGTAGGAAAAGAACGCCAAGTGGTGGAAATAGAAAAAATCAGTCATTTAAATAACTCTGCTAAGAGCTTAAAATAGACCCCAAAAAACATCTGAAAAGTTTGTTCTTGTTGTTTTTTTTCAGGCTAAAAGAAGAAAAATTATGCACAGAGAAATATTGGGCTAGATAATAATATTCTAAGCATCTGAAAGGTAGCATCTATAAAAACTTTATGAGATGCACTAAATTTATTCCAGACAAAAATCTTCATCAACTGGCTGCCTATTAGATTGCCTTTATTGTCTTTCTTTCTTTATAGAGCTGTCATTGGTAGATTCCTCCTGCTCAGCCAATCATGGAAGATTCCCAAAAATCCCTAAAGAATAAAGATATTGGTCCATCAACCTAATCCTGCACACCGAAACCCCTCCTCCAGTTCTACTGAGAGCAGCTGCACCTCAAACAAGTGTCTTTTATGAGATGCCCTTCAATGGAACAAATGAAAAATCCCTCCAAACATAAAACACATTTCTCACAGAGGAAAAAGTACTCAACTTGAGCCATAAAACCCTCACAGGGCTAAAAATATCTTTCTCACAGATGTGAATAGGAAAAGAGATCTCAAAATTGTATTCCTCACGATTTAGATGTCCTAAGATTAAACAGGTCAACTCACAAATTTTGTGTTTGTGCCCCAACACCACTCACAAAGTTTCCACGTCCAGGCCCCGGCTTCAAAGTCAAGCTCCATTCAGAACCAATCAAAGAGACTCATCTCTTAGCCTCTCCCTGACCTTGGTCATGGTCTTTCAAGACTGGCTTGGGGTGTGTCAAGATGTGTGAAAGGAGATCTGGCTCAAAGGGACTTCCTGGATTTCATTTCCCTCCTACCTTGCCCAAAAGCAGGACGATGCTCTGCAAAGCTCTCCCTAGATGCTGCATGAATGAATGAAACACATGCATGCTTAGTCATGTCTGACTCTTTGTAGCCTGCCAGGCTCTACTGCCCATGGGATTATCCCAGGCAAGAATACTGGTGCGGATAGCTATTTCTGCCTCCAGGGGGTCTTCCCAATCCAGGGATTAAACTCATGTCTCCTGTGGCTCCTGCCTTGGCGGGAGGCTTCTTGACCACTGAGCCACTCGGGAAGCCAGTATAATAGGAAATTAGGGATCAAACCCAGGCACCCTGCTTTGGGAGCACAGTGTCAGCCACAGGACCACCAGGGAAGTCCCATGAAGTGAAAGTATCAGCCAGTCGCTCAGTCCTGTTGGACTCTGTGACCATGTGAACTGTAGCCTGCTAGGCTCCTCTGTCTATGGAATTCTCCAGTCAAGAATACTAGAGTGGGTAGCCTTTCCCTTCTCCAGGGGATCTTCCCGACCCAGGAATTAAACCCAGGTCTTCTGTATTGCAAGCAGATTCTTTACCAGGGATGTTCAGTGCAGATGTTATGTGATCGATCCCAAATGGGTACAATGGCAATTTTGGCAAAGCTCCTTGTGACCTGAGTCTTCTCCATCTTTCCTTCCTCCTGCAAGTAAGTTTCTTGTGTGGTCAGCAATGTGAGGCCTCCAGAGTGGACCTCACCCTCCATCCCCATCTCATCCATCTCTGTAATGTTCCATCTCCCTTTCTTCCACTTACTTCAAGGAAGAGAGCCCCTCCTCCTATCAGAGACTGATGCTTCCACGGGAGATGTAGCCACGGAAGGCACCTTCCACCAGCAACAGTACCTCTCTCACCTGCACCATCAACTTTTCTGTCTTTGTGAGCATTTTCCCTTCTGAATATAATATAAATTCACTTATAATACAAATTTCTCCCCTTGTAACACTTTTATTTTTATTCCCTGAGGTTGTATCCCTATAAGAAGCTATCATCCTGCTCACCAGTGCTTCTGCAGCTTCTTGGGAGTCTGCCCCATAACAATCTAGCTTCCATTTCCCCTCTATCACAGAGGTCCTCACCCAGGTCAGTAATAGCCTGATTTACGGCATTCATAGAACTCTATCTTCATCCTTTCAGCTGCCTCCCCTGTGAACTTTGACAGTTTCCCCTTCCTTCCTTTTGGAGATGCTCTCCCCTTAGTCCAGACCTTCTCTCTTATTTCTCCTTCTATTTCTCTGACTGCTTGTGCCCAACTCCTGTGTCTGCCTCTTCTGCACAGCACTTTATGGGCATGTAATACCTTGCAGGTTCATTCATCTTCTCCTTCCTTACTGGCTCCCTCCTCTGTGTCTGGCTTCCACTATGATTGACAGGATGGCATTTACCATCTATATCTTTACCATTCCCCACCAGCCTCTACCATATCTTTGTTGATGCCTGGAAAAAATTTTCCCAAGAGACATAGATTTCATTTAACTTTGAAGTTTGAAATGTAGGTAATCCTTGGAGAAGTGAAATATCTGCAAGTTCCTTCCAAAGTGAGCATTTTGATGGGAGAAGAGGAGAGGCAACTCAAATGTTCTCTATCACTCGTTTTTTCACTTATCCCAGGGAGATAAAAATAATTGCCCTTCATACAGCAGTCATAATAGAGTTGAAAATGCTGTGAGAATTTAAAAATTGAAATATTATTACTAACTGGCATGAATACAGCTGGTTTTTATTTGGGAGAAGCTTTATATCTCTCACATTCCCACTCTTTTCTGAGGCTTAACACAATTTTGATTGGAATACCACTCAAAGTTTGTCCCAGCATCTGTCTTTGAAAAGCTTGGGAGTCTTCCCTTCCTGACCATGAACTCACTAGCAAACTGAGTCTCAGAAGAGATGGGAAGGAGACTATGAAAACACAGAAGAGGAAGGAACATGGAAATTCCTACTTTAAAAAGGCCTCAAAATTTATTTTGTATCCCATCAGGATTGTTACAGTAGAAAGCATACATACAAGAGAAGGTACCTATGTCTTAATGTTGTTAATAGGTCTGTGTAGTGTCTAATATCCAATACAAAGTGAATTGTGTGCTTGCAGTGAACACATGCACAACTTCTCAGAATTTCAGACGAGAATGCTTGAATTCTTTGGAACAAAAATGCTTGAATATAAATTAAGAGGCTGGCAGTCATTGTCACCTCCTTGTTTTAAAATTACTATTGAAAACTGACTGATGAAATTCATCAATTCTGATTCATTCTTTCTACCCTTGAAGTTAGGTGTGTCCAAGTGACTTGCTTTGGTCAATGAAATATGAGTAAAAATGAAAAGTGACACCTTTTGAACTGAAGTTGTAAACACCTTCATGCAATTTGTGGTTTTCTGCCACTGCCATTGGCAATGTTGCAGAAAAAGTGTTCATTAGCCCGGATCCTGAGGTCAGGATAATGCAGAGAAGCACCCTACAGTTTTTACACCCCATATCTAAAGAATATGGAACACAAGCCATCCAAACTTACTCTTTTACAAAGTGTATCTGGATCTCTACTGAACACTACACTTTCATAAACCCAGCATCTTAAATCCTACTCAAGTTTCTCAACTAAATTTGTGTCCTTGTCTCCCAACACACTCCAACATGAAACAATCTAATGAAGACAGGTGCATTCATTTTCTATTTGCTGTTTTTCTAATTTACCACATATTGAACTACTTGAGACAATAATGGTACTGGCATTGGTCAAGGCTGTGGTCTTACATGAGGATTTGGGTCCTTGTCCAAGTTCATCTAGGGTGTTGACAGAATTCCATTTTTTTGTGACTATAAGACTGAGACCCTCGGTTCCTAAAGGTCACACTCTGCTTGAACAGTTCACACTCTGTGATTTCTTCCAGGCAAGTAAGAAATTCTGTCTCCTCTAAAGGCCCACTTAATGAGGTCAGGACCACACAGAATAATCTTTCTTTTGCTTAACTCACAGTCAACTGATGAGGGACTTCAACTGCATCTGCAAAATTCCCTTAAATTTTGCAAATGATATAATTGCAGAAGTGACATTCCATCATATCACAGCTCCTGGCCACACTAAAGGGAAGATGATTATGTAAAAGTGAGTGTTTGGGGGGTCCTATTGGAATCCGGCCTACCATAGGAGGCAACTCTATGTCCACATACCAGCTCTAGCTTCTCTTGTAGCTTTGCTTATATAACACCCTCATAACTTTGAACTCTTTTCTGTCCTGAATTTTGGTCCAAATTTTCTCTATTCTTTACCCTAACACAGCCATCTCCTCTCTAAAGTCTGCATGAACATTGAACAGTTGTGGTGGACTGGCCATCTTGACATCTTGTTCGAGACTGTGCTTCTTTTATCTTTAGGTGGACATTGGACATGTATCATCTGAAAGGAAGCAGAAGGCCATGGGACTCTCTGAAATTTTATCCAGTGTAGTGGAAAACCTTTCCTCATTGAGCAGGTTTAAAGGGAAATGTCAGGACAAAAACAAATTTGCCTTTAGGATTCTACACCATCATCCCTGTTCATTCTTGTAATAGAACCTGTCCAACACATCTGTCTCTTCATGTGGTTGTGAGCTCTTTTAGGAGGCTGCTTGTTGATTTTAAAGTTCAAAGTCATGGATTACAATCAGTCTTGTCAGTTTCATGAAAAACCACGATGTGGTATTTCTTGTCTCCACAGGGAAGACAGAAGCAGAGCAGATTTCAGCTACTACACAAACATAAACATAGACACATGTATGCATGCACATACACACACATGCGTGCAAGCGCGTGCACACACACACACACACCCACACACACACACCCTCGGGTCTTCTTGAAAGTATGCAGCATGATCTCTAGAACACCATATGTGGAACCATCTTATTTCTCAAGCAGACAACCTCCTGATCTTGAATTAAAGGTTTCAACTGGGCCTTTTCTCAGTTCCTCAGCTCTGATAAGGGGTGGAAACATGAATTTTAGAGGAAGGAGATTAAAAAGGAGGTCAAAGTGAGGACCAGAGATTTTATGCAAATATGATGCAAATTGTAAGAAAGCAATCTAGTTTAGCTGTCTCAATGTTTTTCAGATGTTTGGGGGATGAAAGGGGACAGTGGGTGTCTCAAATGTCAGATCTAAAGAAAGTTCACTCCTGCATCTGATTTGATTGAAGAAATATATAATAGGCTACTTCTGTACTCACTAAGAGGTAATTTAAGGGGAAAAGTAAATATATGATCAAAAATATCACAAAGGCAACACACAAAGAACTGACTTTATATGTATGTTTCACATATATGTATAAAATATATATTTATATATAAATATTTATATATATATTAAAAATTCATTTTCTATGACCCCTCCCCTACTCCCATCCCCACTTCAATAAAAGGAAAAATCAACTAGTAAAATCAAATATTATTTCTAAAATGTCAGTTTGTGTTTCCAATTATGTATCCAGTCAAGACCTCTGTTCTACTTTTATACATTCATTTGGTGTTTGGGGCCAGGAATCCCCAGCCACTTTAGCTCATTACAATGAACAGACATTTGTGACATAACAGCATGAGAAATAAACTCAAATGATTCTTTTATTCAATGGCACTCCCCAAGGCATCGCCCACTGTCAGGAAGGCAGGAAGAGACATCTCCCCCAAATGCCCCTGTGCGGGGCCAGCCTGAAGTGGGACCAGCTCTCAGGAGGTTTATTCCACTGGTATGGCTCTGGATGACCAGGCCTGCCGGTTTCATCATATACCGCTGGATTGAGAAATCAGAGCTGGATACACTGAGGGACTGAGAGGAGGAGAGGGGCCAAGGAGCAGATCTATTTGTTTTGTGAATTATCAGCACATTTCCTTAGGGGGCAGCTGATAAAGTGATAAAGATCATGGCACTATGGAAGAGGAATGAGTCTGAGATACAAAAGAGGCTGGAAGTATGTCATGAATATTAATACTTGTGTTAACAAGGCCTTCAATGTGCCTTCCTCATATTGAAGCCTCAAAGGAAACTATGTCTCAAAATGGACTTGAACAGGCTCTCTGTTGAATCATAATCTTCTCAAAGCTGATAAATTGCTCTCTTCTGGGAAAAGAAATGAACTTCAGAGTGGACATTTCCCAGGAATAAGGGTTTAAAGGTTAAAAAATAAAAATAACTTAATTAAAATGTTTCCAAGAAGAAAACTATATTTCTACAGTTTCCCATTGACTAAAATGGAATTATTAATAAAACCTCAGTCATCAATAGAGACTAGGAAGTCAGGAAACTAAAAATGTCAGACATATGCATTCATCTATTCACTGAATGGGGCTTCCCAGGTGGGGCTAGTGGTAAAGAATCCGCCTGCCAACACATGAGACATAAGAGATGTGCGTTCAGTCCCTAAGTCAGGAAGATCTCCTGGAGGAGGGCATGGCAACCCACTCCAGTATTCTTGCATGGAGAATCCCATGCACAGAGGAGCCTGGCAGACTACTGTCCATAGGGTCATAAAGAGGTGGACATGACTGAAACAACTTAGTATGCACATGTTTCCTAAACAACTATATCATGGTACATGCTGCACCTAGGGAGGTGCCAAGCTTATAGGGTGGGAAATAAAATTTGTAGAGGAGCAGTTATACCAAGAAAGCTGTACTAAATGAGAGACATGCACTCCTCTTTCAGTTCTTCAAAAACCACTATAAAGTAAGTTCTTTCATCATTCCCATTTTACAGATGAGGAAACCAAGTCTTGGAGACGATAAAGAACTCACACAAAGTCAAGCAAATTTTCATTGTTTGGGGCCATGATCAGATCACATTTTAACCCAGCTCCAAAGAACATGCTTTCGATCATTTCCCCTCTGTGAACCCAGGAGACCTTATGTTTCAGGGAAGTCAGAGGAGTAGCAGCAAGGGAAGACAAGGTCACATGACTAGGTGAGAGATTCAAATGAAGACAGGGGAATGAATCCATTCTTCTGAATGCACCATGACCATCATGGCTCCCTTACACTGCGAAGGCTGGTTTCTCTGCTGGAAAACCCTTCCTTCTTTCTTCATCCCACTCCAGCTTTCATCTTGCAAGTGGGCTCTCCATTGTCTTTACCCTATGCCCCTTCCTCCTGTGAGCACTTCTCCTCTTGTACCTTCAAACTTCTGTTACAATCTGTTGGATTACATAGTGTTGTTTACCTATGTCTTTGCCATTAAATTGAGAACATCTCAAGAGCAGAACCAACAGAGAGATTAATTGGGCTTAATCACCTCAACTTTTAGCACAGTGTTAGCAGCAAATAGGCATCTATAAGATAAATGAATTAAAGAATGACTATAAGCATAGGAGAAGTTTTTATTTTGTTTTGTTTTGGATGACAAAGTCAAGTTTATTACTTTCTTAAATCAGTAGAGACTGAATCTGGGTTAAGGAAAGAGGGCATGGGAAGTAGGTGAATGTATCCTTTTGGCCATGGCTGAGTTCTTGACACCTTGGGGAGACCAACCTGAGCACTATGGATGGATCTATGGATCACCTTCTCTACCTATCTATGGACTAGTACCCACTGAAGTTCAAGATTCAACCCAAAGCTGAGAAGCAGGGCTCCTCCCCATGGTTCTATTGGTGGGGTCACCTACACAGGTCTGAGCATGGAGAAAGTGTGTGTAATTACCATAGGGGTAATTACAGTCGTCATTCTTTTTTATTAACTCCACCCCTCTCCCATCCCAACCACCAGCAAGCCCTGCCTCCAAATGTATCTCTATCTACCGACTCCTCTCCATTTCCTTTGTTTCTGCCCTGGACTAAGGCACCATCAGCTCTCACCTGAACAGCATCAATCATCTACAAATATTTATTCCCATTTCTTGCCCTGTACAATCTATTCTTGATGTAGCACCCAAAGTAATCTTCTAAAAATTGTCATAACTCCCATCATTCCTTGCTTAAAAGCATCCAGTAGCATCTCTTACTTCTCTTGGTCCTGACCAGTGGCATTTGGTCTTCTCATTCCCTGGAATGTTCTTCTTTGCACAAATGATTTCTCATCAGTCAAGTCTCAGCAACCATCACATCCTAGAGAAGCCTTCCTTGACCACTTTGTCTGAAGTCACCTGCCAAGTACTTGCTATCACAACACAGAGTCTTACTTTCTGCATAACTTTCAACTCCACCTGAATGTGTCTTCTTTACTGGTTACTTTCAAGTGTCTGAGTCTTTCATCTGAAACTAAACTCTCTAAGCACAGTAGCTTTATCTCTTTATATCAAATACCTGGGCTTCCCAGATGGCACTACACTAATGGTAAAGAATCCTCCTGTCGATGCAGAAGACATAAGAGATATAGGTTCAATCCTGGGTCGGGAAGATCCCCTGGAAGAGCGGATGGCAACCCACTTCAGTATTTTTGCCTGGAGAATCCCATGGACAGAGGAGTCTGGTGGGCTATAGTTCATGGGATCACAAAGAGTCAAACATGACTGAAGTGACTTAGCACACACACATGCACCTAGTAACTACAACAGTGTCTGGCACAGAGTAGGTGCTCAATAAACAGCTGGTGAATGAATGGAATAGTCACCTGCTCCTGTTCTCTGTATAATGTGGGACAAAGTATTTGCCTCCCTAAAATCTACCTTCTAGGGGGCTCATGAGATTTCTATGATATGAACTATGTGAAGTACATAACAGTAATTTGCACATGTCAAGACTTCAATGCATTTCTGTCCATTTATCAAATACACAGAATGCATATCCATGTTACAAAATTTCCTTCCATTATTTATTTCACTGCTTGAGTCTGTTACTGATAAACATCCCTCCTGCTCCTCCAACTCTTGCCTTCTCTAGTGCTCCATTATGCATCTTTTTCTATTGTCTGAAACAGCCCTGGGCAAAAAGGTGCTCCTGGAGTGGGATCATGTGATCACAAAAGCAGATTTTGCTAGTCAAAAGTGTCCAATAAAAATGGGAAGCTGCTTCCTAAATGACTCTGGAAGTCTGTGGTTTAGTTCACAATATCTTAACAGATTAAGTTAATGCAAATAGCAGATGTATTTTGTAGCAACAAGACAAATGTTCAGCAGAATTAAAGTTATTCGTGTATAGTCACACTGGGAATATTTGCATGATATTTTGCTAATTGCTCCAAAATCTGACTTGTAGCGAATAAACAAATGGAAAAAGAAAATAAACCAGCAAAAATTAGCCCCAGGCCTCCCTGATTTCTCTTAAGCTCCCAGTGTCTTTCTTCAACCACTCAGCTTGTGGGTTGAAAAGCCCGGGGGCTGTTCCCAGTCTCCCAAGCATATTCTTGGACCTATTATTTCTGCAGAGACATTCATGGCTTCCCCCTGGTGACAAGCGGTCTTCCAAAAGCACTGGGTGTTTTTTCTCTCCCCAACTCTCAGCACCCTCTTCAGACTTCAAATGTCTACTCAGATTTCCCAACAAAAGCATCATGCTGGTAGATTGCACTACTTGAAAACAGTGTAAATTTGTTAAGTTTTCCTTAAAATATTTCAGACAATTTTTTTGTCAATATATACTAAGTGAATTACTTTCTGAGGGTTGACATAACAAAGTATCACAAACTGGGTGGCTTAAATAGAATAAATGTATTGTCTAACAGTTGTGGAGACTAGAAGTCTGAAACCAAGCTATCAGCAGAATTGGTTCTTTCTGAGGGCACTGACAGAACATGTGTCCCCTGCCTCTCTCCTAGCTTCTTGTGACACAGGCAAGCCTTGTTCCATGGATGCATCACTCCAACCTCTTCCTCCATTTTCACATGGAGTTTTTCTGTATAACTCTGTCTCCATGTGGCTATCTTCTTATAGGGACACCTGTCAGATTGGATTAGGGGCCTATCCTACCAGAGTATGACCTCATCTATAATGTAATATATCTACAATGGCCTTATTTTGAAATCAGATCACTTTTTGTGGTTTTAGGGGCTAGAGTCAACATCTTTTGGGAGGGGAAAGTGAAAGTGTTGGTTGCTCAGTCATGTCTGACTCTTTGCGACCCCATGGACTAGAGCCTGCCAGTCTCCTCTGTCCCTGGAATTCTTCAGGCAAGAATACTGGAGTGGGTAGCCATTCCCTTCACCAGGGGATCTTTATGACCCAGTGATTGAACCTGGGTCTCCTGCATTTTAGGCAGATTCTTTGACATCTGAACCACCAGGGAAGCCCTTTTTTGGAGAGGTAGTGGCAAATAGATGGGGAAACAGTGGAAACAGTGCCTGACTTTATTTTTCTGGGCTCCCAAATCACTGCAGATGGTGATTGCAGCCATGAAATTAAAAGATGCTTACTCCTTGGAAGGAAAGTTATGACCAACCTAGACAGCATGTTGAAAAGCAGAGACATTATTTTGTCAACAAAGGTCCGTCTAGTCAAGGCTATGGCTTTTCCAGTGGTCATGTATAGATGTGAGAGTTGGACTATAAAGAAAGCTGAGCACCAAAGAATTGATGCTTTTGAACTGTGGTGTTGGAGAAGACTCTTGAGAGTCCCTTGGACTGCAAGGAGATCCAACCAGTCCATCCTAAAGGAGATCAGTCCTGGGTGTTCATTGGTAGGACTGATGTTGAAGCTGAAACTCCAATACTTTGGCCACCTGATGGGAAGAGCTGACTCATTGGAAACGATCCTGATGCTGGGAAAGATTCAGGGCAGGAGGAGAAGGGGACGACAGAGGACGAGATGGTTGGATGGTATCACTGACTCAATGGACATGGGTTTGTGTGAACTCCGGGAGTTGGTGATGGACAGGGAGGCCTGGCGTGCTGAGGTTCATGGAGTCACAAAGAGTTGGACATGACTGAGTGACTGAACTGAACTGAGACACAATTCAACCCATAACATTAAGGGTCTCCAAACTAGGGCCTATGTCCCTAGAAATGAAAACATCTTGTGCATTTACTTCAGTAGGTCTGCATGTGTTTGTGTGATAGTTACATACATAAACATGCATATTATACATAAGTAATACACTAGCCTATTAATATGTCATATATATTATACAGCAAACACAAAAATAGAATCTTTTTTAACTTATGAGGAAAAAAGAGATTAAAAGTGATAGCACATACTTCCTCACTCACTGTGGATCAGTTTGTTTTCCCTTTTCCTGAAAACCACTTTCAAAAGGAAGGGAAAGTGAAATTAGCTCTAGGAGGCAGTAAAAAGAAAAATAGATCATTAAAGAAGGAGAAAATGGGTAACCAAATTTGAAAGATCTGGACTGAAACAAAACTGAAGAGCTTGTGGTTAAATGCACAGTTTAAGTTTAATTTCATCATCTTTAAAATAGCCTACCATTTTAGTTCAGTTCAGTTCAGTTGCTCAGTCGTGTCAGACTCTTTGTGATCCCATGAACCACAGCATGCCAGGCCTCCCTGTCCATCACCAACTCCTGGAGTTCACCCAAGCCCATGTCCATTGAGTTGATGATGTCATCCAACCATCTCATCCTCTGTTGTCTCCTTCCCCTCCTGCCCTCAGTCTTTCCCAGCATCAGGATCTTTTCCAATGAGTCAGCTCTTCCCATCAGGTGGCCAAAATACTGGAGTTTCAGCTTCAACATCAGTCCTACCAATGAACACCCAGGACTGATCTCCTTTAGGATGGACTGGTTGGATCTTCTTGCAGTCCAAGGGACTCTCAAGAGTCTTCTCCAACACCACAGTTCAAAAGCATCAATTCTTTGGTGCTCAGCTTTCTTTATAGTCCAACTCTCACATCTATACATGATCATTGGAAAAGCCATAGCCTTGACTAAACGGACCTTTGTTGACAAAGTAATGTCAACATTACTTTTCAATATGCTGTCTAGGTTGGTCATAACTTTCCTTCCAAGGAGTAAGCATCTTTTAATTTCATGGCTGCAATCACCATCTGCAGTGATTTGGGAGCCCAGAAAAATAAAGTCAGGCACTGTTTCCACTGTATCCCCATCTATCTTCCATGAAGTGATGGGAGCAGATGCCATGATCGTAGTTTTCTGAATGCTGAGCTTTAAGCCAAATTTTTCATTCTGTTTCACTTTCATCAAGAGGCTTTCTAGTTCTTCTTCACTCTCTGCCATAAGGGTGGTGTCATCTGCATATCTGAGGTTCTTGATATTTCTCCCGGCAATCTTGATTCCAGCTTGTGCTTCTTCCAGCCCAGCATTTCTCATGATGTACTCTGCATATAAGTTAAATAAGCAGGGTGACAATATAAAGTCTTGATGTACTCCTTTTCCTATTTGGAACCAGTCTGTTGTTCCATGTTCAGTTCTAACAGTTGCTTCCTGACATGCAAACAGGTTTCTCAAGAGGCAGGTCATGTGGTCTGGTATGCCCATCTCTTTCAGAATTTTCCACCATTTATTGTAGTCCACACAGTCAAAGGCTTCAGCATAGTCAATAAAGCAGAAATAGATATTCTTCTGGAACTCTCTTGCTTTTTCAATGATCGAGCGAATATTGGCAATTAGATCTCTGGTTCCTCTGCCTTTTCTAAATCCAGCTTGAACATCTGAAAGTTCACGGTTCACACATTGCTGAAGCCTGGCTTGGAGAATTTTAAGCATTACTTTACTAGGGTGTGAGATGAGTGCAATTGTGCAGTAGTTTGAGCATTCTTTAGTATTGCCTTTCTTTGGGATTGGAATGAACACTGACCTTCTCCAGTCCTGTGGCCACTGCTGAGTTTTCCATATTTGCTGGCATATTGAGTGCAGCACTTTCAAAGCCTACCGTTACTGCTGGAGAAAACAATGCAAAAAGATACGTGTACCACAATGTTCATAGCAGCACTATTAATGGCCTGGACACGGAAGTAACCTAAGTGTTCTCTGACAGATGAATGAATATGAAGATGGATATGAAGATGTAGCACAGTGGAATATTACTCAGCATAAAAAAGAATGAAATGATGCCATTTGAGACAATATAGATGGACCTAAAGATTATCATACCAAGTGAAGTCAGAAAAAGAAAGACAAATATCATATCACTTATATGTGGAATCTAAAGCATTATAAAAATGAATGTATTTACAAAACAGAAACATACTCACTCAGAGACATAGAAAACAAACTTGTTTACACAAAAGGGGAAGGTGGGGGGAGGGATAAATTAGGAGTTTGGGATTAGCAGATACAAACTCCTATATGTAAAATAGATTAACAATAGGGTCCCTGTCCCTATAGCACAGGGAACTATATTTAATATCCTGTAATAAATAAACAATAATGGAAAAGAACATGAAAGATGTATACATATGTATATCTGAATCACTGCTGTATACTGGACACTAACATAGCATGATAAATAAAATATATGTCAATTTAAAAATAAATAAAAAATAATATTAACCTATTATTAAGTTGGAAGTGGGAATTTTATTCTAAAAAAAATCAGAATTAATACATTTGGCCCATTCTATTAGAATCATGGAAGTCTGAAAATGAAAATCTCATTCCCAGAGGCAGAAGTCCTATTTCTCCTGTTTTCTTATTTTAAGAAGTGATTTTTCACCAATATTGTTTAATCATCATGAAAGATAAGAATCCAAGTGTGATAGTGCAAGGCCATGGTGACCTTAGCTGTGGGTAGCCTAAAGACACGGAGAAAATGAACTCTCTTCTCAGGTCTCAGCTTCCTCATACAGGAACTGGTGGTAATACCTGCTTCACCTGACTCTGGGATTCGGTGAGCCAAGTGTGGTTCCAAGTGGGAACAGGTTTTAAGAGCATGATTCACACAACCACTCAAAACCTCCTCATTTTCTCTATCTGTAAAATAGGGGGAAGTAATCTGTTCAATTTCAGGAGGATTTGGTAATACTTAAAAGAATGGGTGTCAAACCAAAAGACACAACCAAGCCAAAGATTGGGAGAAGAAAGGATTTATTACTTGCAGCAAATAAGAACACTGGGAACTTTTCCCAAAACAGCAACTCCTCCCAAATTGAGGAAAGTTTTAAGCAAAAAGCACGTGAATATTTAAGAAGGGGCTTGAGCAGAGCTGAATTCAATAGAATTAGGGCAAAGGTAGACAGAGTCTAAGCTTTAGTTGATCGAATTTCACAAAAGTCAACATCCTCATTCCATTCTCCACCTGAGTGGGGGGCCTTAGTTCCTGTAGAACTCAAAGACTGTTTCAGATTTTTATTTTTTGAGGTACATTCTTTATTAATTTTTTAAAAAATTTTGGAACATAGTTGATTTATAATTTTATGTTTGTTTCTGCTATACAGCATAGCAAATCAGTTATGCATACATATATATCCATTCTTTTTTAGATTCTTTTCCCATATAGGTCATTGCAGAGTATTGAATAGAGTTTGCTGTGCTACATAGTAGGTTCTTAATAGTTATCTATTTTATATATAGTAGTGTGTATAAATGAATCCCAATCTCCCAATTAATCTCTACCTGCCACCACTTTCCCCCTTTAAAACAGTAAGTTTTTTCTTACACCTGTAAATCTATTTCTACTTTGTACTATTTTTTAAATCCCTCATATAAGGGATATAATATGATATTTGTCTTTGTCTGGCTTACTTCACTCAGTATGATAGTCTAGGCCCATCCATGTTACTGCAAATGGCACTATGTCATTTTCTTTCTAATGGCTGTGTTATATTCCATTATATATATATATATATATATATATATATATATATATATATATATATATATATATACAAGTTATATTTTCTTCATTCATCCATGATGGACATTTAGATTGTGATGTATATCGCTTGAAGAAGAACTAAGATTCTGCTTTATTGCTAAACTATTGTTTCTTGACTGTTTTTCCTTTATTCCTGTATTCCTTTACTTTCCTTAAAATCACTGAGACCTATTCAAGAGTAAGCATTGTGACCAGGCTCAGATCCCAAAGTGGCTTAGGCCAAAAATGGCTTCACTTACATCAAGAAAGCCATGCTTAATACCCTTTCTCTGGGGATTTCCTACCCAGGTTGCTTACATTATGAAAAATGGTTCTCCAACTGAAAAATTTTACATATTACAGGATGAAAAAAAAGTGCCTACTCAGCTTTATTTTAGAGTAAGAAAGGGCCCAAGGTTCTGAAATTGATAGTTGGCATTGGAATCCTTGTCTTGCGATTAAAAACTCCGTGTTTGAGGGCAGGCTATGTCCTTTTCTGAGGTTCTGTTTCCTCATCTATAGAAAGAGGGAAGTAATAACCGCCTATGTAATTTTCATGAAGTTTAATTCAGTTAAATGACATGCCAAGCTACAGACATACTGATAACACTCCATTAATTAATGTACAGCCTCTCATTTTGCATAGTACTAAATGCAGATCTATATGCAGTGAACTATTCTAATGATGAGGATGAAGGTAGTAAGGCTCTAGATGAGAGATTCATAACCCTGACTGCCCAATTAACTCACCACAAGAGGAGTTTTAAATATTCTTGTGCACAGATCAGTTCAACTAGCCTCTGTAAGACACCTAGACATCAGTATTGTTGAAGCTCCCCTAGAAGATCTCAATGTACAGCAAAGGCTAGGAACCACTGCTTTAGAAAAAGGTATTTTTTTCAAAGTATGGAAAGTGAGGAACTCTCAGCCACCTTACCTTGGATGGAAGTGGGGAGGCTGAAGAGAAAGTTAGGCTCCAGAAGTGTTCGGTTAATACACTCGCACTCTCAAAAAAATGCGAATTCATTATCCGAATACATTCCTTTCCATGGAGGTGGTAAACATACAAAAGATCCATCATTGGTCACCATATTTTGTTGAATAAACCTACCATGCTAGAGATCAAAATGCCAGCATCCATTGGATCATAAAAAAGCAAGAGAGCTCCAGAAAAATATCTATTTCTGCTTTATTGGCTATGCCAAAGCCTTTGACTGTGTGGATCACAACAAACTGTGGAAAATTCTTCAAGAGATGGGAATACCAGACCACCTGACCTGCTTTCTGAGAAATCTGTATGCAGGTCAGGAAGAAACAGAACTGGACATCGAACAACAGACTGGTTTCAAATTGGGAAAGGAGTACGTCAATGCTGTATATTGTCACCCTGCTTATTTAACTTCTATGCAGAGTACATCATGAGAAACGCTCGGCTGGAAGAAGCACAAGCTGGAATCAAGATTGCTGGAGAAATATCAATAACCTCAGATATGCAGATGATACTACCCTTATGGCAGAAAGAGAAGAAGAACTAAAGAGCCTCTTGATGAAAGTGAAAGAGGAGAATGAAAAAGTTGGCTTAAAACTCAACATTTAGAAAACTAAGATCATGGCATCCAGTCCCATCACTTCATGGCAAATAGATGGGGAAACAGTGCAAATAGTGGCAGACTTTATTTTTTGGGGCTCCCAAATCACTGCAGATGGTGATTGCACCCGTGATATTAAAAGATGTTTGCTCCTTGGAAGAAAAATTACGACCAACCTAGACAGCATATTAAAAAGCAGAGACATTACTTTGCAAACAAAGGTCCGTCTAGTCAAAGCTATAGTTTTTCCAGTAGTCACGTATGGATGTGAGATTTGGATTATAAAGAAAGCTGAGCGCCAAAGAGTTGATGCTTTTGAACTGTGGTGTTGGAGAAGACTCTTGAGAGTCCCTTGGCCTGCAAGGAGATCCAACCAGTCCATTCTAAAGGAAATCAGTCCTGAATATTCATTAGAAGGACTGATGCTGAAACTGAAACTCCAATACTTTGGTCACCTGATGTGAAGAAATTTCTCATTTGAAAAGACCCTGATGCTGGGAAAGATTGAAGGCAGGAGGAGAAGGGGACGACAGAGGATGAGATGGTTGGATGGCATCACCAACTCGATGGACATGAGTTTGAGTAAACTCCGGGACTTAGTGATGGACAGGGAGGCCTGGCGTGCTGCTGTCCTTGGGGTCACAAAGAGTCAGATAGGACTGAGCGACTGAACTGAACTGAACTGAACCGAACCATGCTAAGGTCAAGAGCAGACATCAAGATCATACTTCCGTATGAGTAAGAGCATTGCCCCATATCCATACACACTTAGAAATCTAGACTCTAGGATGTGTTAATGTGTTTGTTTTCTTTATGACTTTGAGACCAAAATAACAAATTAAAGTTTCTCCTCAGCCAAATATACAAAGCCTTATCTTATATTTCAGAAGCCAAGTCATCAAACACAGCACAAGCATGACTTAGTTTTTCTTTCTCCAAAAAAGACCCCAAATAGTATTCCTACAGGAAGCATAAATTGTATTGCTAGAAGTAATAGCAATCTCTTTAGCTATATCCCCTAGGACTCACTTCAGTCTATTTTCCTAAGTGCTGTATTTTTAAAGCTCTGTTGCATACCTGCTTCTTAGGTATGCTGAACTGAACATTCTAAATTCTGAACACTTAGTGGTCTAAGGTTGGTTGAAAACATACCCTTAGAAAAAATGGGTCCCTTTATCAGTCACTATTGCTATGTGAGGCACTGGAGAAGAAATTATTCATAGAGCTGCCTGCCTCCATTTAGAATTTATTGTGTTGTTATATTTAATGGTAGATTGATTATTGCTCAAAAATATTTGCTCCCATTTGCCTAGATCCATAGACAGAATATATTTCCCTGATTTTAGCCTCAGTCATGTGACTTGCTATGCCTATGGGATATTAGCAGATATGATATAAACAAAGGCTTAAAATGTGCCTATACAGATGAGCTTTCCTCTTGTCTTTCCTAAACATGAAAAGAGCTTGTGCCTAGAATGAATGAACACATATAGAGAAGATCTGAATCCAGCCTATAAGACCAGTTCCTCATTGTAGGCTTTCCAGGTGATGCTAGTGGTGAAGAACCCGCTTGCCAGTACAGATAGACATAAGAGACACAGGTTCAATCCCTGGGTCAGGAAGATCCTCTGGAGAAGGGCATGGCAACCCACTCCAGTATTCTTGCCTGGAAAATCCCCGTGGACAGAAGAGCCTGGTGGGTTACAGTCCATAGGGTCACAAAGAGTCAGATACAACTGAAGTGATTTAGTACACATGCACGGGCCTGACTAGACCCACGGCTTGAAACAGAATCACTCATTCAAGCCCAACCTCGCTTGGCCAAATCCCGTACAACCCACAATTGTGTAAAGAAAGAAAGAAAGTGAAAGTCGCTCAGTGGTGTCCAACTCTTTGTGACCCCATGGACTATCCATGGAATTTTCCAGGCCAGACTACTGGATCGGGTAGCCCTTCCCTTCTCCAGGGGATCTTCCCAACCCAGGGATCAAACCTAGGTCTCTCGCATTGCAGGTGGATTATTCACCAGCTGTGTAGATGAGAATAGAAGACTTTATTTTAAGCCAGTGCATGTTTAGAATGCTCTGTTATACAGTAGTACCTGACTCATATACACTGCAAGGCACGGTATTGAATAAGAAAGAACCCATAGAGAAAAACTGACTTGAAAAGTCACTTCTTAAAGCCAACTAAAAATATTTTTTGAAGTGGGTTGCTAGCATGAAAGACTCATTTTATGCTACAAGATAAGCATGCTATTGCAATGAAAATCTAAGGTTAGTACATGTACAGAAAGAAAACAATGATTTTTTTGAATAACAATTTTAGATGGTACAAAATTTTACATCTTTGAAGCTGAGTGGAAAAGTCATCTGCAGTTTCACTGTGGTACACAGTTTTGCTCTTAGCTGTAAAATAACCATTTTAGCTACTGTTCACTGAGCACTTACTACATAGACCTTACAAATATTATCTCAAAATACTACACTTATGAAGTTGTGATTATTTATTCCCATTTTAGAGATAAAAACACAGGCTTGGATTGTTGAAGTAACTTGCCCAAGGGTACCAAGGTAGGAAGCAACAATGTTGGGATCTTGAAAAGATCTTTTTAGTTCAACAGCCTAACTCTTACTACTGCTTCTCTGAGTTAAAAAGACAAATGTGTGAGAAGAATGATGCCATAAGAATAAGATCATTAACATTGTTCTGTTCCAATACAGGATAAGTAAATCTCTGTGACAAAATATGGCTTTCTGGTTCACGTCTTCTATCAACCATTTTGAGTTACTGTCTCAGACATAAATATTCAATGCAATTGAACAAATATTTCTTTGTGTTCACACTCAGAATTACAGTTGAGTTTAGGACACAGTTCTTTCTTTATAGGAGCTTTCAGTCTAGTAAATAATTGATGTTGAAAAGATCTGAACCAAAAATCCCAGTGTGAGCTCTATCATGTTCCAAACGCAGGGTGAACAGATGTTCTGACTAATGATTGCTGGGGTGGGAAGAGGGTGAAGGCTGGGGAGTTAGTTACATTTACTCACTGAGAATGCTCATCCCTTTCTGAAGGCAGCCAGCAGCCAAGCAAGAAGACAAATTCTAAATTAAAGGCGGGGATCAAGCTGTGCGAGATTGCTGACTCGAGTGAGAGCGGAAAGATAATGGCTGCTCTAAATACTGAGCTCTGGTCCATGATGGTCGGACCAGAGGAGCAGCACACCCAGACCTGGTGATTCACATGGGATTGTTGTTGGCCAACAAATAATAAATTAAGGAGGAAAAAAGAATCATGGCTCTATTGAGTATTATAATAATCTCCTTTATAAAAGAATGAAAAGTTTATTCAGTCAAGATATTTTGCTTAAGAGAAGAAGAGTTACAATACAATGTTACAGTGCTCTTATCTAAATGGGTCAAATTTTCTATAGCCCCAAGATAAAAGATCATAACAGATCCAAACTTAAGAATCTGACATTCACCAAAGAATCTGACATTTCCTAGCCCTTTTTTTTTCATCTAGTCTAAAGGGGGAGCCTCATCAGAGCCACCTCCTACTTATCCATACCAGTTGAAGAAAAGGAAAGAGGGCATTTGTTAAAGGCATTTCACAAGTAGAATGTTGATGTTAAAAGGTATTTACCATGGAGAGAAACCAACCAGTGCTCCATAATTTTTCTTAACCACTTCAAAATACACTGTTCCAGTCCTAATGGCCCCATATATATAATGCCATACAGAAATATCAGTCATTGTTATCAAATACCATATACCTCTGCAGGAAAAAGTCAAGTGTGCACTCATTAGAACTGGTCATAATTCTAATTCCAAATGTGACATCATGCCAGCAGAATCACTTGCTACTTTATATAAGTTACTTAACTGATCTGAATTTTCAGCTTTCTTACCTGTAAAATAGGAATAAGAAAACTATTGAAAGTGTTGTTATAAAAGTCAGAATTAAGACACATAAAGTACTTTGTGAGACACAGAGGAGAAAAATTGATAAATGGTAGTTACTATTATTATTGAAACTGCTCATACTTGAAATTCTGTTATTGCTTATATATCTTTATATTTGTCATTTGCTTTGATAAGTTTCCTTCTGAACAAAAAAGTTAAGCAAAATGATTTTAACCACATATCACCTTGCTGTGGATCACCCCTCCTTTGAATTTCAAAATGGCTCCACCCTTCACACCTCTGCTATGTGAATAAATACCTGGAGTTCACAACTTTAGTCTTCCTTCCACACAGCTTTCATGGGGCCTTCCTGGAACCAAAGCACCCTGTATCTGACTTGCTCAAATGATGAATTTACTACCTACTTAAATAGTACCAAATTCTGATGCAGAGATAGGATTTGGAGACATCTGCAGCCAGTGACAAGACCCAAAGAAATCCTGGCAGCCAGCCTCCCCCTTAGTGAGTGGAGATTTAGTTCCTCTCCCAAAGGGTCACAGTTACTAGAAGGGGACATGCATGAGCTCATAAACACCAAAGCCAACCCTACCAACAGGTTCAATCTGGCGCTGGAGTTGGGGCACACTCCTTCTCTGAGCAAATTCATCATTATCCTCACATCTTGGTACAAATTCACTTATCTTATAGGCTATTAGCTTAACCTAGAAAACCTCAGTCAATAAAAAAGGGTCAGGGTAGTTAGAAAAATAATTCAGTAATATTTCCTCATGATGCTAAAAATACATTTTTTCACTCAAATTCCACTTGTCTTTTGAAACCAGCAACTTCTTTTAGTCTTTCTACCTAAGAAAGAATCCAGTGAGTCAGATTTTGGAATCTGTTGTGTCCTCCCAGATCTATGTCCCTATCTTTTGGTAAAAGTAGCCAGATTTCCTTTGGGGACCATATGCAGTCTCAGTGGGGCCATCATACAAGATGCCATGATGCCAACAATTGACTCATCCATTCTCCTATGGATGGATTTTGAGGTTTTCCATTCTTTTTCTGTTGTGAGCAGCACAGCCATGAATAATTTTTTTGAGCTTAAGTTAGCCAAAGTGAATTTTTGTTACTTACAACTACAAAATACTAACTGATCTATGTGGGAATACAGAAAGTTCTCAATTATCATGCACCATTGTTTATAGGTATAGTTCATTGGATACAAATTATTTTAATAGTATCAGATTTAACTGATTTAACTGCTCTGCTTTCACCGAGAAGTTATTGCACTCATCTTAGTTCTAGTCATCTATCATCTACCAATTGTGGACTTAATTACTAAAGGCTTTAATCAACTGGTTTCTCTTTCCCTCCTAATGAGCACTGAATAGATAGTTACCTTGCTAGTTGAAAAAAAAAAGCCAAGGGTGATACCAATTGCTAATAAATATTTGCAAAGATGCTCAAATTCATTAGCAATCATGGAGATGCAAATCAGACCACAATGAAATACGGTTTATACACTGGATTTGCATAAACTAAGGCATTTTCTACTATCAAAAATTGAAAGAGGTGAATCTATAAGAACTTTTATTTATGTACATTGTTGAAAGGAAAGTAAATTTGCACAACTACTCTAAAAAAAAATGTGGCAGTTTGCTCTAAAGAATATAAAGTTGAATATTTACGTAGAACACAATTTAGGGTAATACACAGTGAAACTTCTGCCCTTGTGTCCCAGGAGACATGAACAAAAATATTCATTGAACTTTTGTTCACAGCAGCAAAACAAATTACCAAAAATCAAGCAAACAAACAAAAAAAAAACCTGAGAAACAGCTCAAATGCCCAACAACAAGAGAAGTAGATGAACAAACTGTAGTTTAGTCAGATAATCAAACATTATAGAGCAGGAAAAACAAATAGACTAAATTTCACAAACAACAGAGATGTATCTTAGAATATTGAGCAAAAACAGAAATCTCAGTAAACTACACAGCGTATATAATTTTCATAAAGCTCAAAAAACCATCAAAACAAAGCAACATGCTATATGGATATATGTGTATGTGTGTGTGCATGTACACATATGAAAATAATTTTTAGTAAAGCAAGCAATGCACAGCACAAAGTTTAATATCAGGTTGGGAGGAGGCAGAGGTTTGTGACATGGGAGAATTGTATAAAAAATTACAATGATGTTTGTGATCTTAAATTGAGTGACAAGTTCACAACTGTTCATTTGATTATTCTGCTTCAACACTTACATGTATGTTACATACAATCACACATTGAAAAATAAATAAAAATAAGCCAATAGGAAGTAATAGCTTCATCCAAGGACAGGAGAAGAGACTGATGCACAAATTTCACAAGTAACACTGTAGATGCCTTGGACACAATCTGAGCTTCCACTTACTAATAACTCAATAATCTCTCTTGCTCTGGGCTTTCTTTTTCATTTTTAGGGGGAAGGATACAGTTTAGCTCTAACTCTTTGTATACCTTTCATGGACCACTTCCCCTTGAACAGTCTGCAATATTTTAACCACTTACTAACCCTATAAACTGAGGTAAGTACAGTGAGATGGTAACCAGTCTCTCATGATTTTGTGAGTCACATATGTTTAACGTGTGCATTTTCTTCATAAGAGAAGAGGCCGTTTCTATCAGAACCATGAGGTTAATGTATTCCTTCCTTCCCAATCTCCCACTCTCCAGATACCAACCAATCCTTCTGGGAAAAAAGCTTTTATCTTATCAGAGACCTATACTTTGGGAATAATGCAGCAATATTTTATTATTGCTGCTAATACGTGCATGTGGCTAGAGACAGAACAATAGGCAAAGAGTATCGCTTTGTTCTATGAAAACATAAAGCTTAACAGTCAGTTTAAGTGGCTTCTTTCCTTTGGCAGCTGCCTTCTCAAAGGTCTGAAAGTGCCTAGGCCTAACTGGAGACCCTGGAAGAGACTCTTGCCCATAAAGAGAAGAGAAAAGAAAGCTATTGCTACCTAAGCCCACTTCAACTAAACATGTCCAAGTCCATGATTTCTCCAAGTGTGGTAAGAGCCTTAGTCACTCTGAATTTCAAAAGGCGACAAATTGTTAACAATGATAATGCCTGGGCTTAAAAACGAGTGCAGAAATAGGTTAAGTGGACTGACATATACAAAAATGTGTTTTTCTGGCTAAATCTTTGTCTTAGCTCCTCCTCCATTCACATCAACTGTACTTGTAATAAAAACTTGGACTGGAGCACTAATCCATATTTATATTATCCTGTTATGCTATATTATGCTGAAAGCAACCCAATTTGCTAATAGCTTGTTACTCTCTAGCAGCATTTCCCCCAGGTCTAATACCATTCAATTCTTTCTGAAGGTTGCTTTCTCCAAGGGATACTGATGGAGAGCTGGACTGATTCTCACACATTCAATTTCTAAAGTATTCTTTCAAATGTCTTCTTTCTGGGGAATAACATAAATAGGGAACAACAACAACAGCAAAAGTGAGCAGACAGAATAAATTGTGTATTGCATCCCAGAGGCATACTAATATAAAATCATTGACTAAAAGGCCAGGCCAAACATTCATATAAGTCTCTTTGGAAAATAATTGATTGTTTCTCCCACTATGGAGAATTCAAATCATTTTTTAATGCCACCCCAGACATACTGAATCAATCAGGAAGGGCCAGGTTATGATGGAGTAACAAAAGACACCTCAGATCCCAGTGGTTTAAGACACAACGGGGTATTTCTAGCTCTGACTATGTATCGTGCGCAGGTTGACTGAGGGCTCACCTCCACTTCACCCCACTCTGGAACCCAGATGTGCAGAGCTTGCACTATATGAAATGTTGCTGATTGAAGAAAAAAGGAAGTGATAGCAGTGATTCACATGTGGGCTCTTAAAGCTTATAACCAGAAGTGATCCTCAAGATTTCCTCTCATATTTCAGTGATCAGAGCAAAAGCCATATCTAACATAAAGGAAACAAAAGAATATCCTACCAATTATCTGGAAGTAGCAAAAGAGAAATGTTTAGCGAACAATAGCACTGAAATATATCTTAACAGTCCCCAGAAATGTAATCCTCCCAAGACGGAGGGTGGGCATGAGTCTTGGAACAGTTTACTTTTTAATGCTTACTAAACTCTATGTTTAATTCTAATGGAAAAAGTGGGGGGCAGATGAACAGACTCAATAAACCAGAAGCCAACTCTGGGGTTGATGTTGTGAAAGGATGGTTATTACTTCCAGATCCCTGAATAAATTTTCAAAACAATGTAATGATATGAACCCAATGATACTGATAATTTTAGAATGCTAGCTAGTGACTTTCATTTCTCATACACAGACTAAAGTGAGCATTTCCAAAGGAAATTTTATCTTCTCAATTAACATATACCAAAATATTTCAAGCTTTTGGTGCAGAGCAAAATTATTCATTATTTTTAAGGAGCTAAGAAAAGAAAATATTGTAACTGGGAACTTTAAAAGATGAATGTGAAAAGCCAAAATGCTGTAAATGTTCTCTATATGCCAGAAATGTCTGAACTTTCCATTTTTACTAAATTACATCTAATGTAAGCACATTTGGCCTTTTCCTTGCTTCCTCATACTATGATCTTCCAATCAAACTATTTTAATATAAACTAAATCTTGATCCAATACTATTATCTCAACCCAAAGCTCATTTTAAAGCAGCATAATCTTTAATGAGATATATGTACAATGGGTATGAACAGTGATATACCTAAAAACCTGTTTCTCCAGAAAGGGAAAATGTATTTAATATATTATTTTATCATCACCTTCACATTCCAGTTGCCATGGAATTAGAGACAGTAGTCTACATGAGTTCTCAAGGAGTGGGAAGCTTCTGCTATAGAGCTTCTGATTCCTCTCCTGCCTTCTTTCTTGAACAGAATACTTGATTTTCCAGGAAAGGAGGGAGAGCACTCGGGCCCATGAAGTATCATTGAAAGTAGGCAGCAAGGAGAGAAAATAAGTAAACTCTAGAAATGAATATTCTGTCCAGCTTTAGTACTAAGCAAGTGCACTTGCTCAAGGGCAGGGATCAGCAAACTTTGTAAAGAGCCAAGTGGTGAATTTGCTTGTCTGTTTAGGCCATGCAGTCTCTGTTGCAACTATTAACTGTGCCTCTATAGCATGAAAACAGCCATAAACAATACACAAACAAATAAGCATAGTCCTGTTTCAATAAAACTTTATTTACAAAAACTGGAGCCTGGACATATTTTGCCCATGGGCAAGTGCTTGCTGATCCCTGCTCTCCAGAAGAAATACAACCTAATTCTTGACTCATTGATGTGGCCATCAGTATGCCTGGCTTCTCATGTTCTTTAATATCCACTTGTGTGCATGCTAAGTTGCTTCAGTCGAGTCCGACTCTTTGCAACCCTATGGACCACAGCCTGCCAGGTTCCTCTGTTCAAGGGATTCTCCAGGCAAGAGTGGGTTGTCATTTCCTATGCCGGGGATCTCCCCGACCCAGGGATAGAACTCACGCCCCTTTTATCATCTGCATTGGCAGGCAGGTTCTTTACCACTAGCACCACCTGTGAAGCCCATTTATGTCCAATCTACTACAATATCAACATGGTGAGTTTTGCCTAGCACCTTCCCCAAAACATCTCTCTTGAGCAGAATGTTTATCCTTTTCTCTGAGAGCCAATGGGAAACATTAAAGATTCCTGTTCCACAGATGTGTTTACACCCAAGGAAGAAAACCTCAGCAGGTTTGCTTAATCTAGTTAATGACATGGCAGTGCGGTTAGGACCCTGAACTGATTGTGTAGTGTAGTGTAGTGTAGTGAAGACTCTAAACCTCATCATCTTCCAGCTATGCATCCTTGGAGTAAGGAGTAAACTTCCCAAAGTTGCTGAATCCTCATCTCCAGAATAAGCATTATTACTTGCTCTACCCACTTTACAGGACCATTAGTAGGATTAACTAAAATAATGGTTATATGAGTTGTTCTATAAATTGTAAAGCTGTTTACAATATTATGAGGTCATAATTGCCATAATGATTGACATTACAGGTTTTAACCAAACTAGATAATAACATTTTTGTTTCAAGCACTAAATAGAACAGCTCTAAGCCAAAATTAATGCGCCTGATAGATTCAAAAAGCGTTTATCAAACCAAGGCTTTGCAGATGACTACTCTGTAAGATTTTCATACTTATGCCATTGAAAAGGTATTCCAAGGGAGTCTGAAAATATGGCAATTGTGGAAGAATAATTGTTAGACCTTCTAGAATCCTTACTTAAAAATTGGCAGGCCAGTTAGATAGCAAGATCAGAAACATGAACGATATTTAGAGCAAAACATTCCCACAAGTCTTATATAGAGTCCCACACTAAGGAGGAAGTGCTAGGAATGGAATCAAATTTGAACATGCCAGGGATAATAGAGATGAAGAAAAGAAGGTCCAGATAAAAGTGGGAAGGGAGGCCGAGTCAGGAATCTCTGAAAAGAAGCCAGAGTACTTTAACAGTCCACAAAAACAACAGAAGATGGAAGATCTATGAAGTTAGAAAGCTGTCTGGATCAAGCCTCTTCATAAAAGTTCAAGACAACTAATTTCACATCAGAAAGATTCACAGAAAAGTACTTTATGCAAAGTTAGCATAGGAGAAAAAGAAAATGAGTAGAATATGATTACCGATTACTGCAGAATATAAAATCATGCCAGAGAGGCATATTCAAAAAAATAGATCAGAACTGTAGCATTCTACTCCAAAATGAGCTAAAAGACTTTAAGAAAATGATACATGACATGAAAGAATGCATTACCAAAGTAAAAACTCAGAAATGAGGCAATAGATCTCAAGAAAAATTAGAATTTTTTAATCATGAAAACTAAACTATTTTTAAGATGGCTGATTTCATAAATGGAGCAGGAAATATAAGATGTGAGATCAGAAGTTCCTGATATACCAGAAAGCAAAAAAGCTCTCAAAAATTTGCAGTCATGTTAAAAGGACTCAGGACACAACTGGAAGAGCCTGTCATAGCCAAAGATGCAACAAGTTGAAGTTCCATATTATCACTATTAAAACCATAATGAATTGAAATCTAGCAAATATGTTTTTATGCCTGAGTTCATAAAGATATCTACCCAGTAAAAGCATTTCAAGTTACAAAATAGGGGAAAAGCTAAATTAAATAGATTCCTGTGGGTACTTTGAGCTAATAACATGTACTGTCAAACTTTAAAGGAGAAGATAAACTAAGTATTATCAAGCCTAAGACTCACTTTTGTTTTTTATACTTTAATATCTATGAAATCGGGCTGCATCTTCCCATCAAGAGCATCACATAGTTTATATTGTAGTGCTTTCTCTTCCTTAGTAGAACATAAAATAATGATGCATCTTACACTCAAAGGTCTCTGAGATTTGGTGAAACACAATGGCATGCTTCCTTTTCATTCATTCTGCCACCAAGACATTTTCCACAGTGCCCAAACAGTAACAGTTCTCAAAAACATGCTTTGAAGAACACCAGCTCAGCAAATGCTGTATTTGAATAAACCACACATTTACCTTCAATATCTCCCCAAACTCTTCTAACATACAGACATTTTATTTCTCCACCTGAAAAATACTTTCTTTTTTGGTCATTTATCTCTTGACAGCTCTTCCTACATCACCTGCCCCATTGTGGACAGTGACCACATCCTATGTATCTTTCATAACTCAACCCAAGCCTAAGCAGTCTTTTAAAAGTGGTCAATTTTGGTTTTGGTTTTGTTTGGGGATTTTTTTCCTTCTTTTGTTTTTTGGCTGTGCCACACAGCTTGTGGGATCTTAGTTCCCTCACCATGGATTGAACCTGGACCATGACAGTGAAACCACAGAATCTTAACTGGATTGCCACGGAATTCCCAAAAGTGGTCAGTTTTGAATGGCTGACGGTTATAATTCACTTGCTGTTGAAATTTCCCTTAAAATGGATATGTTGAAAATGTAGACTTTATCTCCATTCTTTTAAAAAATTTCTGTTATTATGCTATTCTAGGGTCTAAGAGGTCTGGACTCATGAATTCTTGAATAGTACCTAGGTCATCTGATCCAAAATAAGTCCCCTAACACAAGGCAACTTGACAATGCTGGAGAAAGCCCATTCTTATAGAGAGGCCAAAAGAAAAAGACATTTTCAATGAGAGACCCAATAGAAACAAAAGTAGAGTAGCAAAAACCAAACAGTAGCTTCTGACAAACAGCCCATACTTCTTTTTTTTTTTTTTTTTTTAGTGGGTTTTGTCATACATTGATATGAATCAGCCATGGATTTACACGTATTCCCCACCCCGATCCCCGCTCCCACCTCCCTCTCCACCCGATTCCTCTGGGTCTTCCCAGTGCACCAGGCCCGAGCACTTGTCTCATGCATCCCACCTGGGCTGGTGATCTGTTTCACCATAGATAGTATACATGCTGTTCTTTTGAAATATCCCACCCTCACATTCTCCCACAGAGTTCAAAAGTCTGTTCTGTATTTCTGTGTCTCTTTTTCTCCGCAGAGCAAACTTCGCAAAACAACTTCTGATCGCTAGCTGAGGTCATCAGGCGCCCATACTTCTAAAGACACAACAAATAGAACACCAAGGAAGCTGACCTCCACCACCTCCTCACCTGCTCACCACACTCATTAGCCGCTGGCAGTGACATGGGCACTGGTTGCCAGCAACAGGGCCACTGCGGAAACAATTGAAGCTTTTTCTTTCAGAAAGTCCCATCTAGAAAGTCATTGAAGAAGAAGGGTTTTTTCCCAAACCACAAGATCAGGTCAGACAAGATGTACCCGGCCTGAAGTATGGCCTCCTGCCACCGGTTTCTGCTCCAGGCACTGGATTAAGAAGGAGATTATCTTAATTCTAGGTCAGCTCTGGAGGTTGTAGGAAGAAAGGATGAAGAAATAGATAGATGATAGATAGATAGATGGATAGATTAGATAGATAGATAGACAGCCCTCATATCTACATGGATATATAATAGACATAGGAATATATTTCTGCTTTTTCTTTTTGTTATTGTTGTTAAATATTTATTTGGTTGTGCCAGCATTAGTGCAGTCACACAAAACCTTCACTGAGGCATGCAGGATCCTTAGTTGTGGCATGCGAACTCTTAGTTGCTGCACATGGGATCTAATTCTCTGATCAGGCCTCAAACCTGGGCTCTGTGCATTGATAGCATGGAGTCTTAGCCACTGGACCACTGGGGAATTCCTTCTTTCTGCCTTTTCTGCTCCATCAAACAATTCTACTTCTATTCCTTGGGGCAGGTACAACCAGCCCCAGAGGAAAGTGTTCTGTTTGCCTCTCTTACTCCTTTTCCCTTTCCCTCCTCTCTTCTCACCTCTCTGATTCTCTCTAAACTAAAAGAGGAGAAGAAATAGTGTTAAGGGTTTGACAGGAACAGCTGGGGCTGGTAGAAAAACAATTATTTCCGTTATTTTTCCTACTTCAGTGCCTGTTTCAAGAAAAACTGAAAAATTGAATATGCGGGAGTGACCATATCCAATGAGGAAAATATAAAACAGGGAAAAGGTACTGGGCTGAGGGTCCCAAGTTTGAGTTCTGATTCCAATGTTCTGGAATGGATGAATTCCAATGAATCTCAATGGAATCATCAGAACTTTGAAGCAGGTTGATATTTAAAAAAAAAAAAGCCCTAAGTATGCTCTGGGCAACACAATACCTTGTTTTATCATGAGTACACAGCATGCCTGCACATGGCCACACAGCACTCATCAGAAAGCATCTTGGGAGCACCGAGCCTAAAGTGGCTTTATGGACTCATGAGTGTTTGCCCTGCAGACGGAGGACAGTGAGGGGGCCTAAGTGTCATGGCAGCAGTGAGGTATCCACACCCAGTCTTGGAAGCCAGGCCAGGGTCATTGACATGGACAATTTCAGATTCCCAAGTACCCAGGTCTAGGAAAGAAGATGTGGGATCTATGTGGCATATCCACTTGGCCCACATATCCTTGCCCCATGGTCAGGGCATAACAGAGGACAGCCAAGATGAGGCCCTCTAAAGCCTGGGGCCCAGGGCAGAGCCTGTCCTGTCCTGACTTAAAGAGAACAATTCACCTATCTAATCTCCCATCTCTTAAACATGTATTCTCTAGAAAGTGTCTTGGGCATCACAGACAAAAGTAATTCTCTCTTTCTTCCCATTCCACTTTGAGATGATTACTGCTGTACAGTGAGAATATGTATGTGTATGCCCTCCAGGGCTTGCTTGTAGTTTCCCGAATGTACGAACAACGCCTTGTGCCTTTTCATAGCCTTTGCATTACCTAATACAGTCCCAAGCACATTAGCAGGCATAAAAATTCATGTCAATAAATGTTGATTTTAGAACTCTGTTTCAAAATTGTCTAATATATCTTTGCCTACAATTTGTAAAAAGTGTACTATGTACATGCATATATAGAGACCATAGATACTTTCCATCCCCATTGCACTAGCAGGTTACTAGGCTCACTCTTACTTTCTGGAATCATCTCCTTGCTAGACCCATGCCTAATACACAGTGTAACTCTGGTTGTCTATTTTTTCTGATCGAATTTCACAGAGTGATCTGGTCCTCTAAGAGTTTTTGAAATGGAACGATTTCAGTTATGCAATAGTCCCAAATATCTGAGTTTACGTACCAATTGCAGGAGCTTATGGTTTCTATATTTTCTGGTTTCACAACATAATACACCTATTTCAATGAGTAATTTTGGGCTTTTACCAAATTGGTCTTTTATTTAAAGCTTCTTTTTATCTAAAACTCTAGAGAACTATATTGTGGGACATGAAATGTGCCAGAAAACTCAACCATATAAATGAAAAAAAAAAAAAAAAAAAATCATGCTAATAGAAAAAGCACATATTTCTAGGTTGAATATCTGACCAGAAAGCAGAAATAAGGTAAAATTGTTTGTGGTTAATATCTGCATGTTAGACCCTACCAAGCCAGTTCCCCATCACCAACATTTATTTTTTCTTTTTTTCCTAATAGGTACAGAATCTCAAGGCACCAAGTCAATTTCCCTTTACAAAAGTAGAAATAGCTTTCCGCCCTCCTCCTCCTCCATCTCCACATTAACCATCTCCCCAGCGGCTACACACAAGAACCATTTATATTTACATTAAAAATGATTTGGCCTATGTACACTGCATTGTTTGACAGGAAAGATGGATGTTCACTTATAATTAAGTTTCAGCATAAATGACATCATTCTGGAAGATAAGAGTTCCCTTATTCCCTCTCTGCTGATTTTCTCATAGGATACCAAGGGGTTGGTGGTGGGGGGCATGTACACAGATTTTAATGATTTTTCTAGGCCTTCTCATCAGCAGGCAGTTCTGCAGCATTTCAGTTACCTCTGAAACTCTGAAGGAAATTTTTCCTATCTAATTCAGCAGATATCTACTGGGTCTCTGCTTTTGCACCAAGAAGATAGAGGCATGTACAGCCTCACCTTTCAAAAGTATGGTCTGTGAAACAGCAACGTAGGCATTACCTGGAAGTTTACTAGAATCGAGGATTTTGTGGTCCCTTGGATTTGTAGAATCAAAATCTACATCTAAATCTAAATCTAAATTTAAGGAAAAAAAAAAAAAAAAGGTCTCCAGATGATTTCTCTGCATGTGACAGTTTGAGAAATGCTAGTGTAAGAGATTGGAGAAGGAAATGGCAACCCACTCCAGCGTACTTGCCTGGAGAATCCGAGGGCTGGCGGAGCCTGGTGGGCTGCCGTCTATGGAGTCGCACAGAGTCGGACACGACTGAGGTGACTTAGCAGCAGCAGCAGCAGTGTAAGAGATACGCCTATGCGCAATGGGAAGCCTTATGAATCAGGTGCATTGTTTGGGTTTTTCTCTGCCTTTGTACATCAGACTTTGAGAGCTAAGTTTTCAGACTTTTGTATATTCATTTCCCTTACTGTAGTAGAGCTATAAAATTATTTTTGCCTTGTCTGGCAGGCTACCGTCCATGGGGTCACAAAAGAGTCGGACACAGGTTAGCGACTAAACAATTCTCACATTACTCTGTGTGGATACCCTAATCTTCCCAATCAAGTTATAAGGCAGCAACCATACCAAAGTAAATTATTCCACCTTTATTATGTGCTGAATACATTTAAGATATTATACCAGATACTAGGGAGATGATGTTACAGAGATGTATAAGATGTCATTGAAAATGAAAGTGAAAGTCGCTCAGTCGTGTCCAACTCTTTGCCACACCATGGACTGTAGTCCATGGAATTCTCCAGGCCAGAGTACTGGAGTGGGTGGCCTTTCCCTTCTCCAGAGGATCTTCCCAACCCAGGGATCAAACCCAAGTCTCCCGCATTGCCAGTGGATTCTTTACCAGCTGAACCACAAGGGAAAGGTATCATTACTGCCAACAATAAGTATTTCTTTGGTTTTTACTTACTTGTTTCTTGGACTTCATCACTGGACAGTAAACTCCAACAAGACCAGGATTGTGTTGTTCACTGTTGTTCTTGCAACTCCTTTCACAATGTCTGACACATATTAAATGCTCGATAAATACATGTTCAATAGATGAATGATTTTACCACTTGATAGAAAATATACAATGCATATACAAATATCTAAAAGCCCAGCATAGAGAATAAGTGCCATACAACCACATTTTTCAGACTTCTATCCATGTCTGTAAAATGGATCTGCCTGAAAAAGAGCTGGATCAATCATTCACAAACTCTTAAGAAACAGAAGAGGAGGGAACACTTTATACCTCATTCTATGAAGCAAGTGTTCCTCTTATACCAAACCAGACAAAGACATCCCAAAAAAGGAAAACTAAAGACCAATATGCCTTCTAAATATATACACAAAAATCCTCACTACAGTGCAAGCAAACCAAAGCGATCAACATACAGAAAGCATTATAAGGCATGACCAAACCGGATTTAGGGATTCCCTGGTAGCTCAGCAATAAAGAATCCACCTGCAATGCAGGAGACCTAGGTTCAACCCCTGGGTTGGGAAGATCCCTTGGAGAAGGGAATGGCTACCTGCTCCAGTATTCTGGCATGGAGAATTCCATGTACTGTATAGTCCAAGGAGTTGCAAAGAGTTGGAAACAACTGAGCGACTTTAACTTCACTTCAAACAGGATTTATTCCAAGAATACAAGATTGGTTCAACATATGAAAACTAATTAATGTAATATGCCATAATATTAAATAAAGGGAAAAAAAACCACATGATCAACTCAGTATAGTAAAACTAATTGACAAAATACAACATTCTTTTGTGATAAAAACATTCAACAAGCCAAGAATAGACAGGAACTTCCTCAACCTAATAAAGAGCATCTACAAAAAACATGCAGCTAATGTCATATCTAATTGTAAAAGACAGAAATATTTCCCCCTGAGATCAGGCACAAGCAGTCTTATCATTTCTATTTGTCATTGTAGTAGAAATTCAAGACAGGCAATTAAGAGAAAGAAAAGGAAAGGAAGAAAGAAAAAGAAAAAAAAAATAAGATAAAACATCCGGGTTGAAAAGAAAGGAGATTGTCTTTATAAATAACATGATCTTATTTATTGAAAATCCTGAGGAATTCACAAAACAACTTATAGGAACCAAAGAACAAGTTCAGCAAGATTGCATGGTACAAGATCAATTTATAAAAATAAACTGTGTATATGTACACTCACAATGAATAATCTGAAAATGGAATTAAGAAAACTATTCCATTTAACATAACATCAAAAATAACATACTTAAGGATAAATTCAATAATAAAAATGCAACATTTACACTGAAAACTCAAACATGATGAAAGAAATTAAACAAGATCTAAATAAATGGAAAGACATCCTTTGTTCATGAATTGGAAGACTTAATATTGTTAAGATTATAATGCTTTCCAAATTCACCTAGAGATTCCAAGAGTCCTTATCAAATCTCAGCTACTTTTTTTTTTTACAGAAATTGATAAGCTGAAAAACATTCATATATTAATAGAAACACAAGGGAACCGGAGTAATCAAAACAGTCATTAAAAAGGACAAAATTGGGTTTCTTCCCAATTTCAAAACTTCCTATAATGCTACTCTAACCAAAATTGTGTGGTAGTGGAATAAGATTAGACATACATCTAGATCAATGGAATAAAATTGGGTGTCTAGAAATAAACCTATACATTTATAGTCAACTGATTCTTGCTGAGACAGTGTTTAGGGTGGATCCAAAGCACATATGTTAGGCATAAACTAAAAGAAACAGAATGGTGTAATGAATATCAATATGCCCAGCATCCACCATTGACAATTATCTTGTTTTATCTGTACTTCCAACCATACACTTTTTGTCCTTCAGTCAATAAAACTTGTCCAATTCTTTGCAACCCCATAGACTGTAGCACAATAGGCTTCCCCGTCCTTCACTGTCACCTGGAGTTTGCTCAAGTTCATGTCCATTGCGTCACTGGTGCTATCTAACCATCTCATGCTCTGCTGCCTTCTTCTCTTTTTGCCTTCAAAATTTCCCAGAGTCAGGGTCTTTTCCAATGAGTCGGCTCTTCAAATCAAGTGGCCAAAAGTATTGGAGGTTCAGCTTCAACATCAGTCTTTCCAATGAATGTTCAGAGTTGATTTCCTTTAGGATTGATTCGTTTCATCTCCTTGTAGTCCAAGGGACTCTCAAGAGTCTTCTCCAGTACCACAGGTTGAAAGCATCAGTTCTTCTGTGCTTAGCCTTCTTTATAGTCCAACTCTCACATCCATACATGACTACTGGAAAAACCACACCTTTGACTACACAGACCTATGTCGGCAAAGTGATGTCTCTGCTTTTAAATATGTTGTCTACATTTGTCATAGCTTTTCTTACAAGGAACAAGCATCTTTTAATTTCATGGCTGCAATCACCATCCACAGTGATTCTTGAGCCCAAGAAAATAAATCTGTCACTATTTCCACTGTTTCCCCATCTATTTGCCATGAAGTGATGGGAAAGGATGCCATGATCTTAGTTTTTTGAATGTTGAGCTTTAAGCCAGCTTTTTCACTTTCCTTTCACTTTCATCAAGAGGCTCTTTAGTTCCTCTTCCCTTTCTGCCATTAGAGTAGTATTGTTTGCATATCTGAGATTATTGATATTTCTCCCAGCAATACTGATTCTAGCTTGTGATTCATTCAGTCTGGCATTTCACATCATGTACTCTGAATGTAAGTTAAATAAGCAGGATGACAATATACAGATTTGTCATACTCCTTTCCCAGTTTCAAACCAGTCTGTTGTCCCGTGTTCAGTTCTAACTGTTGCTTCTTGTCCTACCTACCAGTTTCTCAGGAGATAGGGAAGGTGGTCTGGTATTCCCATGTCTTGAAGAATTTTCCACATATATCATATGCTTAATTCATTTTTAATGTATTATTTAAATTTTTAATTGAGTAAGAGATTGTTCCATAGTGCTTTACAAGTTTCAAAAGTTTCACACATATGATTTCATAATATCCCATAATAGCCCTTTTTAATCC
The DNA here is from genome assembly GCF_033118175.1 of Dama dama. Lineage (NCBI taxonomy): Eukaryota > Metazoa > Chordata > Mammalia > Artiodactyla > Cervidae > Dama > Dama dama. Next base: position 40,311,845 of record NC_083691.1, read on the forward strand.
CCTACCCCTATGATACCCCTATGGTACTCTCCCTTCCCTCTACTCATTGGTAACCACTAATTTGTTCTCCACATCAGTGAGTCTGCTTTTTTGTTTTATTCATTAATTTGTTGTATATTTTTAGATTCCACATATAAATGATATACTGTATTTGTCTTTCTCTGACATTTCACTTAGCACAATGCCTTCCAAGTCCATCTCTGTTGTGACAAGTGGAAAATTTTCATTCTTTTTTTGTGGTTGAGTAGTATTCCCTTGTAAGTATATATCATATCTTCTTTATTCATTCATTTTAATTTCCATTGAATTTTGAAGTAAACCCCAGAGATCATGTCACATTATCTACACATATTTCACTAGGGAACCTCTAAAAGATAAGGGCTCTTTTTAGCAAAACGCCAATTATGACAACCCTAGATTTTATTTTTTTTTTGATCTCTTGAAAAAAGTATATCATTTTATTTAAAATAATTTTTCAATTATTTCTTCCTCTGGAATTTTTGAGACTAGAAATGCAATTTAATCAAAGACAGATGCCTTAAAAATCTAATCTATATTTACTTATGACCTTAATTTGATTGGGTCTGTTGGTTCTAGAAGAAGAAAAAGACAAAAGACTCAAAAACCCACAACAACAAAATACCAAAAAGCAAAAAACCTCACTTCTTAATTAGTCACTTGTAAAAGAAGATAGAAAAAAAAAATCATTGGTCACATTCCCATTTTTCACTGTTAATAACTATTTCATGTTTCCCATAGTTGTTTTTCAACAAGTCCCACTATTTTAAAATTGTGATCCAAATACTAGGATTTCACATTTTGGACAATAGCAAATTTTTTTTGTTAACTACTTGGAATGATTCTTAACCTTCCAACTCAAAATCTATAGAATATCTCTGCATATTTGTGCTCAAAAAATATAATCAAAGTAATCTTTTAATGAATTGTGATGCGTTCTGGGATTATCTGGTGCCTTTGTTGACATCCGTCTGACTTTTGCTTTCTATACCAAGCCTCAAGCTTCCCTCTGGAGGTACATTCAGCTACCTATTAGAGATGAGAGGGTGTGTTTAATCCAAGTTTAGAAACCACTAATGCTCCATAGGGATAGGGTTACAAACCAACTTGAATCTTTTGGTGCTCAACTTTGTTTGCTCTTGGCAACGCTCGAAAAACTTAACAGTGCTCAAAAGATTTCTTGGACATGGACTTTAAGAAAGAGTATTTTGATGAGTAAAGCATAAATGAACCAGAACCCATATGGATCAAATTTTCCTCAAAATGCACATGGGTTTAATAATTAATGGAAAAAGTGCTTCTAGCATGCATTTGGGGTTTTATCAAACCCCAAGTATTCATGAAAAAAAATAGTCTGATAGGTCCAAAGAATCCAAACTCTGATTTGATGCACCCACATTAATATCTCTTGATGTTGAATAAAAATGAGAACTATTTAGGTGTAATGGAAAACAGAGGCAGAACTTGTTCAAAAATTATGTGAATGAAAGAAAATAACATTAATGCCACAAAGTTCATCTTTGTTCATATTGGTTTTCTTAAATCCTTCTTCTGGAATATCCAAGAATCTTTTAACTGTATCTTAGCATATTAAGAATTCTCAAAGAAATTATTGATTGCAGTTGAAAAAGAAAAAAAAGACTGAATGAAATCCTCTGAGATACATAATATGTCATGAAATTTTCTAAGTTATTTGCAAATGTTTCTGCCAGTATCAATAAATTCCTAAAATTACAGGATAAACTGCATTAATTAAAAAATGGCACTATGTATTTAGAAGTTCCTGGAAGTTGTGTTTTTGAATTCACAGTGGCACTGCTCTGTATCTTAGCAAAATTTAATCTTACCTCTTTACCACTAAGGCAATTATGTTCAGCTACAGGGACATTTTTTTCTCAGCAGAACCTCAACATTTAAACTTTATGTACCCTTTATTATGCTTATATATTAATTAACTCCCTTAACTTTGAAAAACTTTATCTAATTTCTAACTTTACATTTTTTCTAACTTTTTCTTCAAATAAAAACGGCACTGTGTTTTCTTTTTTATTATTATTAAATGTGTTTAAACTAAAAAACAACATAAATAATTTGTCCATTTCTCTCACCCCTCATCCTACACCCGCAATCACCAATATGTTCTTTGTATCTATAAACTAGGTGTTTTTAATATACAGATATTTTTAGATTTCACATGTAAGAGTGAACATATGGTATTTTTTTTTTCCTATGTGACTTATCTCACTTAGGATAATGTCTTTGAGGTCCATCCATGTTGTTGAAAATTGCAAGATTTCATTTGGTTTAGGGCTAAATAATACGTGTGTGTGTGTGTGTGTGTGTGCGCGCGTGCGTGCACGCACGCACGCACATGTGTATTATTATGCCACCATTTCTTTATTCATTCACCCATTTATGGGCCCTTGGGTTATTTTCATGTCTTGCCTATTGTAAACAATGTTGCAATGAACACAGCAGAGCAGTGTTTTCATTTTCTTTGGCTAAATACCTGGAAGTGGAATTTCTGGATCATATGGTAGTTCTATTCTTAATCTTTTGAAGAAATTCCATACAGTTTTCCATAGTGACTGCCCAATTTACATCCTCGCCAACAGTGTACACATGTTCCCTTTTCTGAAGTTTCTCATCAGCACTTGTTATTTCTAATCTTTTTGATAATAGCCTTTTTAACAGGTGTGAGGTGATATCTCACTGTGGTTTTGATTTGCATATCCCTGTTTCAAGCTGGTTTTAGAAAAGGCAGAGGAACCAGAGATCAAATTGCCAACATCCGCTGGATCATCAAAAAAGCAAGAGAGTTCCAGAAAAACATCTATTTCTGCTTTATTGACTATGCCAAAGCCTTCAACTGTGTGGATCACAATAAACTGTGGAAAATTCTGAAGGAGATGGGAATACCAGACCACCTGACCTGCCTCTTGAGAAACCTGTATGCAGGTCAGGAAGCAACTGTTAGAACTGGACATGGAACAACAGACTGGTTCCAAATAAGAAAAGGAGTCCGTCAAGGCTGTATATTGTGACCCTGCTTATTTAACTTATATGCAGAGTACATCATGAGAAACGCTCGGCTGGATAAAGCACAAGCTGGAATCAAGATTGCCAGGAGAAATATCAATAACCTCAGATATGCGGATGACACCACCCTTATGGCAGAAAGTGAAGATGAACTAAAAAGCCTCTTGATAAAAGTGAAAGAGGAGAGTGAAAAACTTGGCTTAAAGCTCAACATTCAGAAAACTAAGATCATGGCATCTGGTTCCATCACTTCATGGCAAATAAATGGGGATACAGTGGAAACAGTGTCAGACTTTATTTTTTGGGGCTCCAAAATCACTGCAGATGGTGACTGTAGCTGTGAAATTAAAAGACGCTTACTCCTTGGAAGGAAAGTTATGACCAACCTAGATAGCAATATTAAAAAGCAGAGACATTACTTTGCCAACAAAGGTCCGTCTAGTCAAGGCTATGGTTTTTCCAGTGGTCATTGTATGGATGTGAGGGTTGGACTATAAAGAAAGCTGAGTGCCGAAAAATTGATGCTTTTGAACTGTGGTGTTGGAGAAGACTCTTGAAATTCCCTTGGACTGCAAGGAGATCCAACCAGTCCATCCTAAAGGAGATCAGCCCTGGGTGTTCATTGGAAGGACTGATGGTGAAGCTGAAACTCCAATACCTGGGCCACGTCATGCGAAGAGTTGACTCATTGGAAAAGACCCTAATGCTTGGAGGGGTTGGGGGCAGGAGGAGAAGGGGACGACAGAGGATGAGATGGCTGGATGGCATCACCGGCTCAATAGGCATGAGTTTGAGTAAACTCCAGGTGTTGGTGATGGACAGAAAGGCCTGGCGTGCTACGATTCATGGGGTCATAAAGAGTCGGACACGACTGAGCGACTGAACTGAACTGATGATTAATGATGTCCGTGTACATGTATTAATGATCTTTGTGTAGTTATTGGCCATCTGTATGTCTTTGGAAAAATATTTATTCCAATCTTCTGCCCATTTTTTAATCAGATTGTCTGGATTTTTGCTATTGAATTGTATGAATTCTTAACATAATTTGAGTATTAGCCTCCTACCAGATAAAAGATTTGTAAATATTTTTTCCAATTGAGTAGCTTGCCTTTCATTCTGTTGGTTTCCTTTGCTATGCAAAAGCTTTTCAGTATGATGTAGTACATCTTGCTTATTTTTTGCTCTTGTTTTTGGTGTCAAATTCACATCATTAAGATTTATGTAAAGGAGCTTTCTGCCCAAGTATTTTTAATAGGAGTTTTATGGCTTCAGGTCTTGCATTCAATTCTTTAAACCATTTTGAGTTAATTTTTGTGTATAGTGGGTATAATGGTAAGTTTCATACCTTGCATGAGGTTGTCCAATATTTCTAACACCATATTAAAAAACTGTCTTTTCCTCACTGTACTTCTTTCTCATACATTAATTGGCCATATATGTATGGGTTTATTTCTGGACTCCCTTTCTGTCCCATTGATCTATGTGTCTATTTTTATGACAATAGTACACTATTTTTATTACTATAACTTTGAAATATCACTTGCAATTAGAGAGTATAATCGCACTGACTTTATTCTTCTGTCTCAAGATTGCTTTGACTACTGGGGTCTTTTGTGATTCCATACAAATTTTAGAACTGTTTGTACTAGTTCTGTGAAAAATGTTGTTGTACTTTTGTTACAGATTGCATCTGTAATTTGCTTTAGTTAGTGTGAACATTTTAACAATGTTATTAATATTCCTTCTAATTCATGAGCACAGAATATCTTTCCATTTATTTGTGTTGTCATCAATTTCTTTTATTAAAGTCTATAGTTTCCCATATAGAGATCTTTCACTTCCTTGGTTAAATTTATTCCTAGGAATTTTATTCATTTTTGATGCAATTATAAATTGGATGGTTTTCTTAACTTAGCTTTCTGAGCATTCATTCTTAGTTTATGGAAACAATAGATATTTTGCATATTTTGTATCTGGCAACTTTACTGAATTTATTAGTTCTGATAGAGTATTTAGAGCTTTCTGTATATTAATAATATCATATCACCTGCAAGTAGTGACAGTTTTGCTTCTTTCTTTCCAATTGAGATTCTTTTTGTTTCTTTTTCTTGCCTAGTTGCTCTGATTAGGACTTCCAATAATACCTCATATGGTGTGTGCTTACTCTTTGTGACACCATGGACTATAGACTGCCAGGCTCCTCTGTCCAGGGAATTTCCCGTCAAGGATATGGAATGGATTGCCATCTCCTACTCCAGGAAATGGATCTTCCTGACCCAAGGTAATGCCTGGGTAATCCCTATGTCACTTGCTTCTCCTGCATTGGCAGGCAGAATCTTTACCACTAGCTCAACCTGGAAAGCATAGGATTTCCAATACCATGTTGAATAATAGCAGTGAAAGTAGACAGGCATTCTTGTTTTGTTCCTGATATTAGAATAGCTTTTCAGCACTGAGTATAGTGTTAAGTTATAGTATTGTAATCATCCAATGGACATGAGTTTGAGTAAACTTCGGGAGTTGGCGATGGACAGGGAGGCCTGGCGTGCTGCAGTCCATGGGGTCGCAGAGTCGGACACGACTGAGCGACTGAACTGAACTGACTGATAATGTTAAGTGTTGGCTTGGTATATATGGGCTTTATTATGTTGAGGTACATTCCCACTATATCTCCTTGCTGAGAGTTTTCATCATAAATGGATATTAATTCTCTCAGATGTTTTCTATGCATCTATTGAGATGATTATTTGATTTTTATCATTCATTTTATTAAAATGGTTTATCACATTGACAGATTTTTGGGTGTTAAACCATCCTTGAATCTCTAGGATTCATAAATTCCACTTGCTGAAGGTATATGAGCCCTTTAATATATTGTTGAATTTAGTTTGTTAATATTTGTTGAGGATTTTTACATATACATTCATCAGAGATATTGGCTTACAATTTTCTTTTTCATAGTGTCATTGTCTGATTTTTTATCATGGTAATGTTGGTCTTGTAAAATGAGTTTAGAAGATCTCCTTCCTTTTCTATTTTTTTTGGAAGAGTTTGAGTAGAATTGATATTAATTCTTTGAATGCTTGGTAGAATTCACCAGTTAATCCATCTGGTCCTGGATTTTTATTTATTGGGGAGCTTTTGATTACTGATTCAATTCTCTTAATAGTAATTAATCAGACTTTGTTCTTCATTATGATTGCATCTTGGTAGGTGGTATTCTTCAGGAATTTAACCATTTATTCTGGATTATCCAGTTTTTAGCACATAATTGTTCATAGAAGTCTCTTATGACCCTTTGCAGTTCTGTGTTATCTGCTGTAGTCACTCTCTTCAATTTCTGATTTTATTTATGTGAGTCCTCTCTCATTTTTTTTGAGAGTCTAGCTAAATATTTGTCAATTTTATCTTTTCTAAGAACTAGTTCTTAGTTTCATTGATTTTTTTTCCTATTTTATTTTTAGTCTCTATTTCACTTATTTCTGCTCTAATCTTTGTTATTCCCTTCCTTCTACTAACTTTAGGCTTCATTGGTTCTTTCTCTAGTTCATTGAGATGTAAATTTAGATTATTTTTTCTTTTTAATTTATTTTTTTATTAAAGGATAATTGCTTTACAGAATTTTGCTGTTTTCTGTCAAACTCAACATGAATCAGCCATGGGTATACATATATCCCCTCCCTTTTGAACCTCCCTCCCATCTCCCCATCCCACACCTCTTGGTTGGTACAGAGCCTCCGTTTGAGTTTCCTGAGCCATAGAGTAAATTCCAGTTGGCTATCTATTTTACATATGGTAATGTAACTTTCCATGTTACTCTTTCCATACATTTCACCGTCTCCTCCCCTCTTTCCATGTCCGTAAGTCTATTTTCTATGCCTGTTTCTCCACTGGGGCCCTGTAAATAAGTTCTTTGGTACCATTCTTCTAGATTTTGTATATATGTGTTATAATACAATATTTATCTTTCTCTTTCTTACTCACTTCACTCTGTGTAATAGGTTCTAGGTTCATCCACCTCATCAGAACTGACTCAAATGTGTTCCTTTTTATGGCTGAGTAATATTCCATTGTGTGTATATACTACAGCTTCTTTACCCATTCATCTCTTGATGGACATCTAGGTTGCTTCCATGTTCTAGCTATTGTAAATAGCTAGTGCTGCAGCTAGTGCTGCAATGAACAGTGGGATATATTTGTCTTTTTTAATTTTGGTTTCCTCGGGGTATATGCCTAGGAGTGGGATTGCTGGGTCATATGGTGGCTTTATTCCTCATTTTTTAAGGAATCTCCATACCGTCTTCCATAATGACTGAGTTAATTTACATTCCCACCAACAGTGCAAGAGCATCCCCTTTCTCCACACCCTCTCCAGCATTTATTGTTTGTAGACTTTTTGACGACGGTCATTGTGACCAGTGTGAGGTGATATCTCATTGTACTTTTGATTTGCATTTCTCTAATAGTGAGTGATATTAAGCATCTTTTCATGCGTTTGTTAGTCATCTGTATGTCTTCTTTGCAGAAGTGTCTGTTTAGGTCTTTTCCCGCTCTTTGATTGGGTTGTTTGTTTTTCTGGCATTGAGTTGTATGAGCTGCTTGTATATTTTGGAAATTAATCCTTTGTCAGTTGTTTCATTTGTTATTATTTTCTCCCATTCTGAGGGTTGCCTTTTCACCTTGCTTATAGTTTCCTTTGCTGTGCAAAAGCTTTTAAGTTTAATCAGGTCCCACTTGTTTACTTCTGTTTTTATTTCTATTACTCTAGGAGGTGGGTCATAGAGGATCTTGCTTTGATTTATGTCATCACATGTTCTACCTATGTTTTCCTCTAAGAGTTTTATAGTTTCTGGTCTTACATTTAGGTCTTTAACCCATTTTGAGTTTACTTCTGTGTATGGTGTTAGGAAGCGTTCCAATTTCATTCTTTTACATGTAGCTGTACAGTTTTCCCAGCACCACTTATTGAAAAGGCTGTCTTACCCCATTGTATATTCTTGCCTCCTTTGTCAGAAACAAGGTACCCATAGGTGCATGGGATTATTTCTGGGCTTTGTATCATGTTCCATTGGTCTGTATTTCTGTTGTTGTGTCAGGACCATACTGTCTTGATGACTGTAGCTTTGCATTATAACCTGACGTCAGGAAGCTTGCATCCTCCAGCTCCATTCTTCTTTCTCAAGATTGCTTTGGCTATTTGAGGTTTTTTGTGTTTCCATATGAATTGTGAAATTTATTGTTCTAGTTTGTGAAAAACCCTACTAACACTCCTGGTTTTCCCCCAGTTCCTTCATCCTACTAAGTTTTGGTTGATCCTATACATTCTTTTCCATTGATCAGGTACTCCTGTCTACTCTCAGCTGATATTCTGCATGCACTTCTGGGTCCAAAGGTATATTCCTGATGTATCCGTGCAGAGAGATGGACTCCACATCCACCTACTCCTCTGCCATCTTGTTCTTCTAAAGTTAATTTTTTTTAAGACTTTTCTTGTTTCTTGACTTAGGTATTTATTTTTATATAAATGCCTTTATTTTCTTTATGTGGGCTGGAAGATTACTATAGAAGATAATATTTAACATATTTTCAGAAAATGAACATGGAAATTCATATAGCTTTCAGCTAAATTTGAGTAGGATACATCAGAACAATAAAATTAAGACAAAAATATCTCATCCTCTACCTCCTTTCTAAGCAACTGAATTTTTTGAATTATTTTATATTCAGTTTATATTCCACACAAAGTAGTAATGATCTCTATTTTTTTACACTTGCACACCTATAAAAATGATATAAAAGGAATAATTTAATATTGCATCGAAGGCACTGAACTGGAAGAACTTTTTTAAGAGACAAAATATTTTCATCATGAAAAATGAAAATGTAGATTGTTGCTACTGTTTTTTAAAAAAAAAATTAAAGAAGTGGGAAAATTTTACCATCTTTCCTAATAGAAGTAAAGCTTGGTATCTTGTGGAGAACTCATCTGGGTATTTCTCTGCTACATTTTATTTGACCTGTGGGTCAGCAAGTCAGTTATCACAATCTTAAGAAGTGAGCCCTCAGAAAAGATTTCCCTAAAGACGGAGGAAGAACTCTATGAATAGGATAACACTGTTTTGACCAAACACAGTTGCTTGGAACCATTTATGAATGAGCCATAAATGGAATTGAATGCTATCCCCAGTTTAATTTTTTTTCCTCCTCACATTCTTACACACCAAAAATCCTATCGTAGGAGGCAGCCGTGTAAGTTGCCAGAAGCCCAGCAAAGACATATTAACGATATGACCCTTTATGGTGCAAGTATATTTATATTCAGTGAAGTAGGTTACTGACAATTTGGCCATTAATTTTCTGTTTATAAATCGTATTTTCCTTGTGTAGTCACCACAAGACTTTGACATTCATAGTCGTGTTGAAAGAAACAAGTTTATTAGAGAAGGCAAAAGAAAAAAAGATTGGTCCTTTAAAGTTCACCAAATTGTACATGTCAGCCACTAAGTAAAATTCTGGTTTTGAAAAACAGCGAAATGCCTAGTATAGTGGAAAGAGAAGGGAACACACTGTGTGCATTCAACTCACATATTGAAGAGGAATCAGACCAGCAAAGAAAATCTAAGTATTCCAACCCCTAAAGAAACATAATCCGGAGTTTATATCAGATGGTTTATAGGAGTTTATTGGAATATACAACAGGGTTCATGTCGTGTGTCACAAGGTGAAGCCTGTTCACTGGTGATTTACAAGCCGCATGTGCCGGCGTTACTGTAATTTATAGGACGCAGATGGTCCTGGGGTGCCCCGCTGACTTGTAGCTGAATCAGGACCTAAGCCCTGCGTGTCATCTGCTCTGGGTACCTCAGGCTCACTTCCAAAATTACGCACCAACATATTTCTGTTCTGAACTGGAAGATTCCAAGACCTTTACCTTGTAACAAATGCAGCTTTAAAAAAAAAAAAAAAAAAAAAATGCAGTGAAGTTGGGGAAAGAAGCTAGGAAGAGACACGTTGTTTTTTTGTTGCTTTTTTTCCCCCCTCTGCCCGAAGAAAGGTGGTTTCAGTCTCTTCCTCTGGGAGTTTTCATCAATAGATTTGTCATTACCTTACTGTTAACAGGAAAATGAGATGCTGCCTTTCTTTGTGAATGAGTCCGGGAAAGAGGAAGGCTGAGATATTCAAAACTTTTGCCTATTTCTGAAACGAAGTGACAAAAAGGCTCTTTCCCTAGCCACCTTCAAAACCCTTATACAACTGTGTCTTTATTACGAATCCTCTTTATCACCCTCAAAGATTATGGTTCAGAGAAATGGTATAATAATGTGAGATGGATGCTTACAGAATCTAAAGTAAATGGGTTGACCTTTTTCAAAAGATTGTTTTATCAACACTTGAATTCACAAATTAAGGCACACATGTTGGTTTTGAACCAGCTTTCAGTACCTTCATTTGAAGTTTCTAGCACTCCTTGTTCTGGTGCTAACATATTTCATGTTGCATTTGAAACTTTGTTGGCCAAGGGGGGGCAGTTAGAAGAAAGGACCCTTGAAGTTCCATTTGCGCTGCTCAGATATCTCCCGTGGAGCCTTTTATTGAGAAATTGAGTTGAACAATCTGGCAATCACAAACATGTGCCTTAATAACATGTTCTAGCACCCATGCACGCTGCCACCAAGAGCTCCCTTGTCTCCGCACCAGCTGGCCCTCGCAGCCCTGGGGATGGTGGAAAAGTTAAGAAAAAGTATGTCCAGTGCATCCTTGCCCAGTTCCATGGGGAGGACAGCACTCCAGAACAGTCCTGCCCGTGTAAATGTCTTGTGAGCTACATACGTCATTCTAAACTCTCTAGTAGCCACGCTCAAAAAAGTAAAAAGCAACAAGTGAAACTAAACAATAAGAGTGTTGCTTAATAATAATATGTTCAAACTACTATAAATAAAATAAACAAGGTACTACTGTGTAGCACAAGGAACTGTATTCAATATCCTATAATAAATTATAATGAAAAAGAATAGATAAGTATGTATGTGTAACTGAATCACTATGTTGTACACCAGAAACTAACACAACATTATAAACCAACTGCACTTCAATAGAAAAAATAAAACTATATTTTTATACAAAGCAATACACCCAAAATAATATCATTCAACAAGTAATTCAATGTTAAAAGTATCACTGAGATATTTTACATTTTTCTGTACTACATCTTCAAAATCTAGTGTGTATTTTACATGTACAACGCATCTGAATTCAGACTAATTTCAGTTCAAGAGCCCCATGGCAATATGGGGCTGAAGGCTAGAGTACTACATAGCACCTTTCTGGAATATTCCTCCCAGGAAGAAATTGATCTAGAAAATCTGAAACAAGTAATAACTTTCCATAAGGAGTAGCCATTCATATATGTTTTAAAGTATTAAAAAAAAAAATAGATGTATGCCATGTGTGCATATTTGTTGTTTTCTTATCAAGCAAAAGGGAAAAAAAAAAGAGTCCAAGAGGAGAAACTGGAGAGCTGTAATGGAAATAAAATTGACAGCCTCTCAAAACTCAGGTGGCACTTTCCTTTTCCAGTTAATTACGGTTTTAATTACATGGCTTCTTGCGACTCCTTGATACCTAATAAACCAGACTCTTTGGGGCGGCCAAGTTGGGTTTTGCTTGAACTGCAGGTGTAAGACTCAGCACGAAACATAAATCAACTTCTTAAACACGCTCCCAAGGTGTGTTCAAGCCTTTTCTTCCTGTTTGCTTGTAAAATCACATCTTTTCACCATTGTTGGCACAAAAATGATTGAAGCAGCTAGGAGCTGAATAATGGCTTTGTGTTTTTGTCTCCCTTGGCCTGGCATGAAACATTTTGCCTCAGATGAAATAGAATAGTAAAATAGAAGATGTGATTTTTTTTTCTCTGTCTCAGTCTTATGAATAATATATACTTCTAAATATTGACCATTTCACTTAAGAAAATAAATACCTGTAAGGGAAAGTAAAAAATGAAGACTCTGGGAATACATTAGGGTTGCCAGTTTGAGTATTTGGAACCCATGAGATCTCGGAAGATACATTTATTCCAGAGAAGTGCAGCATGAGGTCAATCAAGTTCAAATACGGTAGAGTGTGGACCAACGGTGCCTGGGGGCTCTGCTGCCACAGAGAACGGGGAGAAAGAGATGCTTTCCCGAAGCTCTCATTGGCTGAGAACTGGCAGCATCTGATGGCATTATGAGCAGCTTGCAATTTAACCTCAGCGGCAGAAAAATCTGCACTTGATCTGCTCTGCCATAACCAGTAAACGTCACCATGGCAAATATGGACTTCACTGGAAGGTTTTGCAGTGCCTAGTGATAATTCTACCAATTCTCCCTCCTTCCCTCCTCCATCCATAAAGAGAAAGTGCGACATATGGTATTTGCATGTTATCACAAAATATGAGATACTGGGTGAAATAAATTACGTGTGAAGGGGGTTTAGCCCATAATTTCTAGTAATTTCAAAAACATGAAAATGGCTTTTGAAGTAGGAGAAAGGGCCTTTCTCCTTGGGGAAAACTTCAAAACACATCACACGCTGTATAAACACAAATGCGTTTACCTTGCCGGGGCCTCCCTTTTTTTCTCCTTGGAATCCTGGCTAATTGTCAACGTTGTCTGTGTTCTAACAAGAGGTTTCTTTTTTCAGACCTGAATTACTTGAATTTGAGCTCTGTAACGTGAAGTTCTGCTATGACTAGGGGACAGCGGGGAGGGGTGGGGGGAGGTTTGCCTGGGAAGGAAGTTGCTGCAGATGAATCACAGTCTTTTTATGAAAGATTTCATGCTGGTTCAGGATCTGTGGTTCCTCCAAAATTCTCATCAATAATGCAAAGTTCTAAAATGTCTTTCTTGTCTCTAAGGGATCTCTACTTGTTCTGATTCTCCCTTTAATTTTCATAGCCCTCTGTTCCTGCCTAGATATGCCAAGGATCAAACTTAAAGACCCAAGTTACAGGGCATGATGTAAGCCTTGGAAAACCCACACGTCTGGTTCCTAACAGCCGCCACCATCACTATTTTTTGGAAAATATTTCCAGGGTGTGTGTATGGGTATATATGAACTCTAGGCAGGTGGACACTTTGACTTTATACAAGCAATGAAGAACTAGAAATGCATTTGTTGCAGGAAGGAGGACCACTGTCAGGGCCTTGAAAGTGGGCTCCTATCAAGCACTCAGAAATGAATTGCCCAAGGAGACACACATGCTGACAAAGCAAGAGACTTTATTGGGAAGGGGGCACCTGGGAGGGGGCTGGAAGGTAAGGGAACTCAAGAGAACTGCTCACAGTGTCAGGTTTTATGGTGATGAGGTTAGTTTCCAGGTTGTCTCTGGCCAATCATTCTGACTCAGGGTCCTTCCTGGTGGCGCACTTATTGCTCAGCTAAGATGGATTCCAACAAGGAGGATTCTGGGAGGCTGGCAGTATATATGGACTGGCATCTCCTTTTGACCATTCCCAAATTCTTCTAAGTTGGTGGTGCCTTATTAGTTCTGTGTTCCTTACCAGGACCTTCTGTCATAAAATAACTCCTACAAATGGTTACTATGGTGCCTGGCCAGGGTGGGCAGTTACAGTCAGTGTTTCCCCCAGTACATTTGTTGGTTTTATTGTAACCACAGTCATAAGAGTTACCTAAGTATTTATCATCTATTTAAAACAAATGCCGATTTAAAATAAATGCTATGTGCAATAGTCAATTAACAAATATTTGCTGATCTGTTCTACTGTAATTCCAAGGGACAGGAGAATTCTCCTGATCACCTAGCCCAATGCCAAGCACACAGTCTGTGCTCAGTAACTCCTGGTTGACCAAATAAATGAATTGGCATCAGACCTTTCCATCTTTCCTAGACAGGTGAAAATAAAGTAAGAAGCTTTGAATCCCAATTCCACAGTTGTGCCAGTATACAGAAAAACCAAGTCTGCCATAATTAAAATGCTCATCAAGTTGTGAAAAAAGGCTGATAGACTAATTTAGACCTTCCTTGATTCCTGAATTCCTCCCTCTCTCTTCCTCATCAGTGCTTCTAGTTGGCCAGAAACTCTAAGGATATTCTTTACACTTCAGTGCCAAAGACATCCTTCCTGAGGCCATCCTTCCTGGGAGAGGGAGGGGGGTTTAACTGGGGAAGCAAAGAGAAATATCATCAAGAAAATGCTGGAACTTAGTAATTTACTAGAAATTGGGTGGCCCTTGAGAGCTTAGAAAATGCTTTCATAGACTTTTCTTTTCCAATTCACATAACAATCTTATATGACAAACATCATCATCTTCATTTCACAGAGGAGACTCAGGGAAATGAAGGGCCTTACCTAAGATCACAATGCTAAGACATAACAGAACCTGAATTGATACCAAAGTTCTGAAACCAAGGAGAGGAGTTTTGTTTTTTGTAAGTCATATTTTAAAGTCGAAATATAGTATATATGACAGCTCTTAAACATTACCTAGTAAAATGTTTTTGTCTTGATTAGATCCCCAAATTTCCTTCCCCAAGGCAACTACTACATATAATATCTTCAGTATCCTTAAAGAAATTTGAGTATATATATAAACATATGTAGGGCTTCCCAAGTGACTCATTGGTAAAGAATCTGCCTGCAGTCCAAGACACACAGGTTCCATCCCTGGGTCTGGAAGATCCCCTGGAGGAGGGCATGGCAATCTACTCCAGTATTCTTGCCTGAAGACTCACCATGGACGGAGGAGCCTGGTGGGCTATAGTACATAGTGTTGCAAAGAGTTGGACATGACTGAAGCCACTTAGCAGGCACACATGAACATAACGCACTGTGCACATACACGCACATGTGCACATACATATACACACAAGTAGGAACATAATACCAAGTTCTTCTGGTTTTTTAATTTTTTAAAAAGTATTTTCATTTATATACTTGGCTGTGCTGAGTCTTAGTTACAGCACACAGGATCTTCAGTCTTTGTCAAAGCATGTAGAATCTTTAGTTGTGGCATGCAAAATCTCAGTTGCAGTATGTGGGATCTAGTTCCCTGACCAGGGACAGAACCCAGGCCCCTTGCATTGGGACCTTGGACTCTTAGACACTGGACCACCGAGGAAGTCCTACCATGTTCTTCTAATCACAACTTTCTTCACATAACCCATAGCTTGGTGGACATATATGTAAAGTTTCCCAACACATTTAAATCTACATTCATGAATGCTAAGTCACTTCAGTCTCAATTAGAAACAAATATGAGGGCATGGCAACCCACTTCAATATTCTTGCCTAGAGAATCCCAAGGACAGAGGAGCCTGGCAGGCTACAATCCATAGGGTTGCAAAGAGACGGATGTGACTGAGCAACTAACTCTTTCACTTTTGACTTTACAAATAATAATGTGTTTCCCTTTTGGTGGGTTTTTAAATTGCTTCTAGGAACTTGTCATTGCAAAAATGCTGAAATCAAAATTCAGGTTCATGACAACAATCACTGATTTTCTTACAAGAAACTGGGTCCTGGTAACTGGGTTGTCCCCTGGCCTTGGACCGATATAAAATATCCTTGAGGAGACTGAGGAAGGAGTTTCAGTTCTGGGCCTGCCTTTCACTAGTTGTGTGACTTTTAAGCCATCCCTTGAAGTCTGACACTCAGTTTTCCCAGATGTAACATTAGAAAGTGACACAGCAGGAAGTTCTAAAGAAATAGAGCAGTATGGTGGGAGGATATTCAGTGCATTATTAGGAAACTTGGGCTCTGGTCTTAACAAGATCTGTGATAACAAATCCTCTCAAAGTAGGATCTCTGAGTCCTCCTATCTCCTCCAGATTAGTCTACAGGGGAAAGAACAACTTCTTCCAGTCATTATGTTTGCTGGCAGTAATTTCAATGTAATGAAGACAGTGTCACCAACACTGTGGTTGTGTCATCATCCATGTCTTCCTTTTTAGATAGCCACATCTCCCCTTTACAACTCCCGTGTATTGGAGAACGCTGCATCAGGTTGGAGCTCAAGACTCAAGCCTAAATTTACTAATATAATCCCTTCCCCAGATCTCAGATCATGATGGACCAAGTTGAATCACAAAGACATAAAGCTCTGGAAAAAAAGAGATTTCTCACTCTTTTAGGAGGCTCCCTGGAGAGGGAAACGGGTAGATCTGAGAAGCATTTGTGGTTATTTTTCAGCCACAAAGAGATTCCAGTCTTGGGGTTAACACCAGAAAGGAAGGATGGAGAGAAGGAAATTTAAGCGTGCCTTAGTGATATTCCTAAAATCACTGAAACACACCAACCCAAGGGCCTGCCTGACTTTGCTTTCCATTTGGATGAGTCAGTAAGTTCCTTTTTGGTTTAAGTCTTTATGGATAAGTTTGAATCAGATTTTTTCTCTTATACACATTTGAAGTTAAATTAAAGAACAGAATTAGATATCAATACAGATACTTATATAAACAGTTTATTGATGCTTATTAAGTACAGACTGTATCTTACATACTTTATAAACATTATCCCCTTTAACATCACTGCAACTCAAAACACAGACACTACATCTGGTAGATGAGAAAACAAGCTGAGAGATGGTAAGAAACTGTTCAGGTTACGCAGCTAATCAGCAGGGGAGGTGGGACTGCTTGTCTCCAAACCTTGCCTTAAATCTATACACCTCTTCTAGCCATGATGAGTAGATGTGCTTACTCACTTAATCATCATGCTAAGCTACATCGTGAAGGGTGAAATCAGTCTCTGGTACCCTGCCCTGTCAGAACCTGTCCCCAGAGAGACGCTCAGGGTGCCAGGTGTCCCAAAACCAAAGGCAAAGGAACTGCTCTCACAGCCAGGCATGAGCCTACCTCCTAAGCTTCCTATAGCCTCACATTCACTGGATCTGGGTACCATTCTCCTGTTGCTAAGTACCCACTTAAATAAATTACTTATGGATAAATATGTTTTATATGATATACTCTTCACAAGAGCATAATTGCATTTTACCAGAAACCTCTGTAATCTTCACTCAAAGGGGAGACTAATGGAGAACACTGCAGGTACCAGCTACATTAGAAGATGGGAAGATGTGACTTTCAAATAGTTCTCTTTGGGTGATGACGTTTATCACTCACAAGACTGCATCAAGCTCACATTTAATTAACTGAAAATTTGTAAGTTGATTCAAATCTGGTAAAAATCAAGAAGAAAATGGTTAACCAAAAATAAGAAATAATTACGAGGAAAATTGACAAACTATTGGAAAAAATGAAGGCTTCTTTGAAGTCTTATGTCTGATTGCTTATAAACTAACAAACATACACACCCACAGATATACAATATCAGCAATCTTTTTTTTTTTCTGTTTACTGGATTAATTTGTAGAGCTCAAATTAATCATTGCTGTCCGTTCCTTTGTTTTTTTCTACAGCATATATACTTTGATTAATTTCTTCCATATAACATTGTTCTCCTTATTGTATTTTGTTTATATAAATCAGAAGAAGCAAGAAAAGAAGGAAAGAAGGAAGCAAGAAAGGAAAAGAAATGATAAAAAGGGGGAAATTTTAGTTAATATCAAAAACAATTGTTTGAACAGACTTTCAGGATTAAAATAAAAACTGATGCTACATTTGTAAATTTTCTTCTGTGCCATAATTTAGACTACAGTGCATATTTTATTAGGTTGATTACTACCAAGAAATAAGAGAATCTCACCAATAATTAATTAATTGTGCAATTAAAACCACACACCTGAATCTTCCACAAATGTTTAAATAAATCATTTTTAAGAGAATTACTATGTAGTTGCTTTCCCAGATGTTCCAAAGGCAAACAGATGTGTTAATTAGCATACTTTAGGACTTGAACTCTACTTGTCTCTTCTTATAATTTTTCCTTTTATTCTCAACTTTAAATTCCCTGGGTTAAAAAAAGGAAAAAAAAAGGGCCAAAGCCAGTATTGGTACCAACAATTAGAGTCAAAAAAACAACAACAAAAAAAGTCAATACATGTTTTGAGAATCAATAATTAAAATTAAGCTACAAATAGGTTAGGGCTTCCCCTGTGGCTCAGCTGGTAAAGAATCCGCCTGCAATGTGGGAGACCTGGGTTTGATTCCTGGATTAGGAAGATCTTCTGGAGAAAGGAAAGGCTACCCACTCCAGTAATCTGGCCTGGAGAATTCCATGGACTATATAGAGCAACTTTCACTTCACTTGTCACAAACAGGTTATGTATTATTTGCATGAGTTGGGAAAATCTAGCAAAGTAAAATTTAGAATACAAACAACATAGAGACCTTTACCAGCTGAGCCACAAGGGAAGCCCAAGAATACTGGAGTGGGTATCCTGTCCCTTCTCCAGCAGATCTTCCCTACCCAGGGATCGAACTGGGGTCTCCTGCACTGCAGGCAGATTCTTTACCAATTGAGCTATCAGGGAAGCCCAGAGACATAATAGTAAACATGCCCGAATAGCCCAAAACAACTTTCACGTTGCATTATATCAAATAATCCTCACGACCTCTCAGTGAGAAAAGTTCCTTTTACTATTCCCATTTGCAATTATGGAAACCAAGGAGGGGAGATTTCTCAAGTTTTCACAGCTCATGAGTTACAAAACTAGGTAAAACTGGATCCCCAAACCTCCAGATCCCATGCATGCTCTTTCCACTGTATAGTCCTTTCTTCCAGCAAGTAAAGATTTTGACAAGTTGGAAAGGAGCTGAAGAAAGAGATGTCAAGGAAGACACCAGGGAACATTGATATAAAGTGGAAAGAGTCTATGAGAAAGAATTTGATGGACCTATGGAAACCCAGTGAACATGTATTTAGAGTCACACGGGAAGGATGAAAAGCTATGAAGCTTTGAAATAAAGATTTATTTTCTGGTGAAACAAAGTGAAACTGCCCTACTTTAGCAAAGTGTATTTGGTGGCAGGATGGGTTGAAGGCCAGTCTGGCAGAAGGAACTTTGCTGGGAAGGTTGTAAAGAGCCCTAATGCTTTGGGGAGGGGGGAGGGGGTGGGGAGATGGTAGGAGGCCACTCGCTGACTTACAGCCAGGCAGGAAGGGCTGTTTCCCTCCAATATCATTTCTCCAAGAGGAAAAATGGTAATGTGGTTGCTGTCAGAAGTTGCATGACTATTAACGAGAAAACAATCTACATGAAAGTCCCGTGGCCTCAAATCCATCACTTCACTTTTTTAATTAAGCTCACAGACCCATCCCCAAAACACCTTAAGAAAGAGAAGAAGCATACTCAATCAGAAAAATAAAGCAAGGTGGCTCAATAATGAAGAATCTGCCTGCAATGCAGGAGACCCAGGTTTGATCCCTGGATCAGGAAGATCCCTTGGAGAAGGAAATGGCAACTCACTCCAGTATTCTTGCCTGGAGAATTCCGTGGACAAAGGAGCCTGGTGGGCTAGAGTCCATGGGGTGGCAAAGAGTTGGACACAACTGCATGACTAACACTTTCACTTTCAGCTAGACAACCTTATACCAGGATTGCAAGACAGTAAGGGAGGGTTAACAGACTAAGAAATCACCCACCCTACTCCTCTAGGACTCTAGGACTTCTTTTCCAAGAAGACGTGGATCCAAAAATCTAACTCCACATTTGCTTACACACTGAGAAAATACTCAAAGTATGACACCTATCTTACACTTCAAAAGAACAAAGAAGTCAGTGAGAAATCCAATAAGATCTAGAGGGGAAAATTCACATTGAAAGGACAAATGCTTTCAAACATGTATAGAGACTCTTTTTGCTACTTTCTTCATCCATGTAACTCACCTCCCCATAAAGGAAAAATAGTCAACTATGACAGACATGGTGCTCATCATGAAAACATTGAACTCAACGGTCCAGTGATCTGGCCAAAGTTATGTAGGAATTAATGGTCAAAGCAAATGTTAGAGAAACAGTCCCAGGTGTTCTGGTTCCTTTACCCAGGACTGCAGCCATTAGCACACTCTGTCTGCAAGAGGAATTAAGCATCCACTTACCAAAATGGAAACTCCAGGTGCACCACCCCCACCCTGCCACCCCCAGCCAAGAGCAGCGGTTCACACAGTTTCACATTTTGTTTTCACTTTCAGTGCATCTGTCAACTTTTCCTGGGAGGGGTCATTCAGAAGTCCTAAACCTGATTTATGAATTATTTTAATTAAACTACCCATTTGCTAATGTCTGTGAACTTCCTTGCCTGGTGGCATGACCCTTGGCAGGAATCATCTATAAAACTGCCTCTCATTTTGCAGGGTAGGTAACTCTTTGGTTTAGAGGCAGCAATTTCCAAATGCTCCCATTTGGGGCCAGGTTATCACTAGGCCAACTGTGAATTCCAGTCTAGAACATCACACAATCAATGTTTTGGGGATGCTCAGAAACTGGTAATGTCACTGAGAGAGGGGACCAACGACCAACTTTTATTGAAGATATCATGAATAAGTATCAGGCTTCGTTTAAAAAAAATCATCCTGTTAGAACATAAACACCAATAGAGTAAGCCTTGGAATTCTTTCAGAACAGAAGGATAAAGAAAACCAGATAGCTGCTTTCCCTGCTATGAATAGCTATGATATTGCTGCTGCAGGGTAAGGGAAGTATTTACAATATAGACAAGGAGAGGAAGATCTAAGGCATTTGGCAGACATTGATAACAATGATTTGAAAAAGTGGGGAAAAGTCCTGGAACGTTTAAACAGAATTACAAAGGATTTTGTCAGATTCAGATGGAGAGAAAAGTCCATAGTTGGAGATGAAGTTGAGGTTCTGCTCAGAGGGAGCAGAGCAACGCTGATGCCGAGCCGCGAGGCTGCCTCTCCTCCGACGCCTTTCGTCAGGCCTTTGAGGACTCAACGGCGGTCTGATTTACTTGGCGCCAAAATATATATGTTGCTTAGAGATAGTCTCAAATGTGTAGCAAATGTGGAAGGCGGGAGGCAGTTAACCGACCCTGGGAGAATTGAATGCAGACCTCTGAGAACAAACCTAACTAACTTGGGCCCAATAAGGGAGAGGAGAAAAATGGGTGCTTAACTCTCCTTCAACCTGGGTGGGTTGCACCAAGGTTAGGTTAGGTTAGGTTGTACAGTTACAGAGGCCCCCCGAGTTCCAAAGGGCCCGGGGCTAGGTTCAACACTCTAGGGTCGCCATCTTGAAATCTGTAATAATTTTCCAGCATAGAGCCTCACATCTTTGTTTCGCTCTGAGCCCGGCGAATCATGTAGCCCACCCTCCTCTTATAACAGAGCAGCCTATGGTGTCTGGGCCGCAGGACCACACACAAAGTTGAGGACTTCTGACTCCTGACCTACCAGCAGGCACAAAGAAATATGGAGAAAGTAGAAGTTGAGAATTTTATGGACAAAGTGAGAAATTTGATGAGATGGAATAATTTTTCCTTCTTGGTTATAGCTTCACCAAGGATTTATCTTATTATGTTCTTTACTGGCATTACATCTTTCTTAAAGTCATGCAGACTGTGGTTGGTTACAGACAGGATTGTAATCCACAGGCCAACAAGAGGAAAAATGCCCCCTCAGCTCAGTCCTATTCAATATGCATTAACCACGCTGGATGGGAATCTTTGTTAGGCCCTATGGTGACTGTCTTAGAAGAGACTGAACTGGTTCATAGAGTTGGAGAAGGAACAGCACTGAACTGGTTGACTACCAGGGCAGGGTGAGTAATATTCAAGGAACTCTGTCTGGAGACACTGAGGAATAGATCATGGTGGATTAAAGTAGATCCTATTTTCTCCAGATCCTCCCCTCCGCAACCTTGCTGCAGTGTCCTCACAAAAGAGCACACTGCTACTGTAAACCAGAAGGGCCATACAAAAATATTACATTTCAATAAATGAGTAACATAATTAAGAGTAATCTTTTCCATATCCCACACTCAACACTAAAATTAAACAAACCCGCCTGTATTCCAGAGACAATAACTGAAGGGGAGGGGGCTAATGAAACAGATGAAAACAATATAAAGACATGCAAAACTGCTATTAGCTTGGAATAGATAAAAGAATTTCTAAATTATAATGTTTAAGTGGAGAGTCTAGCAATCTGGGTGCAAATTGTACTTGGGGACATTTGCTCTTTGTAAAAGAAAATAGATTAAGGGGGAAAAAATAGAGTTGCTAAGCCCACCACCAGAAAACAAATCTTCAGAAGAGGCCTCGAGAGCTTTGAAACAATGCATAAACTCCATCACCACAAGGCTTCAAAGTTAGGACACCAAGCGTAGGCCTGCCAGCTGATTTTTAGAACTGAAAGGGGACCTAGAAATCATTCAGTTTATAAACTTTTTTTCTGGTAGGAGAGATCTTTGGTGGGAGAGTCTCTTCTACTAAAGTCCTCAATGCACAGAGGAGGAAACAGGAAGAAAGGACGCCTCTGTGGTCAGCGCCATCTTGAACCCAGAGTGGACATCATCTGACCAATTCTCCTGCAGATGCCCCAGAGGAAATGTGACTTGCCCCAGGTCATACAGCCTAACAGAAGTGGGTCTGGGTCCTCAGCCCGGGCACCCTGAGTGCCCAGGCTGGGCCCTCTCTACTCTGTGGGTTCAAAGTGAAGATTTTGCAGGAATTCAGGTCTAGAAGCTGATGAAGGCAATCCTGAGAAATTATCTCTGCCCTGTTCACTGAGTCATTGCCATTAAGAGTTCAGAAGTCTCTGAACAAGGCCTTTCGTGTTGTCAATCCTACCCCCAAATGCCACACACACACACACACACACACACACACACACACACACACACAAATGTGCGCACATTCACTGTGTTTTCATGTAACCAGAGCCTTTCTTTACTGAGGAAATACTCCACAAAAATGTGATATTCATCTAATTTTGAAAAACCCCCAAAATAGACTCCTCCAGATTTGTGAGGAGCTGAAGTGCTATAACCAGTAGTTCTCAAACTGGAGTGTGCTTCAAAACCCCTGAAAGTTTTTTCAACAGATTGCTGGGCCCTTTCCCCAGAGATTCTGGGGTGGAGTTTGAGAATGTACATGTCTGACAAGTTCCCAAGTGATGCTTGATTTGTGAGTCCAGGGACCACACTTGGATACACCATGGCTGAAAACTCTGTTGGAGGGAATTTTGGCCCCAGCAGGCATGCTACAAGACTGAACACCCCTTCCAAAGAGATGACATCTGTTACTTCAGTGCTGTTTTAGAGTGCGCTGGAGTTGTATTCAACAGGAAACATCAAGGGCAAGGCTGGCTAATACCCTCAGCTTCTTATGATACTTTCTTGCCCTGCAAGATGATCTGACCAAGGGATGGGTGTCAGATCTCTAAAAGCACTCCTCTGGTCTTCACTGAGTGCAAATTTAACCAGTGGGGCAGGACAGGTTGGCTGTGTCAACAGTGGCAAAACCAAGAATGTTGACAGGATCATTCAAGGAGAAAAGAGGAGGGCATGGAGCCATGCTCAAGGGAAAGGGGATGAAATTGGCTTGAGATTTCCAGATCAGCTATTTCCATGGTCTTAAATCTCAGGTTCAATCCCATGTTTCTTGCCAGGTAGGAGGTGGTAAAATGTTCACTGAAGAAAGAAAACGAAAAGCAAAACCTTCTAGAATTGGTAAAGCTGGTGTTCATTAACATTTAAAGAGGTAGTACTTTTTTATATTCCAATAAGTCTTTTATTCTTTTGGATAAATTTAACAGACAAATTTCTCCTTCCAACTGTACTTTCTGTGAAAACAATACAATTGATTTCAGAGAAACGTTATTTCCAAATTGGGTTATTTTTTCATTTGTGTTTTAATTTCTTGCTTAGTTCTCATCAGAAATCCTGTGAGCTATGCCTTTTAATTTATAATTAAATAACCAAGTAATAATAGAACATTACTAAGATGCTGGTCATAAAAGGGAGTACTTTAAAAGAAATATGTAAGGACAAAGCATGGTGAAGAAAATAGAGAAATACAGGTTAATTTTAAGTTGAAATTTGGTTCTTAATTTGCCATTATTACAGTTTCAACTCAGTTCCATAATAATTGCCCAGCTATGTGCTAGTAATTTAATAGACATGAAAGAACCTCACAAATTTTTAAATGTGGGAAAAAGTGCATTATAGTTATTTAACATAAGATAATGTCACTACCCTTAAAATAGTTTGAAGTACCCCTAGCAGCTAGCTATCTGATTGAATTTTTTCATAACACGAGCGTCTTTTCTATAGCAGCACTGACCACAGCCAGCAGACACTATGTCAACCATTTCAAATGTTCAGGCATCTCAGATAATCCACACTGATGGCACACATTGAATAAACCCAGTCCTATGAGAACCATCTAAAACTTGAATGTGGCTTTCATAGCCATGACGCTAACCTTTCAGCTACACATTCAACAATACCAGTTGTATTAGCAGGGTTCTCCAGAGAAAGAGAACTAGAAGGAGAATACACACACACACACACACACACACACACTCTCTCTCTCTCTCTCACACACACATACGTGTACACACAGACACAAAAGTGAGCAAGAGAGAGAGATTGAGAGAAGGAATGACGTGAAGTGAAGTGAAGTCACTCAGTCGTGTCCGACTCTTTGCTACCCCATGGACTGTAGCCTACCAGGCTTCTCCATCCATGGGATTTCCCAGGCAAGAATACTGGAGTGGGGTGCCATTTCCTTCTCCAAAGAATAGGTTCATGCAATTGCAGGGACTGGAAAGACTGCAGTCTGCGAGGCAGGCTGCAAGTTCAGATAAGAGTTGATGTTGCAGTTTTGAGGTGAATTTCTTCTTCGGGTAACCTCAGTCTTTGCTGTTAAGGCCTTCAACTGAATGGATGAGGCCCACCCATATTCTGGAGCATAATTGACTTTACTCAGAATTGACATGTACACACTGCTGTATTAAAATGGATAATCAACAAGGACCTACTGTATAGCACAGGGAACTCTGTTCAATATTATGTAACAACCTAATTGGGAAAAGAATTTGAAAAAGAATAGATAAATCTATACATATAACTAAATCACTTTGTTGTATAACTGAAACTAGCCCAACACTGTTAATCAACTATATATACTCCAGTATAAAATAAAAAGTTAAAAAAATTAAAAATAAATAAATTTTAATCACATCTAAAAAACACCTTCACAGCAGCATCTAGACAGGTACTTGACCAAATAACTGGGCCCCACCATCCCGTCAAAGTGATGCATAAAATTAACCATTGCATCCTCTCTCCCTTTGGTGTCATTGATATGTCAGTTAACATTCCAGCCACTGCTAGGGACAAGGACTTCATTCCCTGGCTTTATGCTTGAGATTTAGAGTCACACTGGCTGCTGGCCTGATTGTTGAATCCAGGAGACAGTCAGTGAGTGTGCCTGGCTGAGTCCACACAGGGCTGGTAGCAGACCCACTTGCCTGCAGAGTCTGACCTTCTCCCTGCCTATGTTGAGCTTACCCAGCAAGACTCAGCCCCTTCCAGGCAGGAGCCTGTGGTTCCAGCAGCTATATTTGATGCTTGGGTTGGGGGAACAGGATTCACATGTCTGTTTAACCATGGCCTGCATGAGGCTGCCCCTTGTTGGCCTTCCCTGTTTGCTTAGACGGTAAAGAATCTGCCTGCATTGCAGGACACGTGGGTTCAATCCCTGGGTTAGGAAGATCCTTTGAAAAAGGGAATGGCTACCCACTCCAATATTCTTGCCTGGAGAGTCCCATGAACAGAGAAGCCTGGCAGGCTACAGTCCATGGGGTTGCAAAGAGTCGGACACAGTTTAGCAACTAAACACGCATGCATGCCCCTCCTTTACTGCTTTACCTTTAGGGTCACCCCGTCAGTGCTGTCTCTTCCAAGCTGTGTGACATCAGTCTCCATTTTGGCTTCAGTCTCCTGGTTCACAAAATGGGGCTAATATTACCTACATCATAGAGATGCTGTGGGGTTTAATAAATGTGGTTATGAATTTAAAGCATCTGATGAAAATATCCAATTGATAGTAGGTGCTCAATGCAGTTTCAAAATTTTTGAAAATTTTTAGGCAGTTTCTATCACAGTCTTGGCTCATTTGGGGTCACTTCTAGACAAGTTTTCCTCCTACAGTTTGTGTTAGTTTAATGAACTGTTAGCCCCAAAAGCAGAATTTTACACCTCATCAGTTTAAAGATAAATCATTTGGGCATATTACCTGTTGAAGAAATCATTCTCAGGTTCATTGGCCTCTGCATCTTACTTCCCACCCTTTCTAAGTTTTACAAATCATCACCTTAGGTCTGCCCTCTCCAAATTCTTTGGGAGCAGTTTTCCATCAGCTTTGCATACCTAATTCTAATCCCCAGGTTTATGGTGTCTCTAATTATTCACAAGGAAGATCTTGTCAAATCCGGGCTTCAAATGTTTAGTGACCTTGTTGCCATGAGCAAACTCTGGGCTGGTGCAGGACTTGCCAAAATGCAAGACTTGCCTGTCTTCAGAAGCTTCCACCAGTGGGCAACAGGAACGCCACAAAGCAAGTATAATGCATCATGAACAGTACAGCACGGGGAAGCAAGGAGGATCAGATGGCACAGAGCAGAGATATCCCATCCTCTTCTGAGGTTCAAGAAGGTTCCCCAGAGGACAGAATGCCTGAGTTTAATGTATAGGAGAAGGGTTTAGCCAAGCAGGGAATGCGAAGAAGCTTGTTAACTTCAGAGGAAAGAATCCATTCAAAGGCAGGGGAGGGGGAAGAGATAAGATGGCAAAGGAGGTGTCCAGCTTGTTAGGGCCAGATCCCAGGGTACCCATGGGGCAGTGGACTGCACAGGCCCACATGAAGGATATGAATGCCATGCACATACTGCTCCATCACACGGCACACCAAGAAGAGCAATGGAAAGAGTTTACACAGGGAAGTAACTGGATCCAAATGGCATTTCGGAAGATGACTAGAGCCTTGCATGGGATGAGAGAAATATTTCTTTTCAAGAAGATTTTCAGTGCCACCACTTAAGGCAAAGAAATCCGGTAGAAAATCCATGGCAGAAGATTTCTTTACTCAAGGGCTAGATTTTAAAGATGCTACAATTGGGAGGAGAGGTTACAACATTCTCACAGTGAAACAAGAAAAAGGAGTCATAGATTTAAGAGTTGAGTGGGACCTTACAAGGCCACCTGGACTGCGTTCCTGTTTGGATATAGCCATGGTTGTTGGGCTGGCATAATGGTGCCAAGACAGCTGAGGCTTGGGAATTGACGTGACTGGCCCACGGGATAGAATCACAGGTTGAAGGCCAGGACGTTGGTTTGTGCTGTGCCTGGAGACCTCTGTCTACCGCAGACCTTTGCCAGGACAACATGGCAAGTGGAAGAGAAACAGAACTGACAACTGGCTTCTTCCTTCAGATCTGCCAGAAAGGAACAGAGCTGTATTCAATTTATTGATGCACAGTCATGTCAATATGATCCTTACACTGGGAATTTTTGTTTTGTTCTCCTTTTTGGAGAGTGATAGCCACGTGGGATACTCCATCATAGGCGCTCTGGGACAGAAATGTTTCAAGAGGTTTATTTCAGGAAGAGAAGCATTTGCAAAGGTGCTCTTATTTTCTTATAGATTTCTAAAATTCATCAGGTCTTCTCTAGTGCTCTTGCTAA
The DNA here is from genome assembly GCF_033118175.1 of Dama dama. Classification (NCBI taxonomy): domain Eukaryota; kingdom Metazoa; phylum Chordata; class Mammalia; order Artiodactyla; family Cervidae; genus Dama; species Dama dama. The sequence goes on from NC_083691.1 coordinate 40,339,520, forward strand.
TTCTAGAGTGTCAGGAAATTAAAACAAACAAACAAACACTAATTTCCAGAGGAATTAGCCTTGAGTCATTTGCCGGAGCTAACCTAGCCCTATTAAGGGGTCAAAGTGAGTCAGATCTGGCCAAGAGAAGAGCAAGGGAGGCATTTTTGGAGGGGAAGAGGAAAGGAACCATCTAAGCTAAGAATAAATATGAAAGACTGAAGCTGCAGAGATGGACGAGGGTGTTCTCTTGTCAAAACAAAAGAAGATAAGACCATTCCTAACAATAGGCAGGTGCTTTGTTTCACTGTTCAATAATCACAGTTAATATTTATTTAGTTCTTATTCTGTATGCAGCACATGCATTAACTTATAGGAGTCTCACAGAAATTCAAAGAGACAGATACTATTATTGTCCCCATTTTACAGGTGAGAAAACTTTGTAAAGAGATGGAGCAATCTGTCTACCATCACAAAACAAGAAATTAAACCCAGGGAATTGGGCTTTTAACCTGATACTGAGAAGAGTTGCATTTAGCTGTAGTTCATTCTTGTTTTATTAATTTATAATTTATATGTATATTAATATATAATTTATAATTATATAATAAATAATATATAATTTATATGCAAATCATATAATTTATAACAAATAATAAATTCATTATTTTTATTCATTAAAATATTAATTTTATTAGCAGTAGTTGCAAACAGGATTTTAAGATCATTTGTTCTGAGTTGAAAACCCATGCCTTGACTTTAATTCACATCTGGGGAAATTTTAATTCTTTGGTTGTGCTTCTTTGTGGCCTATATTATTTTCAAAAGTATAATTGGAAAATATAAAAATAATTATGAATACTGGCTTCTAGATTAAACATCTGTTTAACTTGGGCAAACAGATCAAATTAAGGCTGAATCTCTTTCTTATGAAAATTTTACTTTGTAAAATTTGTTTTTGTTCTTGTTGAACTCCAGGATTTAGAAGTAGACATATTTATTTAGTTTGGCCCAGATCTAGTATGTGTTTCTTGGTCTATTCTTTTTAGTTTATTGTATCTCTTAATCTTCTACACATGCAACCAGAGACCTCAGTGATGAGGGCACTGGAAAAATCTAAACAAACAATAAATTCTGGCTACATGATTCCCTATAAATGGAGTACTTAAAAAATAATGATTGGAAACGTGATGTTGAAGTGATCAGATCTTTATGAAGTCACCAAAGTATAAATTTCCAGTGCTTGTCATAACTGGTAATATTTTTTCTTATTGCCTGAAGTATTTGTGATCAGTATTTTGTACATGATAAAAACAAAATAGTTCCTTGTTTTAAGAAGTAAATGTGATTCCGTCTTAGATGGTTCAAATAAACCTAGAGGCCGTGATGATTTACTATGCATTCTGAAGATTCAGTTACAAGCCTGTTCTTCTTGGTTGCCCCATTGGAGTTCAGAAAATTACACCGGTCTCTTTCCTTGGCACTGACTGGACACCCTCACAGGAAGTGTCTCTGAATTTCCACCTGGCACAGACCTTGGGCACTCAGGGGACATCTGGTGCCCGTCCTCAGTGGGCCCTGGTACTGGGAACAGCACCCCAATTGTCAGTAGTCTCACCTGGAATAGAACTTTAACTGATTTTCCTGATCCTGGCTCTCCTCTTTTTCTTGTGTAGTCTGAACAATTTAGTCATTCCTTGAGTGATTATTAAGCACCTACTCTGCTTTAAGGGTTGAGGAAAGGATGAGAAGTTAGAGAGACAGCCACTGTCCTCAGAGAGCTGATGGTCTGAAAGGGAAGACACAATAGCAATAAAGCATGAAGATAGAAACACAGTGCACACTGGAAATGCATAAAGAATATAAATAACAGAATAAGTACACTAAAACAGGGGTCCCCACCGGGAACCGGGCTGCACAGCAGACGGTGAGTGATGGGCAAGCAATCACAGCTTCATCTGTACTCACAGTTGCTGTCCATCATTCACATTTCCACCTGAACTCTGCCTCCTTGCAGATCAGTGGCAGCATTAATTCTCATAGGAGGAAACTCTACCATGCCTGAATCTTCTGGAAACCAACCGCACCCCACCCTCGCTCCACGGAAAAAATTGTCTTTCACGAAACCCATCCCCAGTGCCAAAAAGACCAAGATGATTTAGAAGGAAGGCAACCAAACTGAAGCAGCATCCAGAAGCTTTACGGATGCTCTGCTGTTGACATCTGCTTGGTAAGGTGGCTTTTTCCAATTTGAAGATAGAATTTTGCGGTCCTCAATTCTCTGTAATGCTAAAAGTAAATCAATAATAATTTCCCCAGATGTTAAATATATTTTCCTAATAATAAAAGCAGTAACACAAGTTTGTTAGAAAGAACTCACATAGCACAGAAAAAGTTTATTGAAGAAAACAAAACCATCCATAATCCAACTGAGAGATGGCAACTTTGACTCTTTAAGTCCCTGTAGAGTTGGTTTTATACTGACTGTAGGCTGCAAAAGAGATGCAAAGGAGACAGAAAGAGAAGGGATGCCACAAACAGAGAAGTGAAAGTGAAAGTTGCTCAGTAGTGTCCGGCTCTTTGGGAGAGAATTCTCCAGGCAAGAATACTGGAATGGGTAGCCTTTCCTTTATTCAGGGAATCTTCCGGACCCAGGAATTGAACCAGGGTCACCTGCATTGTAGGCAGATTCTTTACCAATTGAGTTATTAAGGAATCCCAAACAGAAGCAAGTTTTTTGTTACCTGTTCCATCAGTTTGACTTCCCTGGTGGTTCAGTGATAAAGAATTCACCTGCCAGTGCAGGAGAGGCAATTTCAATCCCTGGCTTGAGAAGATCCCCTTGAGAAGGATTCCCTGTATTCTTACCTGGGAAATCCCATAGATGGAAGGAGCTACAGTCCATGGGGTCGTAAAGAGTCAGACACGACTTAGCGACTAAACAACAACAATCACTTTTACGGTATTCTGTTGGCCATTACAGGATGACCACATGAGAATAAGAATACAAAAAGAAGGAAGTGATTCAGATTTTACATTGAAACCATAAAATCTTGCAGACTATCTATGACAGAGTAATTTTTATAAAGATCCAAAATACATTTGTAAAAATCATCTGTCAGAAAATCCTTCATGAGCTGCTACTTAGAAGAAAGTTTACCACATCTAGTAAATTTGAATGGGCTGCCCTGGTAGCTCATCTGTTAAAGAATCTGCCTGCAACACAGGAAAGCCTGGTTCAATTCCTGGGTTGGGAACATCCCCTGGAGGAGGGCATGGCAACCCACTACAGCATTCTTGCCTGGAGAGTCCTCAAGGACAGAAGAGTCTGGCGGGCTACAGTCCATGCTGTCACCAAGAGTTTGACAGCGACTAAGCACAGCACAGCACAGTAACTTTGAATATTCACATGGCCTACAATCTCATCCCTGAGTTTAATTCCCTAGTGAAAGTCTTTCAGTCATTCACATGTGCACCAAAGCACATGGAGTGAGAATGTTCCATGCAGCAGTGTTTGTAATAGAAAGCCATCAGTAACAGTCCGGATGCCCATCAATATAAAAAAATACTAAAATTAATTGTGAGGTGCTGGTATAATAAAATGCTATATAGCAGTGAACCTGATGGAATGAGAGCTACACATCAGTCCAGCTGCATCCATTGAATGAAGAAAGCAGGGCACAGGTTTGATATGTTTCATAGTAAATTTAAGAAGCGCATCATATACTAAAACATTATGATACTTTCAACAAGAAAACAGGAATTAACAGATATGAAGCTGTCACTATGTAACAGGCACTATAATAAGCATTTCGAGTTGTTTTCATTTAATTCTTACAGCAGGTAAAGTGTTAAAGTTAGGCTTTTTTCCCCCTCATGTGCCAGATGAGAAGGCTTGAACTTAGGACATATGGCTACCTATGACTGATGTTTCTATATGGCAGAAGCCATCACAATACTGTAAAGTAATTATCTTTCAATTTAAAATAAAATTTTTTTAAAAAATCATTCTCCCAAGGTCACATGACCAGCATGTCATAGAGCTAGGATTTTAACCCAGGCAGCACAATTCTGGAGCCAACTGCCTTAACTGCTAAATTAAAATTTGTTTTCCCCTAGATTTAGCTCTATGTGTCATGTGACAAAATGAAATGCTAAATTGCTGGAGTGTTGGAATGATGTCTTAATGGATAACTACTCCTGGCACAGGTGAATGAGCCAACTCATCATCTCTCCAAGCTCTCCCTTCTTTCTGCACTATGCTCTGATGATGAAATCACCCTCACTTTTCTACCAGAATTTCAGGCACCTCTCCTGTAAACACCAACTGGGTAACATATTTAACATTTTTATTGAGCATTTACTGTAAGTCAGGCATTTATTTAAGTAAGTGGAAGTACTAACTCATTGAATATTCATAATACCTTCTGTGGTAGATGTTACTATGATGCCCACTTTCCAGATAAGAGGACAGGCTTTGGGAAAACTGTTGCCAGCAATTAGACCACTTGTAGGTGGCAGCACCAGGATTTAAACCCAGGCCTTCCAGCTCCCAAGCCTATGGTTGTGTCCTTATCCATATGCTGCCTCCCATAAAATATTATACCTAGAGTAAGGGCAGATAAGCAAAAACTGGCTAGTGAGCTATATCAAACATAGAGACCTCACTGATATTCTAAAGAATTTCCATTTTCTTAAGGTGCCAGAAAAATGTACTGTTTAACATGTGTACTAGGAAAAACCAGGATGGCTTCATCTTGGAGACTGTAAGAACAATACAGTTGCACTAGAGTTTTTTATTGAAGTATAGTTGATTTATAATGTGTTAGTTTCAGATTTATAATAAAGTGGTTCAGTTATATGTATATACATATATATGTAGCTTTTTCAGGTTCTTTTTCCCTTATAGGTTATTATAAGATATTGAATATAGTCCCCTGTGCTACAAAGTAGGTCCTTATTGTTTATCTGTTTTATATATCACAGTTTGTATCTGTTAATCCCAAGCTCCTAAATTCTCTTGAGTTTTTAGTTTAATTTTGTCACAAGTTCACTGTCTCATCTCAAGCTAACAAGACTTAATTCAATTAACAGCATTGCAGGCATTTGATTCACATTTACTTTAAGTCATTTTTAGGGTGAGGAATGCCATTTTATAAATTAATCAAAATTTGGGGAGGAGTCCCACTATATGTGAGACTCTAGAACAAAAGATACAGAGTTGAAAAATATACTGTCTCTGCCCACAGGCGTTCACAGCCAAGTGGTTACAGCGTTATGATGACAGTGCCTGTCATTCAACTATTCAACATGTTAGATTCTGAAACAGAAGAAATACACTCTACATGAGACTAACTCAATGTGTACTGCCCTAAAAAATAGGTGACGTTTGAACAAGATCAGTGCCCATTACTAGGCAGACATGGAAAGGAAGGGCATTGCTGGTAGCGGGGCATGGCATGGTCAGAAGTCTGGAGGCTCAAGAGCATATCATATGTATAATTTTTGTCACCAGAATGCAGATTGCTTAGGGGGATGTGATGGAAAATGATCCTAGAAAGGCTAGTTGGCAGGAGATTACAAAGACTTTGCCTGACTCCATAGTTAAGCTTGAGGGCAACAGGGAGGCAAAGACTTTTACGCAGGAGGGTATCATAGGTATTATTTTATAATGCTAACTTTGGTGAAGCGAGGAGGCTGGATGACAGGAAGGAGAGAAACCAGCCTGAAGGCTGTTGTAACAGTTAGGTGAAGCAATACCAGGGGTCTGAACTAGGCTACTTTATGAAATAAGTAGTATTTTGGGACCCATTTTACAGATGAGAAGATCAAGGTACAGGGGAATAAAGTATGTTGTACAATGCTGTGTGCATGCGTGTTAAGTCACTTAAGTCATGTCTGACTCTGTGAGACCCCATGGACTGTAGCCCACCGGTCTCCTCTATCCATGGAATTTCCCAGCAAGAATACTGGAGTGGGTTGCCATTTCCCTCTCCAATGCAATGCTGCACTTCTGGTAAACAGAGGAGCCAGATGCAGACCCAGGGAGTGAGACAGTAATGCCCCCTGCACATGCCACGGCTCTGTCAAGCCAGCTGATGATCACGGCAGGTGAGAAGGGAATGAACTGAAGCAGCAAGAGAGAGCCTTGAGCCTGAACTACAGACTGGAGCAGACGGTGGTGCTCCCAGGAAATATCACATGGATCACAAAGAAGCAGGTTGGGCAAGAAATCAATGAATTCAGTCTCAGATATGGACTGCAGGAGTTCTGTGATAGCCAGGCCATGACACCAGAGGGCTGTTGAAAAGGTCAGGCCTAGGCTTCAGGAGAGGTGTGGACAGAGAAAATCAACCCAGACACAGAATACCCTGCTGAATCGACACGGTTCCACCCAAGACCCACATCCTGAAGCGGAGAACCTGAGGCCATAAGAGGCAGTTCAGACCCGAGGACTCTGGGGTCACACTCACGTTTGAATTCTAAGCTTAAATCTTTGTTCTGGGAAAATATGCCTTCACTTTTCCAACCAGAGGTTTTCATTCATAAATGGAGATTACAATACTTCATTTGCCATATTATTATAAGGGTTATCCTCCAATTAAAAATAAAAAGTTAAAAAAAAAACTACCCATCAAGAATGAAAAAAAAGATTAATATGTATCTAAAGTACCTGACAGGTTGCTTTCCAAAAGTAAGTGCTCAATTAGTGGTAATCATTATTATGATTGTTTCCATGTAAGGATTTGTCTAAAGCAAGGCTAGAATGTAGCGAACAGTCTGGGCAGCCAGCCCAGTTACTCTCTTGGCAGTTTTTCCCATAAAATTCTCCTACCTACATGGAATTGTCACTAACATTTCAACCCAAGAAGGTCTTTGGAGGAATATGAATTAGGCTTTAAAAAAAAAAAAATCAGTTCTTTATTTGCCAAAAAAATAACCTAGAGAAATGAGATAAAAATTCTATATATGAAAAATTTTTTAATTCTATATATGTACATGATAAAATTTAAAATATTGATTGAAAACAAAGCAAGTGCCACATTTCCCAGATTCTTCTTTTTTTAATTCATTTTTTAACTTTTAGGAAAACAGCTTTACAATGTTGGTTTCTGCCGTACAACAACGCGAATCAGTCATAATTATACATATATCCCCTCCCTCTGGATCCCTCCCTCCCCTCCCCCATCCTACCCCTTTAGGTCATCATACATTTTCTAGATTCTTAAGTGACTGAGGCAAGAGTGTGGTGTGGCTCATCACCTCTGAAGCTGAATCAGGTCAGATGAATAGTAGAAGGTATATTTTCAGCCATGGTCACCTTGTTCAAGACTTTCCATTATGACAGTATATTTGTCCACAGGGGACACATGTCCCAAGAAGGATAGTCTTTCCGGAATCATAGAAAACTTTGAGATTTGAAAATTCAACAGAAAAGACTTGAACTTGGTAATAAAGTAGAAACGTTAAAGATTGAAGGCCATGTAAGCATTTATTTATCACTTTGTCATTCCCAACTCCTTCAGACATTTTATTTGAGGATTCAATGTGGTGACTAACAGCATGGTTATTTAGGAAGAGACCTTTAGGTCTGAAAAATTACAGTAGAATAGAATTTCTGGGAAAAGGACTCATTCACCGCACACACACACACACACACACACACAGAGCATACATACACAAAGTTCAAAACACACACCAATACACTTAAGAAGGAAGAAGGACATTGGAAATAAATAAATGAAATTTATTGTTTAATTTGATTGCCTCGAAGATAATATGTTCAGCAAGGATATGAGTATAACCAATATGGAAAAAGTTAAAAAAAAATTAAGAGGAGGAAGTAGTGCCAACCTCATCCTTTAGAAATAAGGAAAGATGTTTCAAGACAAAAATCTTTTCCTCTCCTCACTAAAGATTCTTGGCCTGTTCAGTTCTCGTCTCAAGAGCATGGCTGCAGAACATCAGATTCACTAGTTCTTGTTCTTTCCAAGCGCCTGCCCCCCACCCATGCTTATCTGAATATATAAGCCTGCCCTTTGCTCAGATTTATGGGTCGGGCCAGAGCTGTGTGTATTTACAGTGTTCTGACCTGAAGACCCTGGGCTGAAGGAGAAGAGGAGGAAACCAGGCCCATTCCATAAACAGAGACAGATATGAGGGGGAGGTAGAAGGCCTTGCTAGCACTTAACATTTTTAACTATTTGGCCAAGCTTAAGAAGTAGTGATTAGATTAGAGCAAAAGTAGAATGAGAGACCAGAGTGGTGGTGGGGGGAGTAAACTGTATTTTTGCTGGTTACTGGGAGGGCCTAGGTTGGGGGATGGGAGTGGGGTTAAATGTAATGTGGAAGGTCTGAGAGAAAATTGATAACTCAGATGCAGAGGGAGCTATAAAATGCTTTGGGAAGGCAGAGGGTATACAAAGAGGAGGATATAAACTGCCTTCAATAAGTTAGAAATTTTCTCCAACCACAACTTGCATTTCTTGTGTGAAGCAGGACTGCTTGCATTCTTTAAACTGTAAAGGGTCATCGAAGAAAAATCTCCTGCTCCATGCTTAAATGAGAACACATTGCCATAGATTACCAAAACCTAATCAATTGTGAGTTGAAATATTTTTCTCAGGGTCTGGTGGCCACTTGAAAGCAATTCCATTTTCAAACAGGAGTGCTTGGTAAAAGGGACCACCCCCATACAGAGCTCTGGTCCACGTACCAGTTCAAATGGGAAAGAGCATGCAATGGACTCTAAGCAGTGCTCGGCACCCAAAAACTGAACCGTTCACCCCCAGGGTGACATCTTTACCCATGAACCAAATGTGAAAGTACAACTTCTGTCTGGGCCATTCTCAAATAATCTACTTGCTGGAAAAACTTGAGTGCATGCAGAAAAACTGGCCTACTGACTGACTAAATTAGAAATAATCTGGCATCCATAAGTAAAGTCTACAATATTCACTGGAGACCTCCAAAGCAAAGCAACTGGGACAACACAGTAAGTGACTCATCCACAAATCAATTTACATTACAACAGAGCAGAGAGCTGTGGTGTATGTGATTTAACCCATGATTGGAGAATTTGTGAAATACCATGGAATGGTTTTCTTTTGCTCATTTTAATATCAAGCAATCGGGTTCATTTGATGTTCCCTGTTAGAGCATCTGCTAGAATGATATTGCTTGACTGGACTATTTTCTTTTCTAAGGTATGCTCTGGATCCTGAAGAGTATTCTTACTATTCTAAATGGGTTTGTGTGACTTGGATTAAACTATTAGCACTAACAGTTGCATGAGAACACATGTGTGCTTAGCACTGGTTGTGGCACTTCAAAATGTTCATTTGTTTCTGAGGATTACATTATTATTAAAGTCATGAGTTGGAAATAAAAAAGAAAATTGACTCTACAACCGAACTTTGAAAAATTGTATGATCCAAAAATACTCTGAAATGTATATTTTCTACTTATGTTTGGCATTTTCTGTTCAAAATTAAAATTCAAAGCAGTAGAGCTAAAGAAGGCATTTGAATTATTCTGTCGGTGCAAACTGAGTACACAACAGTGAAAACTTGGGCCAAAGGTGATGAATGGGAAGCAGCTATCCTAACCAGGTTGCCTTTCTAAAGTCAAATGAAATACATGATATTCTAGAAAACTAACTTTTTATTACTATCATTTTTTAACTTTCCTCTAAAATAACACAACTTCTGCTTTGTCAATAATGCATGCTCAAAACAGATGCAAGTGCATGATGAGGATTTGGGAGGAATTTGGGGACTACTCCATCGCAGCTAAAATGCTTTTCTGTGTCATTTCTGTTGAGATCCATTTGCCTGGTGAAATCATTTTTTTCTCTAATATGGTGTGGATCGCAGCAACAGTTCAGATGTAACCATTTAGGAGCAGAGGCCTAACTCAGTATGCCAGAAAAAAAAAAAAAAAAAAAACATGCACCACAAAGAGCATTGAGATGAATGGCTCTATTTTATGAGCCATAAAAGTTTTATTCATCTTGACACTGAAACAGGTTTAGGCAGTGAGTTGACACGCCTTAAATAAATAAGTGGAATTAATTCCCCAGCCCTTGAAACAATAGCAGCATGCATGGAGCACGGAGAAATGCCCCATTGTTTCCTGTGGCTGCCTGATATTGATATTATTTGTGTTTTCTGTGCTGCTGCCTCAGGGGCCTGGTTGATCCACTTCAGATTCATCCCCTGTTTTATTAGAGGTTGAAAAAGGTTCAAGACCTGTTTGTACCACAGCTCCCACCGACAGCTAAGGAACCAGTTTGGCGTCTGGTTTGTCTGTTGTTTTACTGCTGACCTTCAAATCAACTTTAACCCCTGACCTCCAGAGGCATCTATCATGACAAGAGGCTGTTTAACACAAATGGTGCCCATTTATAGGGGAAGAGACTCAGAAGATTTCCTTTTTATGAAGAATTTAGTTTTTCACCCCTCTTTTCTCAGTCACCACAGGTGAAATCTCTCTCAGCAGCTGGCTTATGAAATAATGGGAAGGGAGGCCTTAATGAGCAGAAAGCACCCTCAGCTGGAGATAAATATATGCAAATGAGATGCACAAACAAAGGAGCCTGGACAGAGAAATATCTGCAATTCCAGCAAAATGCTGCCTGCAGCTCGAAGATGAACAGCTTTGATAAAATGGTAACAAAAAGCACCTTTTTATTCTCCAGCGTGTTTTACATTGCAATAGGCCATTGTCATTGCAAGCCAGTGGAGCATGCAGGGGTTTTCTGCACTGTTTCAGAAAACTGTTTAAACATTTGTTTTAAGGCATTCATGAAATATAATCAATGGACTGCTTCTGTGTTGTTGTCAAGATTTTTTTTTTCCTGAGTGTGTTTTAGACGTGACTGTCCTTCTTTTACCTGTTGGTCTTTTCAGAGTTTCATATGTCTCTTTTGGTGACTGTTTCTTCCACAGACCAGAATGATTTTTTTTTTTTTTTAATTTCAGTGAAAAGAGATTTCAAGTTAATAACTAGTAGGAATCCACTTTGAGCCACCACAGAGCAACACCCAAACAACTAGTGTTAATGATGGCAATCAAGTGTGTAGAGCTAATTCAGAGACAGGCATGTAACATGCTGATTTTAATAAGCTTTAAAAAGGCAATCTCTAACTTTTAAAAGTCTCCTTTTAATTCAACCGTCCTTGGTTCATATGATACCAAAACAAACAAAACCATTAAAATATGTTTTCAATATATAGCCACAGTGTTATTTGATGGTATTTTCAATTAGCATTGTGTTGGGAAAATACTGATTTGATGAGCTTTAAAAATGGAAAAGCTAAATTCATTAACCTATTTGTGGGGGGAGGGGAATAGAAACATTTTTTTTTTTTCTCTTCAAAGGAATTAAGCCCCAATCCCAGTCTCTTGCCGGAAGACAGGCTGGACCCAGGACAGAGAAATTGCTGCACGTGAACATATGTATGATGCTTAGGTTAATAATCAAAGCAGTTAAGGTGAGAGATGTAACACTAGACACTTCACATGTATCCAAATACCATCACTCTAAAAGCTCTGCAATATTTGGTTCTTTCATTTATAATCCAATCTTCACATTCTGAGTAAAGATGTACAGTCCTTTACTTAAATTATTTCATCTTGGTTGCCTGGATTGGAGCAGAGACATTTCTTCTGAGTACTGTGGAGCTTTCACATTTTATGTGCATTTCATCAGGCAAATGTCAAATTTGCTAATAACAAGAAAATCTCCTCATTTTTAATCATGCCACTCCTGTTGCATGGGTTGGGGGTGGGGGGAGGAGGGAGTGGAGGAGGAAATATAAAGCACTGAGCAGTCTGACCAAAGAGCAGAAGGAGAAAATGTTTCTTTGGGTTTGGAAACGACACATGCTTGGTTATCTCCATGCCTGCATCAGCACATCATTAAATTCAGAAATTCAGGAGTTAACAGAAACTTGGTTCTATTAGAGATGCTTTTGCCAGCCCAGGTTTGAGGCAGCATAATTACGCTCAACTGCTGTTGTCTGGAAAGGGCAAACAGCATCTTAGGCACAGAACAATGAAATCACAGCTGAGATTTAGGTTAGCAAAAGCCAGCTTCTCTAGGCTTTTATGATTCATTATTTCCCATTAAATACAGTATTAGAAGTGTACACTAGATAGCTCATGGTTGCTGCTCTCGGAGCACATTATCTATATTACACAGGTCTGGGGAGCAGAATTAGAAAACTTTGGGGGAATGAGCAATATGTGTTTGCTGATAGAAGTACCATATGGCTCATCTTCTTCAATTGCTTTCATTGCGACTCTGATGCTGGAGAAATTAAAGTTTTATTTGATGTGGCACAGCTTAATGAACTGTCTTCTGTTAGGAAAATTGAATATGTTTCCTGTTATTTGAGCACAGAGCCTCCATGGTTTGGCTGATGAGGGATGCATTATGTATTGTTTATTTAGCATTTGGAAAACAAAAGCAAGATATTGAAGGTAAAATTGATTACTGCTGGATTGCATTATATAATCAAGTTTTATCCCTTTAAATTTCCCTTTACAATCCTTTGTTAATGTTTTAATATGAGATTGTTCCAGGTTTTTGTCCTTCTGAAGTACAAAGAGCTTGTTTTTTTTTCCCTCAAGATACCTTTATTTGTAAACAAGTCACATGAAACTTGAAACCTAGTATTGCTATATTTATAGAGTTTGAAGAACGATATTTGGGAAAGATGAATATAATTCAATTTGTGTGACTCTAATGGCAAAACTTCCAAGTGAGTCCCCAGTCAGCTTTGAGAGAATCTAACATTTGCTAGCTGAAAGTGGAATGTCATTTTCTTTTGTTTGGAATAGACCACTTAAGAACATGCCTTATGAGAAGGAAGAAATTTTTGATATTAGGAAATACAAACCTCAAAATATCAAATTTTAGATTTTCAAGTTAGTTGTCAGTGAATGAAAAGTTGGACTCAACCTGTGAATTTTTTAAAAATGAAGTGTACATTCCATGAATTTGATATTTTACTAAATATGATTAGAGAAAACATAACCAAAAATATACTTATATGATGAGAAAACTGAAATGTCATCCATGTGAATGTTCTCTACTCCCTGAAGAATCTACAAAGATATACATCGAGCATTTTGTTTAATTTCCCCTTTTTTGTTCTGGATCTGATTGTGTTTTAGACATAAAATCTGAATGATCTCTAAAAAGACTGAAAGTAAGATCATCTAATCATTGTGTCTCTTTCATTTTTTCAGTGAGAAATATTCCTCGCATGGGCTGGTGACTCAGACACAGATCTGCAACAAGCAACTAGGATAAAAAATAGTTAAAATGAATCAACATTTATCTGGAATATACAGTCCTGACCTTAAAAAAAAGTCATTTATCTTCTGTGTCCTGTGATGTTTTGAGGATTCTGGCAAATATGGCAGTTAAACAAACTTCTCTCATAATCTAAATACTGTCTGTTCAAGAGAGGCTTCCAATGTTTATAGCCCATAAGTAAAGGGAAAAAAAAAAAAAACCTGGTATTTAACCAAGAATAGTGCTCTTGAAAATGTCTTCGAACAAAGTGTTTAAGCAAAACTTTGGCCACGGATATTTTCAATTCCTCATTCTTCTTCTGATTCCTTTTTTCAATGAGCTGTTTTCACATGCCATCATTTCACTCCTTTCCTTGAAATTAACGAATTCATTTCAAAAAATGAACGCCTGACTAGTGACCTGGTCATACAAACTTCCTTGAGAAACAGTTGAGAAGAAAACATCACATTTTTATGAAGCCCATCTCCTGCCAGGGGCCTCGGAGGAGGAACACCATTATGCATTGTTATCAGCGTGGTGTAATTTGACTGTTGACAAAGTATCCGTGGCAGTGAGAATGAGCGCAGTTAGAAGTGTGGCGGATTGTAATCAAGAAGATGCTTAGCTGTGCAGCACTGCATCTTGAGCAGATTTGAATCAACATTGCCTTAAGGGGACACACACACACACACACCAAAAGAAAAAAAAAATCCATTAATTTTTAGAGGGAAAATTAGAGTGGCACTTGATGAAGCGAAATTTGACATGCGTTAATTGCTCTGCAGCTCCCCTAATTAGAGATTTTCAAATTCTTTTACTGCTGTCACCATGATGGCACATTGTCTTGCCGGACAAATAGTGAAACTGCAAATTCGTTTGATCAGGAAGTTTTACGGAGGAAGATGGGACTGTATCCTTGAGCCCACTTCCAAAAGGTGGACAGCTGGAGAGCAAGGAGGAGTTCCCAGCTCTACCTTCAGCACAGACAAAAATATGCTTATTACAATAGTTTCAGTCTGAGACTTAATGTAAAGGAAGCAGGTGCTGATGCGATTTCCTTAAACAGATGGAAATGTTCCTCTGGTACCCATGCCTCTGTTTCCAGTGAAATATTTCAGGTGGAACAAAAAGTCAGCAAGATGCTACATTACATACACATTTTCATATTTCTACTTATATTCTTCAGAAATTGGAGAGAGAGGCAGATTTTGAAAGGCCGTGTCATGTTTTGCCCAGGTCTGAAGTCAGAGGCAAACAGCACTTTTGATCCCCTTCTTAATCTTAAAGTAATTATACTGCTGTTTGGCCCCCAGCATGGCATCAAATATGATACCATAATAATTTTGGTTTCCCTTTCCAACCCCGCTTGTCTAGCCCTTGACCCTCTCTTAATTCATTAACATATTGAATTTTTTTCAATTTTCCATTTTCTTGCAATAACAATATTAATGCTGGGGTGAAAGCTTGATTGGAGCTAAATTACTTGTTACCTGCTGGCATTTATTTATATGGCATTGAATTATAAAGCTTTGCTATTGTCATGCCTTGGGTGAATTGTTTATGACACCAGTAATAGGAGTAATTGTTATTGTTGAAATTACCTGTCAGCTACCCATAGCAGTGGCCCTTGTCCCACTGACAAATAGTGACAAGGGAGAGGTATCCTCCATGCGTCCCCCTGATGGCTTCTCCTCTGATAATAAGAAGTGCAGGGCCTCTGATAATTTGCCTGTCACTGTTGAGTGCAGCTCAGAGAGAGTTGGCCAAATTGTTGTCATTCACTTTGACAAAGACAGCAAAACGCTCCTGTGCAGGAGGAGGATTATCAAAATAAATGAAATCGCTTACACCCCCTTTGTTTGTTTGGCTCAAGAATTGCCTGGCTTTGTATGAGGTTGTGAAATTAGGGTCCAGTTCTTCTGGGTATACTGCTGTTCATTCTAAGACGAGGATCCCAGACAAGAGAGGCATTTTATAAGACCCACTGTTTTGCAATTTACATAGGTCATGAAAAAATTATATTCTGATATCGAGTCAGTAACACTGTAACAAGAAGTCTAAACATGTGGTTGGATACCTTAGTTTAAAGCATATGTAACATTCACATCTTTTTCTCTTCTGCCTTCCTTTAATCCCTCTTTTTTTTTCTTTTTTGACCCACTCAGGCATTCAAATTCAATAGACTTTCAAAAAATGCACACATTTCCTGGTTGCAATCAGGTTTCCTTTAAAAGTGTGGAAATCTGCATCTCTGACTCTTAAAGCCTTAAAAGATTACCCAGTCAAATTTAGGATTATTATTTCAAATGGCTGCTTCCTTTCCATAAGTTATCTTTTATTTATATAATATCTTCATGTGTAAAGAGAGAAATGAAACGTAGTTCCAGGTATGAAGCATCAATTATCACAGGCTAACAGAGGAAGCAAACTGACTCTGTTATTGCCAGAGCTCAAATATAAATATTTGCATTTTAAAACCCCTTGGTTGCAGCCTGTGAACCTGTCATAGAGGAGAGAAGGGGAGTGGAGAAGGGGGGATGATGTCCAGGGGTCTCCACATCTGAAAGAAATGGGCTTTAAAGTAATCAAACCTCTGCTCTTGTAAAAACCAAAATCATTCTCACCATTTCACAAAAGGCATCATTTCACGCTAGGAAAATTCTAATTTTTAAGGGGCCTGTGAGGTTACTGCTCATAGGTCTTCTTGACAAATGCTTGTCATTATGAGAAGTTGCAAAGAGAAGAAAAAAAAAATAACTAGGATAAATGTAAAATATTGGCTCCTTATAGGATAGTAATCAGCTGTTTATTGGTCTCTACCAGACAAGTAATGACCAAGCCCGGTGTTAAGTGCCAGCAACATTGCCCTGGGCCCTTCCCTCCTAACACCGGCCATTATCTGATTAAAGAACCTCCAAAGAAGTCACTATTGCATAATTTTATGGGCCTAAACAGCACGCAGGTTGGCTGGCAGGAAAACTACCTAGGAGGGTTGATAAACCAACAGTGAAACATGATTTTATTTACTCCACTCACACCTTGCTCTCTGAAAGGGTTTCTGAGCATCTCAGACATTGGTGACCACAGAAGACAACTAAAATTGTTCAAATAGGAATTGCATGAGAGGTGAAGGAGCCAGACAGGGAGAGGCAAGAAAAGTAAAATTATCTATCCCTTAAAATTTTTCACGAGCTGCACAGTTTGCAGTAATTAATAGCATCGTTACAGGCAACTAGACCTTGTCTTTGGTGTTTGGTATTTCAAGCAGGTAAGTTTCTAGCAGTGCTAAAATCATACATGCAATGATATGATGATAGAAATAAAGTGTTTCTAGTTCTTAAAAATACTGTAGTCTTCTGAAGGCAACCATTCGCTGGTTAACTGTGCTGAATGTCTCTGATTAACAAGTGGAAGGCAGCGACATAATTAAGAGGTTATCTGTAGTCATAAAAATGCTCAAACCTGTCTTGGAATGTGATCCCTTTAACAGATAATTTTTAAGAATGTAGCATATCCTCGCTTTCTCTGTCGAGACCCACGTTAGTGATCCCAGGAGGGAAAATAAACATACGTTTTTAAATGAAGATATTTAAAATGTACCCCATATTTCAGTGTATGGCTGTAACCTGGTCTTTTTTATGTTCTTCCTATAAAACCTAAATTAAGCCTCTTAGGAGTGGTTTTGCTGTAGGTTTCATCTAAAAACACAATACGTTTTAAATGATTCCAGTACTTGAGTACACGTTAACATGTAATCTCTAATGTGTGTTCGCTCCCGTCCTCTTCCAGACAGCAGCTCTTCTAAAGGAATGAAGCTTCTTTAAAATTTAGCTTCATTTGAAATGGAAACTTTTAACAAATAGTAATTGCTCCTGTAGCTCTATTGATGAAGTGACTGGCAGCAAATCTTTTCTCCTCTCTCTCCCTCTCTCCCTCTCTCCCTCTCTCTCTCCCCCCTGTAACATTTTGAAATACCCATCAGTGTCAAAGGAAACTACACACATCTCCTTTGCTGCTCTAAATAAGGCTCAGCAATGTTAAGAAAAATGTCAGAAAAAGCTCAGTGGATTAAAGTAACATTTCTGCACCATGTCACCGAGAATGGCAGGGCAGGCTGGTCTGCATAATTCTGAAAGATATTTTGTGTAAAATGCTTACTCTATAAACGGAATGAAATTTTATTTGGAATGATTTAAGGTTGTATTTGATCACCTACAACATTCAGTTGTTTTTCCAAATCTCCTTAATACACCTTCGGTATATATTTCTAAAATTAGAACAGTAATACACTCTTCTCTTTGTAGAATGTTTCTCCACCCGTGTACAGCGTTAAAATACATTGTGGACTCTTCAATGCATTTTTCTTTTCTTTTTTTTCTAAAATTCCTAGGATGTTCATTCAGTGAAAGCAGTAAAAACACTGGACTCTTACACATGTAAATTCATTGAACTAATCAGCCAGATTCCCCCCTAAATGAAATTTGTGTATAACTTTGGAGATTTTCAGCACAGTTCATTTAGTCATATATTTTTAAAAAGAGCATTTGCATTTCATTCATGTATTGAAAATACATGACTGGTTGGAGGATTTTAGTTCGGTTTGTCCTCTTTTTCTAAAGAACAGTCGAGAATACAGTGGTGGTAAAACACCCAATAGTATAATAAGTACATAATTAAAACTCAGCAGTTAAAAAGGAAAATACCTTACAAATCCAATACCAGATACCATTAGACGTGACAAGGTTGGTTTCACAAAAACAAGGTAAATCTCTGCTGATTTTAAATATAAACTTATTTCAAAACAGGTTAAAAATGAATTTAGACAAATTTGTCTCTTAACCTTTAAAGATTTCCTGCCCATTTCTGTATGTCCTTTATTACATTAATTTTTTATTTAAATTACACCATTAACTGGATATGAATTTATCAAGAATACATGTATTGATTTATAAAACAGTACCATTAATTATTATAATAGCTAGATGTAGCTGATATTACAAAGCCATTTAAAGGTTTTTAATATAACTTGGACATACATAGATAGATAGGCATTATGGACAAGACTACAATTCAAACTGGCTACCAGCAGTTAATGAAATCCTTGATTTATATTCTAGTTTAGAGATTGATTATATTGTTGCTTTGTAAAACTATTTATATTATGCCATTTTTCAAAGGATGTCTCAATAAAAAAGCTAAATAAAATATTCAGTCAATTCCCAAAGCAGATTTTGTTTTCTATATTTTAAATGCTAGTGAAAATAATTGATTGTGTGTGTTCCAAGCTTTGTCATTTCCATTCCAGAGGTGGCTTTCCTGATGGGAGACTCGTTTGCAATGCACACTTTCACACACTCTTGGATCCTTGCAGAAACAAACCCCTTCTCTTTATTTCATTAGCCGCCCTCCCACCCCCAACAAACCCATGTATATTTCACGAAACCCACGCATCAGGACACGTAAGTCTTTTTGGCATCTTTTATGTTATGCATTTTTTTTTTCTTAAGGTTGTGGAAAACTGGGACTTACCCCAAAGCCGCAAAACAGGCAATCACGAAGAGAATTTGGGTAAGAATGCAATCTGAAGAGGAAAAAAAAAAAATGAGGAAGAATATAAGCAAATAACAGTAACACTTTCAAATTACTTTTCAAATGGTAATTAGCCAACGAATAGATTGAAAGTTAAATTCTTTTCACATTGTACTTGATTTGGGTCTCCTAGTCTCTTTATTTATATCACTTTTCCTTGCCTGGCAACATATGTTACCGATTTATTATAGTATTTTTACTGTTAGCAGACAAATCTAAAGGCTAGCTGAGAAGGCTAGCTTCATCTGATGACTTTAACAACAACTGCAGGGCATCCTTGAGGGTGAGCCAATAGGCTCTTTTGAAGCTATAATACTATTAACCATTTTGATGCCAAAATATTTCTTATAGCTAAAGTTGGTTCTGTCTTTGTAGGAATTCCAGGTTTTACATACACAAACGTTAAATGTAAATGATTTGTTTTGTAAACATCTCAATGGCCTTCTAAGCACTTTCTTCCATGTGTCTTAAGTTTCCTAAAAGCCATATGAATGTTGTGGTTTCTTTATTTCCTGCTTTCTTTTATAGGACACTGAACTCTGGGCACACAATGATAAGTAAACAGCTATCAAGCATCAAGTTAAATTGTCACTGCACCCTCCCCCATGCCATTAATTTTCTGCTATGCTATTAAAAGAAACAAATATCCTTTAGAGTTTCAGTGATCACATCTCTCTGACATATGTACAGTACTGAAAAGTTAAGTTCAAATGAGATTCTTTTTTGGCTAAGAATCTGAAATTCCTTTCCAAACTAGAGATGCCATGTATTATGGCCATTTTAATGGATATGTAATAATAGCCAAAAGTTTATGCCTTTTAATATGCACACATGAAAATGTCTGTTTCAGAGCTGTATTTGTTGACAGAAAGTATTCAGTTTAAAGTTGCCAAATAGCAAACTTCCATTTTTGATCATCTGTAATTTACTTCACTCCAGATTGTTTAGTCATTTTAACTTAAAATTTTTATAAACGACCTCTTCTTCCACTCAAATGTCTCACGCTGAGTTTACTTACAATTTCAGATACATTTTATAGAAATTCTCTCACACATGCATAACTTGAAAGTTTTGAAATTAAATCTTAAATGTTAGAAGCCAGTATTTCTTATCTGCAAGGTATGGCTCAGTAACTAAAATTTCACATCACCTTGATACTAGAATTCAACCAATAAAACCAAGATACTCATGACAGCATTAGGGGTCTGACTGTGAAAAAGTGAATTTTGAGGTCCTGTACCCATGGGATCCAAAAAATGCTAAGATATATTGTCTGTATAAACACATCTAGAGTAAGAGATTCTGCCTGCAAATCATAGCAATGCCTCTTCTCTCCAACATATGTAAGAATACACGATAATACCTGGTTTTAAGACAAAATCGCAAACTTTGCCATCAGAACAGGTGATGAAACAACCACCAGCTAAGTAACCATTCATCTGATTCCAAAATTTTTATTCAGTAAAAATATTTGTATTTATTTCATCACTTTTACTTTGATATATTTCCCAAATTTTTAGTATTAGCTATAAAAACCCCATTAAAATAAGAAGAAAAAATTATATTTTTACATATAAAAGTTACACAGTTTCATCCTAGTCTAATTTAGGGTAATGTCTCACTGGACTTGTTATTTATATCTATTATCAGATATTTACTGTATTTATTTCTTTGTCCCCAAGAGGCATCTTATGGTGATGGTGGGTAATTTTAGGTCAGAAGCAGTTATGATCAAAAAGTTTTCAGCTTCAGAGAATAAGACCAACTTTCCAAAGGTATAAATGCACAGCAATTCCAAAAATGACCATATATGTCATTGGGGGCCACTCACTGCCAGCCCTGTCGTTCCAGGAATGAACCATCCCATAAAAGTGCCTATTAGTTCATTTTTAAATATTAACTGTCTTAGAAAAATGAAGGGAGACAATGCTGTTGGTGGCCCTAGAGTTTTCTTCTTCTAAAAAAGTTCCATTCTTGAATCAAAATTGAATCTCCAGCACAGTTTTATCCCTATGTTTGGAAGCGTGCCAGTCATGTACACGAGACTCCAAGCTTCATGTTGTTTGATGCTGAACTTGACGCCTTCCTCCCCTGTGACACAGGGCCCCTGACAGATGGGATGGACTGGGCTGTCCCTTAATCTAGCCCCATCCACCCACACCTACCACATTCTCTCTCTCTCCTCCACCTCAAAGCAGGTGCCTTTGAAAGGCTTGAATCCAAAGATACGGGTTCCTCTGGCTTCCCGGCTCAGGCTCTGTTATTATCTTTCTGCAATACATCTCAGCGGCCCCTTCCAGCGGCCAGTGTGCACCTAAGCTGGGATCCCCCTTTCCTGTCATTCCCTCACCTCTACCCCGACCTCCAAAGGCCACCCCCCTGCTTTCTGTTTTGTCCATCACCTCAGTTTCTTTTCCCCTGTTTCTGACCTGCACTTTTTCTGGATCAGACGCAGGCAGGTTGAGAGGTAATGAGAACCAGATGGACAGAGCGCAGAAATTGCCCAAATGGGTATGAGAATGTGGGAGCTGTCAGGCATGGAGAGAAGCTGGAATTTTTCAGCAATAAAATGGGATTTATCGCCACTCTACCACAGTCATTGCCGACAACCGTTTACCTTGACAGAAACCCCATTCCAATAGGCCATGCCGATGCAGATTCTTTTTTCCCAAAGAGTGATGATTGGTATTTGTTCTAAGGCTCAAATGGCCTGCACTAAAGGTGAAGCATTAGGCCAAAGTCCTGTATTCCCCACTGAGGCAAATGAACCTGCTAAAATAAGTTCCTTCCACAATGGCTGTGTAATTGAAACCAGAAAGTGAGAGAATTTGATAAATTGCTTGACCCTGAAGGAATGTTAAGGTCATAAATTTTCATTGCATTTTTTCCTCTCTCTCTTTTTTTTAATTTTTATATATTGATTATATTTAGTATTTGCTTCGAAACTCAACAAGCTTACAGATCATCAGTTGTGGCCTCAGGGGAGAGCGCGGTAAATCATCAATTAAGAGGGTAGGGGGCATTCTCCCCTCATCTTCCAAAGAGGAATGTCAGCTCCTCAGTATTCCAAGGACAGTCATGGAGGTGTCTTCCATCTCAGAATTATTCCAACTTAGCACGCAATTTGTCCTGGCATGGACAAAGTAAAACCCACAGGAAAGATTTTTCTCAGAAGGGTGCTGCTACACTTCTATCATTTAAGAATGATGAACTGTTAAGAGGCTGGCAATCCGTTTGCAGCCATCACACCCGCATACCTCGCCCACCGCCCCCCCGCCCCGCCCCAACCTAAAATTAAGAACAATTGTATTTTAGCTAAAAAACCATGATCCTCTTGTTTAGGTAAATTGAAAGTGTGCCTGTGTACGTGTGGTTGAAAGCACCCATATTTCTGAGTGCTGGTTTTGGCAAGTCCATTTTGAAATTTTTCAAACTTACTTTTTTAAAAAATCTGGGTTATCTTCATGTGGAAATAAAACATAGGTCATAAAAACAGTCCAAGCCACATGTTACATAATATAAAATGGACTAAAATACTCAAGTATCACGTAGTAGCAAATTTCTACACATCTTGCTTTAAGGTTTTACTTGTTTTTCTAAAAAGTGAATGAACGAAGTTTGCCAGCACTTTTATTTTATCTGTATTTTCTACCAATTGTTTATAGTGATACAATATGAAGATATATACTCTCTCAGCCTGAAGGTTAAGTAATTTATTGATAGCCAAAACTTCTTGTCCTTGAAGATTTTAAAGCACAATCTATCTCCTGGGTATTTGTATGCTTGGCTTGTTCTCACTGTTAAATAAGTAAAATCAGAAGTATTTGACCACTGATGTATAAATTTTATGTTCAGAATTTTCAGGATTCAGGAGACCCCTAGATGAGATCCAGTGCAGAATTTCTGATTAACTATTGGGACAATTTTCCTAATTTAGGAAAAATGGAGTCTATGCTCATTTATTTTCTTTTTTTTTTTTTATTATTATTATTTTTTTTTCCAGTGGGTTTTGTCATACATTGATATGAATCAGCCATGGATTTACATTTACATTTATTTTCAATTATTAATTATCAGCTTATAGGTGGAAACCATTGCTACCTCTAGGAAGTATTAGAATTAAATTAGCACATTCATTTTTTTCAGAACAATCTAAACTATATACGGTAATTTATGCTTCTTTCTATAAAGTATTATCAACAAGGGGTAAAGCTAAATAATCTCTAGTCCCATATCCTACTTTCTTTTGTTCAAAAGTAGTATCACCAACATTTATTAAGAGTACATATTTCTACATCAAAAAAAATTGTTTTTAGTCAAGTAAGGAAATGGGAAAGAGGATCCACAAAAGAAATGAATTTCAAATCTTTATTCCAAATATCAGAGAATTTATGATTGGTGGAAAACAGTAAGTAGTGCCACAGTTGTCAAAAAATCTTGGAAACTGCCACCAAAGTACAGGGGAAGATGAGAATTTTCATATGTTATTGCTTAGATGCATATAAATATTTTAATAAGAATTCAGCAACAATATGTTTTCATCTTATAGAGAGGGGATCATGATGTACACATGATCTACTTTTAACCTTGTGGCTTTGTCAGTGTTAAAAATGAAACTTCCTTCCCCACACTTAAAAATTTTGTCACAAGTCTGTTTCAAAAAATAAATAAATATATGCATATGTATACATATATAAGCATAAATAAAATATGAACAGAAAATGGCTTCAATCACTAATATTTTTGCAAACTAATGTTCAGCTGATGCAACTCAATTTTATTTTGCATCACATTAGTGTCATAATGGTAATGACTAGCCTTTATTCACTAACAGTTTGAGTCAGCACTTTGAGACATTTTCAAATTAGGTCATACAGCACATTTGTGGCTGATACAAAGGTTGATTAAGAGAGCTGCACAATTTTAAAGTGATGCGGTGTGAGTTGAATTAAGTTCTCTCTGATACTTACGGGAAATGTGAGCCACCATAACTAAGCAGAAATAATGTATGGGCTATAGGGGGAGAATATATTTCCACAGAGTGCTTGAAGTCGTACTCATTTACAATTTCACAAAGTCCTCTGTCTGTTATGGAAGAATTCTATCATGGGGCCTAGAAACAAGCAATGAATTACAATAAGGACACTGGAGGCCTGGTCCCCAGTCCTGTTTCAGTGAAAGTCAGTTTTTGCCTTTATGTCCCTTTTGATCGTCTCCATAAAGACCTTTTTTTTTCTTCTAGACACTGTCTACTGCTTTTCTGAAGTCAGAATGATCCCATGTCACAACCAAACCATCTACCCATAATGTAACGAGGCCAGGCTCAATTGCTCTATGCAAGCTAGACGTGGGGTGGCCAGGGGGGAGGCCTATTTAAAGTGATATTGTCACAGAAAATCCATAATCTCATCAAAAATTTGAAGGCACAGGATTTTCTTCAGTTGCCCAGCACTACAAAGAAATTGTAAAAAAAAAAAAAAAAAAAAAATAGCCCCTACAGATAGCTTTTAATTGGGTTTAAGGAATACAAAAATAAAAGCTGAAACTCTTAAATTGTTGGTTTGACCAAAAGGGCAAAAATGCCATTATTATTAACACTGTACTCACTCCATATCGCCTTCTCCACATCATAAAGTAGCTGCAGAAGATTATATATGTATATAATATGTATATATATATAATATATATATTATGTATATATATATATGTGTGTGTATATATGTATATACATGTATATACATGTCTGTGTATGTGTATATATGTATATAATATGTATATGTGTACATATATACATATATATGTATATAATATATATATATATTATTGTGCAAGTGGTCTTAAAAGCCAAGAAACCTGGAAAGAAACCCTAACAGTGGATGTCACTGAACTGAAAGAAAGTCTCCTTGGTTTGGCAAGCTTTGGTCCCAGGATGCAAAAAAACTTAACTATAGTTTCTCTTTGCACATACACCTTGCTTGCTTTGCATTAGCATCCTGAAACATAATGCAATCATCACATTTCACTTCATGTGTCTGATGAGTGTTTCCCAATTCTAGCCTCCCATTCAGACCCTTCTGTATTCCTGGACTCAGTCCTTGCCCACAGGCTAGGACAGTATGCACCGCCTGCCCCTCTGGACCTGTTCCCTCCAGTGTATTCTTAGTTTCTTTCCATCTGAGTTTTCACAGAAATTTGGACTAAACTTGTTTTCTTGGGCAAGACCACCTAAGCAAAGCAAGAGGAAGGGTTCCACCAAAGAAAAGGTGTACGTGTTGATTGTTTTTAAAATAAATGCACCTAATTAGGAACATGAAGTCGGAATGGCCACGGTCATTCTCAATGTTTATAAATGTATTTATAGTCCCGTCTCCTGAAGATTTTCACAATGAGAGAAAAACAGCTATCAAATCTTAAAAGGAATATAAACAAGAATTCTTACAGAGAAAGACGGAAGGGGGAGGGAAGGAAAAAGGGACAGAGGGAGGGAAGAAAGAGGAAGAAAGATTGACTTCAGCCCCTTTCCCTCTATTCCAACAAAGAGCTGCTCGCTGACCACCACCCGCTTCACAGATTTCTGTCCTTGAGTTGTGAAAGATCACAGTCCAGGAAAGGGATATACAAACACTGTCTTCAACTTTGCTGAATTCTTGTGACACCACATAGCCAATATTTTTAATGTTATAATTTGAATTTAAATTCAAGCTGGGCATGACTGATAGTGCCTTACCTATTGATTTGCCATTAGGGTATTTTGATCTATTTTTGTCATTTAATATAGTTGTATTCTAGAGCTTTCATTTTTCATTTCAATCTCAATTCTAGAGCACTCAGTTCCAAATAGTTACATTGTCTCTTCAGAACACTGAGTAATTCTTATTTTAAAGTACAGTGTTGAATTGTCTGTCTTCCTTAGTTACTGTATGACCATCTATGCCATCTTCTGCCTGGTTATTACCAATACTCACCATACATCCTCTTATTTGTACTAATAAATCCATTCGACTTTTTTTAGTACCTTCTTCCGCCAGGATAATTTTGTCAAGGTATAGGTTCCATGTGTTTATTTTTCAGGGCTTACCTAGAGAATAGTAACTATATATGTAAATATTATAAACAGACATAACTATTAGAAGAAATAAACTAAACAATATGAATGCTCCCCTACTTATTAAAAAATCAACTTCTAAAAAAAATTTGAGAAACCCCTTGTTCTTGCTAAACTCCAGAGGTTGCTCTGCCCAACTCTAATTATTTATCACAAAAACAAGAGTCATGAGCATCTTCAAGTGGAATTTCCTGTGACTGATTCACATGAAAACTGGATTCAGTCTGCCAATTAATACTTGAAGCGATGGTGGCAGTATGTCTCCAACACATACATTTTCATTTTCAACACACCCCTGGTGTGTGCAATCACTTAATTTACATTTTCAAAAGGTCACTTGTGGTGCTAGCTGGGATGAATTGTATATTTTACTTATTTGGAAGTAGGCTAATTTGCCCAGCCAGGGAGACACACTTTTTCCAGCCACTAGGATGACATACATCTGAATCAGCCATCATATCACAACGAATAGGTAAAAGTAGTTTTGCCATTTTGTTAAGCAATTATGGGAATACTTGAGTTTCTCCAACAGTTTAATTTAGTACATGAGAATAGCATCTGGTGAGGCATATTTATTAATAGTGAGGTTTTTTTTATTATTATTTTGCAGGATGGATGCAGCAACATTACCGGAGTTCAATATGACTTTTGATGATCTGGCATGCAGAGATTAAATAAGGTTAATCCTCATTTTATATGCTAATAGGATATTTATAATCTCTACAGCATATCCAATTTAACGATTTTATTCTCTGTTGTTCAGACAGTATTTCTTATTAGTGAAAGAGAATACTCTTACATTCACCACAGACACTAGTTTAATTGGGCTTGAGTGCATTGTGTATAATTAGTCCACTTCTCTAATATTTCATCTATAATTACACAATGAACAATGTGCTTAAATTTCATAAAATTGGTGGGTTCAAAGAAAGACTTCCCCAAAATGAGCAGTCTGTTTTCAAGCTTTCCAAAGCCTTACTAGGAGCCTGATGAAAATATGTTTCAAACCAGTGTGAATTTCTTGAACACTGAATGGATGCCGAAAGCCCCTAAGGCTAAAAGCAAGAAGAATGTCCCCTCCAGCTCCACTCATGCCACCCAATGACAATGTTAGTGGCAGAGCAGCCTGGACTGGGCCCAGCTGCCACTGGAAACAGAATCAAAGTCCCCACATGCTATGTTCCCAAGGTCTCTGCAAATGTCAGCCTTCAAGATGGTATTTTGAATGGCAAAGCTATTTGGTTTGGGGTTTGGATATTGAGAACTCTTTTGGGCAAACTCACGTCAAGCTAACAGCCCACGAAGTTTTATCATGGAAACCAACTTTTAGTTTTGTTGGGGAATGGGATCACACAGGGAAAGAAGACAGGAAAAAGAGAGAGAGAAAGAAACTGATTCATGATTCTGAGAGTTCCTCTACCAGGACCCTGGTGGGCTTCAGTCCATAGTGTCGCAAAGAGTCAGACACAACTGAAGTGCCTGAGTATGTTACTGATCAAAGTTAGTTTGGGCCTCTGAGTGTGCATGTCTGAATTGCTTATCTTAGTTCAAACAAGGCTATTTTTACACTATCTTGATACTTGCAAAATTTTAAAAAAATAAAAAGACTTCAAGGACAAAAGAAAAATGGATTATAGGGTTTTAGGAGTTTTTTTTCGAGGGACATAAGAAGCCTCCATTTTCAGTGCTATCCAGCAAAGGGAGTCAGCCAAAGTCAACAGTGTGTCCACATGGCCCATCAATGTGCCCTCTCTTATACCCTTAAAATATACATCCTATAAGTCCCTTCCATGGCTCTTACTTCCTCCCTTTGCCTTCAAACATGTTTGTTTCATGTCTACCAAAGAGTGTGCCAGTTGCCAAAATGACTACTGTGAGCCAGCTGCCTACCGATGGCCAAAAAGAGCCTGAAGACTTCAAACAGAATCTCTTACCTTTTGAACCAATAACCTACAAATGAAAAAGCCATTGGCTGCTCTATCAGTTAAGGCAGGAAAACAGAATCACCATCAGGTACTTCAACAAAAGGATTTAAACTGGAACCTACTTCCAAAAGTGCTGGAAGAACTGAAAGGCCAAATGGAGACCACAGGAGTTGGCAACAGCAGGAAGCCCCTGCCACCCTTAGACCAAGGGGACAAAGGGAAGAGCGCAGTTTCTGGAACCTCAGAGGAGATGCTGCCATTGCTAGTGAAAGTGTCCGTCGCTCTGTCGTGTCCAAGCCTTTGCAGACCCATGGACTATAGCCTGTCAGGCTCCTCTGCCATGGAATTCTCCATCCAAGAATACTGGAGTAGGTAGCCATTCCCTTCTCCAGGGGATCTTCCCGATCCAGGGATTGAACCCGGGTCTCCTGCACTGCAGGCAGATTCTTTACTGTCAGAGCCACCTCCAAACCAGGTTGGAGGTTGAGGGGCTAGGGTATCCCAGTCTCTCCTCCTCCTTGCTCAGAGTCTCCATTTGTGGAAGCCAGATGGCAATGTATCAATACTTTCAGTTGGTAAAGAATCCACCTGCAATGCAGGAAACCCCAGTTTGATTCCTGGGTCAGGGAGATCCGCTGGAGAAGGGATAGGCTAACCATTCCAGTATTCTTGGGCTTCCCTTGTAGTTCAGCTGGTAAAGAATCCACCTGCAATATGGGAGACCTGGGTTTGATCCCTGGGTTGGGAAGATCTCCTGGAGAAGGGACAGGCTACCCACTCCTGTTTTCTGGCCTGGAGAATTCCACAGACTATAAAGTCCATGGGGTCGCAAAGAGTCAGACACGCAAAGAGCAACTTTCACTTTCACTTCACTTTCAAG
Organism: Dama dama; assembly: GCF_033118175.1. NCBI lineage: Eukaryota > Metazoa > Chordata > Mammalia > Artiodactyla > Cervidae > Dama > Dama dama. The sequence continues at coordinate 40,368,303 of NC_083691.1, forward strand.
CTCCCTAAAATACAAAAGAGCAAGGAGATAGCAGGAATTGGTCTAAGAGCAAACAGATAAATGACCAAGCACAGCTCCTTCTCAACAGCCTTAAGATTTTTGTATGAAGATGAAATTTGCTGCAGATATCTGTGTAAATACAGTAGAAGGAAACCGATATTTATTTTGGATTCAAATTCCTAAGGTGCTATTCTGAGGATCACAATTAGAAAAATGGCTGTCATGTTGAAGCCATACTTTCTAACAGACTCAGCATAGTTTTGCTGTGTGGATTGAAGAGGGGTCAGGGTAATGTCTCATTTTCTATCTCAGTGTGGCCCACGGACCACAGAGTGAGGCACGAGTAGAGATCAATTGACTTCAACATGGAAGCAGCCTAAATGCCCATTGACAGACGAATGGACAAAGAAGATGTGGTACATATATATAATGGAATATTACTCAGCCATAGAAAGAGTGAAATGCCACCACTTGCAGCAACACGCATGGGCCTAGAGATTATCGTATTACGTGAAGTAAGTCAGAGAATGACAAATATCATATGATATCACTTATATGTGGAATCCAAAAAAAGATACAAATGAACTGACTTTGAAAACAGACTCACAGATGTAGAAAACAAATTTATGGTAACCAAAGAGGAAGGGGGGAGGAGAGGGATAAATTAGGATGTTGGGATTAACATATACATGGTTCAGTCCCTGAGTCGGGAAGATCTCCTGGAGGAGGGCGTGGCAACCCACTCCAGTATTCTTGCCTGAAGAATCCCATGGACAGAAGAGACTGACAGGCTACAGTCCACACGGTTGCAAAAAGTCAGACACGAATGAAGCGACTAGGCACACACACACACATATAAAATAAATAACCAACAAGCACCTACTGTATAGCACAGGGAACTATATTTAGTATTTTGTGATAACCTATAAGGGAAAAGAATCTGAAAAAGAATACATGTTTGTGTGTATATTTGCTGCTCAGTCACTCAGTTATGTCTGACTCTTTATGACTTCCTGAATTGTAGACCACCAGGCTGCTCTGTCCATGGTATTACCCAAGCAAGAATGCTGGAGTGGGTTTCCATTCCTTTCTCCAGGGAATCTTCAAGACCCAGGAGCCAACTCACGTCTCCTGCAACTCCTGCATTGGCAGGCAGATCCTATGTGCATGTATGTGTATGTATATATATACATACATATGTAAATATATACACACATATATATGTGTGTGCATGATATAAAACTGAATCACTGCTGTATACCTGAAACTAACTAGATATTGTAAATCAACCATACTTCAATTGTAAAAAAATCTTGACTTCAAATTCTCTGGTTTCCATGGATTTTGAACACCCCAAAGTTTGCTTGAACAAGAATAGGTTTTGTCCAGAGACACCTTGCTGTAAGCTGAATGAACATCAATGTGTGGTCTGTGTTCTCCACCCTGCTTTCCACTGTACTGCCACTCGTTAGCCAGTTCAACTATTTTGAGACATTGTTTCTATTGTCCTTATATTCCTCAAGCTCTTCTCCCTAGACACAAGCTAATACTAAAGGGCTGTTGTTCAGGCTTGTGAACAAAGCCTCCTTGAAACCCAGACACAGGTACACTTTTCAAGGTTTAGCATCTTATCTTTTCGCTCCTCTATTTCCTGCCATATCACTTGCCCATTAAAATGCATGCTGCAGTTAAAAGAGATTTGCATTTGGTTCTTACAAAATGAAGAATTCATAAGTTGGCTTTTTTTCCCCTTCTAACGAGAATCTATATTACTTGGAAAGGGAAAGGCCAAAGGGAAATTATTGCTATTTTAGACAGCAGCATAAATTTTCTTCCTATTTTTAACCTAGCTTTTAATTTAATAAGTTTTATGACCCTTATATTAAGTACATATGTTTTACAAGACATTGTGTCCCTCGAGTCACCCTGAATTTGCTCTACTGTACTAGAGTTAAATGAATGAATACTGTGTTTCTGATTGAAGTTTCACCCTGCATTTGATCCTTATAATATGCCAGGTAAACCTTCATAAAACAGAGGTGCAACACAATTTAAAGGCTATTTAAGGCTAACATACACTGGTTTAGAAGAAATGAATGAATGGGTGTCCCTTTTAAGTATTTTGAATTTCAGATTTCTCTCCCACTGGTACTTGCGAAAAACAACTAAAGACATAGAAAATACTGGAAATGATCTCTGGTCTTCAGAATTGGCAACTATGGAAATGGTTGGCCAATGCAAAGGTATATTTTCCTTCAGATTAAACCCTCAAACTCAAATATGGTTCTCTTTTTGGTAATCTGAAGTGACACTAATTTCCTTATACAAGATGCTTCTGCTCATTTGAAAATGAGTTTGATGCTATTTAAACATAAAGAGGGTCCCATCAATCCTAAAACAAAGATTACTTGACTAATAACTCTGGTTATTTAAAAGAAAATTGTGAGTTTATAGCAGAATGGAGAAAATCACCTACAATGTTAGTGTGGAGGGACATTGGTAGTGAGTAGTTAGTTCATAAGGAGATAAATTTTCCTGAGTTCATATGAGTGTGGGGAGGAGCTGGAGGAGTAAAGCTCAAATTTGGGCTCAAAGTCGGGTGTGTAAATATTGCAAAAATGTAACAGCCTTGCACTGGTGACAAAACTTGTTTTTCTAATTATTAAGATGTAACAGATTTTCACATTCTACCAGAGTACTATACAGGAGTTATTGATTAGCTGAATATTCATCCAGAAAAATCTTTATAATGTAATAAGATTTGTTTTGAAAGATGCTTTATAAATTTTCTGCTTCAATTCAGATTTTTAAAATGATTTTCCTATGCATGCCAAAGTTCAGTAAATCAATAGCCTACTAAAAGTGCATTTTAGGTCAATGGATTAAGGGTGATACAAACTCAAGATGGCAAAAATTAGCCTTTATACCACAATTTCAGATTATGTGCCAGACTGTGTAACTGTGTACACTTAAATTTAGTAATGTATCCAATCCAATTCAAGAAGTCATTAATTTCTTTCCCATTCATTTTGTTTGCTTTCGTCCTACTTCAGTGACTTTGAAGGACATTACTTCAGTGTAACTGGTGCGTCAGTAGAGCCTCCCTCAAAATTCTATTTAAGAATTGATGTTTATTTCACAATCATATACAGGCTCAAGAATGGATATTGCTGTCCTGTGATCCTATTGTGGAAAGAAACTATCCATTATTTTCCAAAGGAAAGAATCTCAGCTTTTCTATATTTCTTTTCAAAACTAAGTGGCCAATATACTAGACCTGTTTGAAATCTGTTTAAGTATCTGGCACCTTGGAGGTTGTTTGCCTTTAAAAGGTTTTTGTTGTTGTTGTTAGCTTTTAGAGAAAAAAAAAAAAAGGAGGGTCTCTAATATCAAGAAACTCTGGGTCAGTCCAAGCAACCACATTATGGCCACATGGCTGAGAAACACAGGTTAGAATGGAATGTTGGCATTACGCTCCAGAAAAACAAGGCCTGACCATTTTAGCCCGTCACAGGGAACTCCTGGTCACCTCCCAAGGGGCAAATTGATGTCAAGTTCTGCTGTCTGTCAGGATTAAGTGCCTGTTTGCTTTTTCACTAACATGTGGTTTGAGAACAAAGCAGCTCAAATCTCCTCAGCCCCTAACAAAGCATCTCAAATTGCTGAGTAAAATTCCTTAATCCCCCATCTTAATCTGAAAACACCAGCAGCGCCTGGTAGAACACTGTGGTCTCCTTTTGTACTGCTCTGCACTCCACCCACCCCCATCCTCCCCATTCCTGACCAACTCCTCCTCAGTGAGACTGTTCATATGTGCATTCAACTTGCCCCGAATGCGGTTCTTCAATGGAATATCATTACATCTGAAATCAAGGTCACTTGATCCAAGATCGTGCCGACTCAAGTCATTTTTATTCCTTATGCACTTCATCGTATGATTCATTATGCTGTATGGTAGGAACAAACATTGTAAAGTAACTGTACACCAATAAAAATTAATTTTAAAAAGAAGTATATGGGAAACCTCTCTACCTTCTGCGCAATTTTTGCTGAGAACCTAACATTGCTCTAAAAAAATAAAGTCTAGGTTGTTTTTAAATGTTTTTTAAAAAAGGGAAAAAATAAAGATCATCACAGAGAGATGAATTAACCACTTTCACATAACCTTAAAGGTATATGTATGCAAAGAGTATTGCCATAAGTTTCAATGGACAGGACTTAATGGCTTGTTTGCAGTATGTCTCAACTCTCAGTCAGAAGTCAAAAGGATATGGGGCTTTTACGTACCAATTTAGAATATTTTTGCTAAGGTAAGAGAAGGAAATAAAACTAACTTCAATGACTGGTTGGAAACTATGAAACAATCTCTGTTAACATGTGGCAAATGAATAAGCAATTGGAAAATATTTTCCACTATGTGCATCTTTTCACTGCATATTAAGGATCAAGGTTTTATCTCTTGACTAGAGTTGAAAGGCTCCAACCTTTTGCTACCTGAATTTGCAGTGTTGAAGTCTGCAAGTTGAAGTACATAAAACCTTATTTTCTCTTAAAAAAAAAAAATGCCTTATGAGTTCAATGCTTTATTTGGGTTGTATTTTCTTACCAAATTCAATTGAAAATAGGATTGGTAGATTTTTCTTGGGGAAATTTTTTTGGGCAGCTACTAAATTAAGTTCTGGTCTTGGGGAAGCTGAGATTCATGGCAGTTATCTTTGTTTCTATTATTCTATAAGAAAGTTGAACAAGCGTCACCATAAAAGATAAATAAAATCAGAAAACTCTACTCCTTCACTCCAAAAATTTTATTCAATTGAACACCAAGTTAAGACAGATCCTGATCTAGTAGGCTTTCACTCTTTTCCCCTTCTCTTTCACTAAATCCTCCTCTCTAGCACATGTAAAGTGAATAACACTCCTTTCCTAGTAATCTTGTACTCTGCTGCAGTATGTATATCTCTGAAAAAATGGTAAAAAGCTTCATAGAGAATATAAAAATAGGAGAGCTAAAACTTCCCAGCACCACAAATATCTATGAAAATAGCACCTGTGCTATATTTAATAGTATCACTTTCTCCATTTCTCTTCCTGGCATTTTACTTTGTACAAAGTCAGGCAAAGGGATAGAGCAAAAGAAGAGGGGAAGCATATACAAGCACCCTCAGTTCAGTTCAGTCACTCAGTCGTGTCCAACTCTTTGCAACCCCATGGATTGCAGCATGCCAGTCTTCCCTGTCCATCACCAACTCCCAGAGCTTGCTCAAACTCATGTCCATTGAGTTGGTGATGCCGTCCAACCATCTCCTCCTCTAGGCAAACATTCTCATTCTAGTTCAAGCTTTCAACTGTCCGATTGAGAAGTAAAGTTCCATTAGAAAAAAATAAAATATTGGAATTCAGATACAGCACATTTTTCACAATAAATTCAGTCATTCCTATAACACCACTATTTAAATAGAAAAAGCACCCTCCTCCCAATTCAAGCATGATTATCCTTTACAAATGTCAGATTTTTAAGCTCATCACTTTAAATATGAGGAAAATAGACAATCTGGACAGTTGCTGCAGCTCCTAATTCATAAATCATCAAACATGAACCTTTCTACCTTAAGCCCAGGGTTGGAGACAATGACCTTGGATGGTCTAAACAGAACAATAATCTCAGAAAATATTCACAGTACATTACATAATACATGGGTAAGAGCATGGACTCTAGTAAACCTATCTATGTTTGAATCCCAGTTTTCCTGCTTCCTGTGTAGAAGCTGTGTGGCCTTGAGAAAGTTACCTAACTTCCCTGTGCCTCATTTTCCCCTACAAAATGAGATTACTAGTCATACCAAACTCATATAAATATTAAATGAGTTACTACTTGTAAACTCTGCTAGGGGAGAGACTGAATTTTTTTTTAAATGTACACCTTTCCAAGTTTGTTTGAAAATAAGATCTTTCTTCTACTTTATTCAAAGAAGAAAACACTTTATATCCTAAGGTGACAGCATGGGAAGAAATGAAATAAACTGGTAGAATAAGGTTTTTTTCTAGTTAGCCTTACCATGACAAAATAGAGAAGAATATGCAAAGGCAAAAAATTTTGCAAATGTCTGAAATACATGAAAAAAAATATAGTTTTAGAAGTTCAAAGAGTTTAGGAAAGGATATGATGTGTTTCATGTTTTAATAGCCTACCTTAGTTGTAACAAATAGTTCTTTGAGAACTCTTGATTATTCTAAGCAAACTATTTTGTTAAATAAGCTGTTGGATATTTAGGCTACATCTACCTTGGCAAATATTTATTACCCAGAGTTGGAGTTGAGCAAATAAATGCCATATTTTGGAATATCTTAACAACCTGAATTGAGATCTCCAAACAAATATTTCTGGTAGACTTTTTTGTTTGTTTGTTTTACAAATAGACATGCTTACCTTAAGCAATGAATAAAATGGGCACCTGGGTTAAATTTTCTATAAAGTTTTTGACAGGCTTTCTCATATACCCTTCTAGCTGTCATTTAAATCAGCATTCCTGGTTGCCTCAGTGAAATAGTCATGAAAATATTTTCCTTCATTCAATCTTTTAGCATGTATTCACTGAATCTCTATCTATGCTAGAATTTAGTTAGGTATTTTTAGACAGCAGTGAACGAAACAGACACAATCCATGCCCCAAAGCATAGAATTGGCAAAGATACCTTGACAGCAAATGTACACCCATATTGGAAAACGTTCTCACCCCTACTCTTCCAACCTGGATGTGTTTGTTCAGCCTCTTCAGGAAAAGGTGTTATTTGACTGGGCAATACAATCTGTGAACTCTCAAAACTCTAGTTAAGAGATATGGGTAATGTTTCAAGGCATCATCTTGCGTGAGCACAGCCAAGCTCCACAAAGCTAAGACTGAGTGAAAAACCATGAAAAGGTCCTTTAATATAGCTCAACTTTAACGAGAGTTAAGGAATGTCCTCCATAGTCTAAAGGTAGCTTAATATTTCATTGATTTAAAATTTTTTATAAAGGATAAAGTTCAGAACAAAAGATACTACAAACTGCATATGAACTGCAATGACATCAGTTAAAATGTTAAATCAGTTAAAATGGAAGGAAGAACTGCCACTGGAGAGGGACAAGGCAAGCAGTCAAAGAAGAGATTCTCTCTCTCTCTTCAGTCACTAACTCATGTCCGATTCTTGCAAGCCCATGGACTGTAGCCTGCCAGGCTCCTGTGTCCATGGCCAGGCAAGAATAGTGGAGTGGGCTGCCATTTCCTTCTCTAGAGGATCTTCCCGGCCCAGGAATCAAACCCGGGTCTCCTGCATTGCAGGTAAAACGTTTAGGAAAAACTTAAAAAATTCCTCAGGTTATGACTCTTCTGTATAGGAATTCTTCAAGGCTTGATCCAATTATGCACTCATAAAGCCAAAGCCAAGGATACCATTCTCAGGCTCTCTAGTTAATTTTACTATATCTCATAGGTATAAATTACTCCTAAACCTGAATAATCTTTCTAAAAATATCTTTGCAGTCACAGCCAACCAAAGAAAAGATACCAGTGAATCAACCTCAGTATAAATTGATCAAGCTTTCAAAACATATTTCTTAAGAATACCAAGACTGTATAGTATGATTTCTTTTGGAAGAATTTTTCTCTGTTATGTATAAGAAACAAAAGTCTGAGAAAAAAAAGAAAATAATGGTTATCTGTTTGAAGCATTTCCGTCCCCCCATTTTCTTTGTCCCCACCTGTATTTTCTGCTATTTGTATTAGCTGAACACTTATGACATAAACCCAGGTGGCCACAACCAAAATGTCAGCTCTGCACATTTGTGCCTGAACAGAGGGCACTTTTATCTCCATCTATGAGACTCTGATTACACAGAAACCTACAAACAGCTGTCAGGCAATGTCTCACATAAATAAATACATAAAAGAATGCATTGTTATATGCAGACATCCATACAAACTTTTAAAAAACCATTATGAATTGCTGGGATTATTATTAGTAACAATCACACATGTCTGATCAAAACTATTGTATTAGTAGTTCTCAAATTTTAAGAAGCATGAAAATCCTCTGGAAGAAAAAAAAAAAAGAAAATCCTCTGGAAGGCTTAAACCTCAGTGACTGGGCTACCCTCAGGTTCTAATGAAGCAGATCTGAGGTGGAGCCTGAGAATCTGCATCTCTAGCAGGTTCCCAGAAGATGCTGGTGTTTCCACTCAGACACTCACTTTGAGAATGACCTACGTTATCAAGTTTCTCAGGTGCCACCTGCCAATGCAAGAGACACAGGAGATGTGGGTTCAATACCTGAGTTGGGAAGATACCCTGAAGGAGAAAATGGAAACCCACTCTAGTATTCTTGCCTGGAAAATCCCATGGACAGAGGAGTCTGATGGGTTGAAATCCATGGGGTCGCAGAGTCAGACACGATTAAGCATGCCCAGCATACTTTGCCTGAATGATGAAAGTCCAAGGGTAAGTAGATGGCTCTGTGTTCAGGTGTGTTCAGTTCTACTCTGAGGAAGACAGTGAACAGCTGTTCTTCCCCCTCACCGGAAAGAAGAGAGGAAATGGAATTAACCTGCATGAAAATGATTTAGGTTTACTCTAGAGGGGAAACGTCCCTCCATAATGGTTATTAAGCACTGAGACGGGCTCAGAGGGTTACTAAGAGGAAGTGTTTGTTATCTGTCTCCCTCGAGGTTTTTAAGAATTATAGACCTTACTTGAATGGAGAGGATGACAAAAGAGATGATATAAGAGGCACCAGCTATTTTCTGGGAGACCCAAACCCATTCCACTACCTTTTGGCAACCAGGGATAACTAAATATTTCCTTTTCCTCTGCTCCCCAAATAAAGCAACATAAAATTGTTCTGTTTTTTTAATTCTCACTTCAAGGAGAGGGTTTGAGACTTACATAACATTGAAAGAGTTAAATTTATATACTTGCCTTGAGACATAAGAACAAATCAACAAGGGCAAGATGCTTTTCCAATTTTCTATTTCCCATACTAAAGTGAAAGTGTTAGTTGCTCAGTCGTGTCCAACTCTGCAACCTCGTGGAATGTAGTCCACCAGTCTCCTCTGTCCATGGAATTCTCCAGGCAAGAATGCTAGAGTGGGTTGCCATTCCCTTCTCCAAGGGATCTTTCCTAACCCAGGGATTTAGTTCAGGTCTCCTCCATGCAGGCAGATTCTTTACCGTCTAAGCCACCAAGGAAGGCCTTCCCATGCTAGGTGGTGGTTTACTCGCTAAGTTGTGTCCAACTCTTGAGATCCCGTAGACTGTAGCCAGCCAGGCTCCTCTGTCCATGGGATTTTCCAGGCAAGATTAATGGAGTGGGTTGCCATTTCCTTCTCCAGGGGATCTTCCTGGCCCAGGAACTGAGCTCAGGTCTCCTGCACTGCAGGTAGACAATTTACCCTACTGAGCTATGAGGGAAGCCCTAGGGAAGCACCAGATCAAGAGGTTTACATCTATCTCCTTGGAAGAAAAAGTCCAGACATCAACTCAGTAAAACTAGCAAAAGGTTGCTTTCAACATAGGCTTGGAGCTTCCCGAGAAAACCTTTAGAGAATGAAAACAGATTTAGTGTTATATAGCACACTCAACTAATTTTCTTCAGGTTAAACACTTCATCCTCAGCTCTTTGCCATCTCAGAGTACTAAGCCAGTCACAATCAGCAGCTGACACTTGCCTTCTGTCACTGGACCTCTGCACTTTTCCATGGTTCTCATCATGGAGCTTGGAAAACTAACACACCACACTCCCACCAGCTATGAGAGCTTGACCACTGGCAGGTGAGATGCGGGGATTCAGAGTCCCATCCACCATTCCCTGCCTGTGTGACCTTGAGCAAGTCATTTAATCCTTCTGTTCCTCTTCTGTAAATGGAATCAACTCTACCTGTCTCCCTGGGCTGCCTTGGAGAATAAATGTGATATAATGTGGAAAGGACCTTAGCCCAATGCCTGCCTCATGAACAGGGCTCAACAAATGTGTTGTGTCTCCCTTCAAAACCTAGTCCCTGAAGCAAAGTGGTCTGAATAGAAGCCATTTGATGGCTCTTAAGTCAAATTCTAGTGGGAATGCTCAAAATTCTCCAAGCCAGGCTTCAGCAGTATGTGAACCGTGAACTTCCAGATGTTCAAGCTGGTTTTAGAAAAGGCAGAGGAACCAGAGATCAAATTGCTAAATCCACTGGATCATCAAAAAAGCAAGAGAGTTCCAGAAAAACATCTATTTCTGCTTTATTGACTATGCCAAAGCCTTCGACTGTGTGGATCACAGAAAACTATGGAAAATTCTGAAAGAGATGGGAATACCAGACCACCTGACCTGCCTCTTGAGAAACCTGTATGCAGGTCAGGAAGCAACAGTTAGAACTAGACATGGAACAACAGACTGGTTCCAAATAGGAAAAGGAGTACATCAAGGCTGTATATTGTCACCCTGCTTATTTAACTTATATGCAGAGTACATCATGAGAAACGCTGGGCTGGAAGAAGCACAAGCTGGAATCAAGATTGCTGGAGAAATATCAATAACTTCAGATATGCAGATGACACCACCCTTATGGCAGAAAGTGAAGAAGAACTAAAGAGCCTCTTGATGAAAGTAAAGAGGAGAGTGAAAAACTTGGCTTAAAGCTCAACATTCAGAAAACTAAGATCATGGCACCTGGTCCCGTCACTTCATGGCAAATAGATGCGAAAACAGTGGAAACAGTGGCTGAGTTACTTTGGGGGGCTCCAAAATCACTGCAGATGGTGACTGCAGCCATGAAATTAAAAGACGCTTACTCCTTGGAAGGAAAGTTATGACCAACCTAGATAGCATATTAAAAAGCAGAGACATTACTTTGTCAATGAAGGTCTATCTAGTCAAGGCTATGGTTTTTCCAGTATTCATATATGGATGTGAGAGTTGGACTATAAAGAAAGCTGAGTGCAGAAGAATTGATGTTTTGAACTGTGGTGTTGGAGAAGACTCTTGAGAATCCCTTGGACTGCAAGGAGATCCAACCAGTCCATCCTAAAGGAGATCAGTCCTGGGTGTTCATTGGAAAGACTGATGTTGAAGCTGAAACTCCAATACTTTAGCCACTTGATGCAAAGAGCTGACTCATTTGAAAAGACCCTGATGCTGGGAAAGATTGAGGGCAGGAGGAGAAGGGGTGACAGAGGATAAGATGGTTGGATGGCATCACCGACTCAATGGACATGATTTTGGGTAAACTCCGGGAGTTGATGATGGACAGGGAGGCCTGGCATGCTGCAGTTCATGGGGTCACAGACAGTCAGACACAACTGAGCAACTGAACTGAACTGAACTGAAGTCAAATTCAACATTTGTTACCAAGAAAATTTTGTAAATAGATTTTTGGCCAACCATATTTTCTCCCAGGTCAACACAACTTTGCTTCAGTGAGCGTCTCTGAATTTCAACTGACCTGACTGTGCAGTGGAAAAAGCCTCTCTTGTAGTGGTATATTAATAAACTAAATTGTTTTGGATGCAATTCTACAATTAACTCCCAATCAACTTTTCCCTTGAAACTTATTTTTCCTTTAATGTGCAATGAGAAATGGAGAAATAACTTTGGAGTTAACTTTGGTATTCAGATTTCCCTGCTTTATTTTTTTAAAAAAGAAAATGCTAAGCTCCAATTATTTCAAAAGGGGACTTATACAGATTACAACTAAAATAATAAAACAAATAGCTATAAAATGGGAATGTGATCATATATCTGAAAGCATCATTATGAGGATAAAATGGGATAATTGGTGCAAAATGCCAAGCAGAGTTCATAGCACATAGCTAGCGGTAATTATTGTTATTATGATGGTTTTGAGAATGTGATGAAGTCCTCTTCAAATCTCAAAGTTGATGCTTAGAAATCATTTAATCTTCAGGAAAACCTATCTCATTCCTTCACCCTGTAAATATCACCTTCCTAGACAAAAACCCTTTGGACCTGTGTGACTACATCTACAGCAAATTTTACTTGTTCCCTGACTTCTTTCTTTTTTTATTAAGCTGTAGAAGTGGGCATTTGTGGAAAATCTCTAAATGCATTTCTTTTCCATCGATTTATGTATTCCATACTTAAGTTCATAGCTGATGCTGTGGAAAATTATCATGGGATCATAGTGATTTAGAACTGAAAGGATCTTAGGGATCATCTAATCCACTCCCATTATTTTGAAGATGAGGAAACAGATTCAGAAATGTAAGGTGACATTCCATGATGGTGCTTCCTCAACAAACACCATCAAATCAAGAACCCCAATTCTTCCTTCCCATCCCAACAGACAGGAGCTAAGAGAAGCACTAGTAGGTTTGGGATATTTATTGAATGGAGAGTGTGTTTGTCTTTATTTCCATTTCTTCAGAAGTTCTGTTATTTGTGAGTGGCAGAGAAAAACCAAACTTTAAGAAACTTGGCAGAATGGGATTCCATTGGGTCATCTAACATAGCCCCAAGCTGCAGAGAAATTCTGGACATGAGGGACTTGAAGATCTGGCCTTGTTCTTGATCTCTTGACTCTTTCTTCTGTGGTTTGACTTCATTTGCTTAGACTGACCTTCTCTGTTGCTGTCCAGTCGCTCAGTTGTGTCTGACTCTTTGCGACTCCATGGACTGCAGCACGCCAGGCTTCCCTGACCTTCCCTGTAAGCAGCCTTAACATAGGGAAAGGACCATACCCATTAGGACCATGTCCTTCTGAAGGTAACAGCAACTCACACACAGTAAGGTAGGTAAATAGAGGTTTTCTTTTTCTGACATAACAAGAATTATGAAGGTGAGAAGACTCAGGCTGGTGCAGATCCTTGAGATGTTCTCAAAGAATCAAGGCCCTCCTAAGTACTACTCCACTATTCTGAGCAGGCTGAAGACATCACTTTGTGCAACTTTCCAGTAGAAGGGACAGGAGTGAGGGCAAAAGCCACTTGTCAGCTAAGTGTGACCCCTTTCATCAGGACAATAATTTTCCAGAAGCCCCATACAGCAGATTTCCATTTATATCACACTGGCCACATACGGTAGACAAGAACATTTGTGGTTCTAGGACAGTATGAGGAGAGGAAGATTTTCAACTGGGAACATTCCCATGCTAAAAAAAAAAAAATAAGACTTTGTTCATAAGGTAAAAGGGGGGAAATAAACATTGGTAGACAACTTGTTTGCCAACTGGAAAAATGCTATAAAGGGCTGTGAATTAGTTCTCTTGAGCCCCACGCCCATCCCTGTGGCCAGAAGAGAGAGATCACAGCCCCAGCTAGAACCACAGCCAGGTTAGGAGATTCCAGCATACGAAGAGCTACAGCTGCCAGATGAAAGGAAGGGGTACACAGCAAAGAAAACAATAGATATGGGAGAGTCCAAATTACAGAAAGTATTGGTGGCTCGGATGGTAAAGAATCTGCCTGAAATGCGGGAGACTTTGTTTAGACCCCTGGGTCAGGAAGACCCCTGGAGAAGGGAAGGCCTACCCACTCCAGTATTTTTGGCTGGATAAGTCCACAGACAGAGGAGCCTGGTTGGCTATAGTCCGTGGGGTCATGAAGAGTCAGACATGACTGAGTGATTAACAAACACTTTAACATAACTATAATACATGTAACATATATATTATTTTGAATATTATTAATAATAATATTGAATAATAGAATACATATAAAAAAATTTGCTCAATATTGAAAATGCTGATCATAGTCATGAATTTTGAAAAATACCAAGCATTTTCTCTAATGAAGTGCACCAACATACCCCAAAGCCATAGGGAAACCTATAGCAAAAAATATATATAAAAATGTTTAACCAAAATATTAAATATATGAGATCGCATACCCATCTGTCAGGTGCATTATTTTATGGCCTACGGGTGAGTAATAGGTCAGTGCTAGGTATCTGCTGCCCTCATCCAGTGATATTATCTTCAATCATGTTAATTAAATTAATATGACCTGCACTAATGAAAACCGCAAAAACCTATTTTGGTTTCTCCCAACACATACATTTTGATAATTTAGTCCTGTCAGGCTGTGTGCCTCTCAGCCCCAGACTCAATGCTCATAATATCAGGGTAATTTTAAGCATTTTCTACACAAAACCAACAAAGAAAATGACTCGTGAACTAAATTTCATTTCGGTTGAGCAGCAAACCAGATCGAGAATTAGAGATTCATGATGACTTTAGTGATGCTTCTGGTCTTATCCATCCATCTTTCTTTCTTAACATATATTCTTATTTGACATGTTTTCTAAATGATTAGCCACCTGAGAAAATATTTAAATGACCAAATCATAAGGTAAGAAATTTATGGCTTAAATTACATTAAACAAATTCAATATGTTATGCATATGGAAATCAGAAGCGTTCAGATTATATTTTTGCCATTAAAATGTGCCTTAAAAATATTTAGTTTCTGTTTTCCAACAGTCTGATTTTCTTTTTGCCTGCTCATCTGATGGCAGATTCTCAGAGTAACCAAGCGAAAACAAATGACTTAGTCCTTGGTTCAGAGAAATAATGGGTTACTAGCATAATTAATTTTATGTTTAATTACTGTAGAATGAAACAATTCAACAATATCCAATCAATCCTTAGAATGACAGAACAGAAGGTCAGCAGTTGCTAAGTCAATTGTTTTGAAAGAGAAATTTATGTCAGGTTCTCTTTTATGTGCTATGGAAAGAAATTGGATAAAAGTGGTCAAGCAAACATTAATTAATTGTATAAATGTAATCTGGTTGTCATGCTAAATCATACAGGCAGGGGATACAGTTCTCAGAATGGTGGGCATGCATCAATTGCAAATTTCAGTGACAAGTCCAACCCCACCCCATTGCCCAGTCACACACAGTCAAAAGCCTTGGAGTCAAATATTAACATCTCTGGCATTATTTTCCTAGTCTGTACTGACAGTTCGTAGAAAGGAGTTGATGGTTCTAGTCCATTTCCTTCCACACCAACCCCCAACACTGGGAGCTGAGGCTAAACTGAACTCTCCACTCCTGCTGCCCCCACCACCACCTGGTGCAACTCCTCTGACTGTCCTACTAACAGCAAGAAACTATTTCACAAAAGAGTTTTTTTTCTTTTTTTCTGATCCTAGCACTGATCACATTTGGGAGCTCATATAGACAGTAAGGGGGATTCCTGGGTGGTGCTGGTGGTAAAGAACCAGCCTGCCAATGCAGCAGACATAAGAGATGCCAGTTTTATCCCTGTGTCAGGAAGATCCCTTGGAGAAGGGGATGGCAACCCACTCCAGTATTCTTGCCTGGAGAATCTTATGGAACAGAGGAGGCTGGCGGGCTACAGTTCATAGGGTTGCAAAGAGTTGGACACAACTGAAGCGACTTAGCATGCACACATTGTAGACAATAAGACTAGAGGATATAGAAGGTGGTCCACACATCACTTTTTTAAATTTTTAAAAATTCACTTTCCAAGATTTCCTCCTAACTATTGCTTTCCCCAGCATTTAAAGGTATTTAGATACTCTGCCTACGTGACTCAGAAAACCTCAACTTTCCCTCTGCCATATCTAAGGTATCCGTATCACCATGACTGTATCCTTACCTCAGGACCACCCCTTCTGCCTCTATTATAATGCTTTTGGGAGATGACTGCAACATCCTATTTTATTTTTTTCTCAGTGGTTTCCTTCTGAAACTAGAGTATGAAGTAGCCTTTTCTCTGCAAGCTATGGTTTTTCCAGTAGTCATGTATGGATGTGAGAGTTGGACTATAAAGAAAGTTGAGCACTGAAGAACTGATGCTTTTGAACTGTGGTGTTGGAGAAGATTCTTGAGAGTCCCTTGGACTGCAAGGAGATCCAACCAATCCATCCTAAAGGAGATCAGTCCTGAATATTCATTGGAAGGACTGATGCTGAAGCTGAAACTCCAATACTTTGCCCACCTGATGCAAAGAACCAATTCATTGGAAAAGACCCTGATGCTGGGAAAGATTGAAGGCAGGAGGAGAAGGGGACAACAGAGGATGAGATGGTTGGATGACATCACCAATGCAATGGACATGAGTTTGAGCAGGCTCCGGAAGTTGGTGATGGACAGGGAAGCCTGGTGTGCTGAAGTCCATGGGGTCACAAAGAGTCGGACATGACTGAGCGACTGACCTTAACTGAAAGATGAAGAAGAATTTGTGGCCGTTTAATTAATGGGGCAGGGCAAAATGAAGGAAGAGGCTCCTTCATGGAGATTAAAATCAGAAAGTTACAAAAATTTCCCTTGTGTCCATCCTAATGAGGTGGATGAACCTAGGGTCTATAATATGGAGTAAAGTAAGTCAGAAAGAGAAAGACAAATATTGTATATTAATGCATGTGTACAGAATCTAGAGGGATGGTACTAATGAACCTACTTGAGGGGCAGCAACGGAGACAACAGACATAGAGAACAGACTTGTGGACACAGTGGAGGCAGGAGAGGGTGGGACGAATTGAGAGAATAGTATGGAAACATACGTTATCGTGTGTAAAATAGATAGCAAGGTAGAATTTGTTGTGTAACACTAGGAGGTCAACCCAGTGCTCTGTGACAACCTAGAGGGGGTGAGATGGAGAGGGGAGTGGGAGAGGGGTTCAGGAGGAAGGGGACATGTGTATACCTGTGGCTGATTCATGTTGATATATGGCAGAAACTAACACAATATTGTAAAACAATTGTCTTCCAATAAAATAAAATAAAAAAATCCCCCTTGGGGACGTTGAATTGAAGGGGCATGAGGGAGGCAACAGGACAAAGTGAAGCAGTAAATGTTCTGATGTTTGAGCCCGATACTGCCAGCAGGTACATTCAGTTTGTGAAAATTCACTAGCTGGCCTTATAATTTATGTATTTTTTTTTCTGTTTGTAGGTAGATTTTAAGAAAAAGTACTCAAAAATAAAAAGTAAAGCCTCTGCCATACAGGCCTTGGTGTCCAGGAGTCTGGGACGAAATGTTTCTCTGAGAGGATCTTGGATTCATTATAGAAAATTATCCGGGTGCCTCCAGTTTTTCATGAATCAGTTAAGGTTCTCTGCACACACTGAGGTGACATTTCATAACTGCAGCCCCACTCAATCAGGCTGGCTTGGGCCATGAGTGAAATTTGCCTATTGGTTCATGATAGTAGCAATGTAGTCTTTTGAAGCTGTATCTTCAACACAGGACTTTTACTTGGGAGGCCAGAATAACCCTAAGTTACACGAACACTGTACACTGTTACCAGACCTGGGCATGTACCTGGAAGGCTCTATGGACCAGGACAGGTGGGGAGCCCTCATGACAACACACATCTCCCATCTTCTATAACAGCACTGTTATCCAGGGTCCAAAATCTCCCACGATGCTGAAACAGTTGTTTTCCCTGGGTTACCACATGTTTTCCAATAGAAGAATTCAGCTAGTTTTCACCTTCTTAAATACAAAGAAACACTGTGATTACAAGTTTAGTATCTTCAGAATAATCTGTGAATTCGTCCTTCCAATATTAAGATTGTTTTCAGTAGCAAAAAGTTTGTCTATAGAAACCTGCCTCTCAGAGTGAGTGGATACCAGGCTGACATCCACATTGCCTGGGCTTTGAAAGCATTGTTTATGGTAGTAGAAATGGTAGATGCTCTAAATGAAAAGTTGATACCCTCTAAATAAGTTCAACCAAAATCAGAAATAGAAATGCAGGAGCTGACTAGGTTAAAACCAGTCAATTATATTCCTCAGAAAGGCACTTGATAAGTCAGCCACTAATATTTCTGAGTAAATCTAATTTAATGTTTGTTGATTTATCCAAAGATAAACCATCCTTTCCCTGGAGGAGGTCATGGCAACCCATTCCAGTATTCTTGCCTGGAGAATCCCATGGACAGAAGAGTCTGATGGGCTAAGGTCTATAGGGTCACAAAGAGTCAGACACGGCTGAAGCGACAAACCATCCTTTGTATGAAAAGGTCTTTGGGACCACGTGTCTAATTTCTCAACCATAACACTGCTCATAAAAATACGTCCCTTTGCTATAAATTCTCATAGATGGTATATATAGTATGGAATATTATATTGTTCAGCGTTATATTTCATGGAAAGTAAGAAACCATCAACTACAAGAAGCACAATTACTTTATATAATATCACTAAGAAAGGAAAAATACTAATTTAAAATTTTCGTGCTCTGTGTTTCAAGATACAGCTTTATTTCAAATATTAAAAGGTGAAAATATGTCTTGATGTGATAAAATATGTCTTTTTCTACTACATTTTCCCCACTTTTTTTCTACCATGGAGGAAAAATATTCTAGTTAATTTTAAAATTCAATAACAATTACCAGTGGACAAAGCTTTGGTGGGGGGTTGTTTTTTTAAATATATTAAATTGAACATAAGCCTTTTTATTATTTAATATGAAAAAGGATAATATTGTTTTGCTACTTTGAAAATAAAGTTACTGTCTTCTACCAAGTGAACATAAAAGGTCACAATTCCCCTCTTCTATTTTCTGCAATAGTTTTTGCACTGCAGATGAAAATATGATATAAAATAGAGTATGTAGAATCCATACAAACTGTAACTTACAAAACACAACTTCTGTGTTTAAGTACAACTCTAAAGCAATTCTATAGCCACTTTACAAAGGCTTAGATATATGTTATTATACACAAGAAGTGCATTTACGACACTGAATTCAATCGCATTCCCTTAAACTTGATCTTTGAATGTCCATGGCAGAAATAAAATCATTTGCCCTAGTGAATGTTGCTTGAAATTAATTTTCCTTTCCACTTTTAATTTAACACATTTCGCTCTCAAGAAAATAAGTAAAAGTCTAAGTTAGAAGAAAACTCAATTATCTGAAACTTGTAATTCATTCTAAATATGAAAAGCTCTGCTTTAAGCAGAAAAGTTCATGATTCTTTTCCCTTTTTGTGTAGGGCTAGAATGAATCCTCTAGATTGGGATTTTAATCCTACAATGATTTTGAAACCTTAGAATAAAACATATATCTCTATGAGATTGAATTTTTTTTAATCAGTAATACTATTTCCCCATGTCCACCAATTTAAATATAGTAAAGGGAAATAGACTGAAATACATTAGGGAAAAAGAAAAATGACCACGAAGATAGATTACATACTTTGTAAGTAGAATCCATTAGAAATACTTTGGTATAAAGCATTCCTAACAGTTTATCGATAGCCCTTTCAGATCATTGTGGATCAAAGCTGCTTTCATTTTTACTGGTAAAATTCTGCATAATTTCATATATATAAAATTAAAATTCTATATATTTTATAATTTTACTGGTAAAATTGTGAATAAATACTTAACAACCAAATGCAAAGTATAAATTTTGATTCAATTCTGCATTTTAAAAAGATAGCTTAAAATACATTTGGAGACAGTTGGGAGAACTGGAATATAAACTATATATTAGATTATATTATTACAGTGTCCATTTTCTTAGTTGTGTGTTAATGATGTTTTAGTTATATGGGAGGATGCTCTGATCATCACAGGATACAAGCTGAAGCATTTTAGGAGTGAAGAGTCATAATATCTGAATTTACTCTAAAATAATACAAATGCATATATACATACAGAGTGCACAAAGGTGACAAAATATGAACAATTAGCTGAATCTAGGTAAAAGGTGTACAGATATTCATGGGGCTGTGTTTTCTACTTTTCTATAGGCTTGAAAGTTTTTTTCAAAATAAAAAGTTGGAGGGGATATTGCATAAATTCATGGAAAGGCTCTTCATCTGAACAACATTGAATGCATGCATTTTTTTTGCTCTTTCCCTCCATTTCAATAGTTGATGTTAGTATGTGCTTCTCTGATGCCCCAATAAAGTACTTCTGGAAGAATGGCAGGTCAGCAGGCCTTGTTTTAAGTTTATTAACTGACAGCCTACTTAGAAGAAAATGTTACCTCGGCCTGTTGTAGAGCCATGATTGTCAGCTCACATGGTCAATATGTCATGTAGGGTACACTTCATTAAGGAGTGAATTACTTCGCTTGTAATGTGAGCTAAATGAACGTCAATGTCAGGTTGTATAAATCATAGATTAAAATGTATCACTAAGTGCAATCAGATAAGCAGCAGTACCATTTGCCCTCCAAAAACAACCCCAAATCGGGGCTTACTTTATACAAGTGGCAGATTGAAAGTCTCTTTGTACCACAAAGAAACAATTTTGCGGCCATTGAAAGGACTGCTGGGTTAGGTGTAATATTTACGTGTTTTGTTGTCACTTTTTCATAGCTGGCAAGATTGAAAATTAAAATTTGTCCAGGGGTACATTAGTTAAGAGAGTAAACTGTCCAGGTTAACATCCCATCTAATGATAAGAGAAACAACCATAACCCCCTGCAAAGGGTCAATACTGGGAAGCATGTTATTTTGGCAAGATCCCTCCCATGTCCTGTGTATTATCAAAAGGCAAATTCACTGTCAAAGATGCTTTCCAAAGATAAGGCCCAAGAAACATGAAACACATCTAACTGTAACACACTTATCCTCGATCAAGTCAATGCATCTCTGTCTCGGTTGTTCTAAACAAGGCAAATGGATTCGATACCGCATTAGTACCTCATCGATATCGATTAGTACCATCAATACCTGGTACTAATCAGGTACCCAGTGACCGTGTTAATGGTTTTGAACATGGAAGAGGTTTGGTAAAGTGGACAGAGGGTTAACTCCAGCATCAGATAGGAGGTGACTTTCTACCCCGTGTTGCCAATTTCTGTCTGTATAAGTTTGAGCAGGTTAGTTGCTATTCCTCAAGTTTAGTTCCTTCATCTCTGAAATAGGTATAACAATGCCCACCTCTCTGGATTTTACCATGATTAGAAGTAAGATATGAAAAACACCTTGGAGGGGCCTGACACTTGTTGAGTACACAAAAAGGGGGAATTGCCAATTGTATAATAGCAGTCCATTTTATTTTTAAAGATCTGAATGGTTTTTGATTGAGCAGATTACACTGGTTTAGAGTGAACCATTCAATACATATAGTAATGAGTTTGAAATATTTATTAAGGCATATTACATACAACACCAAGTGAGGTAGAAATTTGGCTAATTACTGTGGCATTTCATCACAGCTCAAGGAATATCTGAATTTTCTGACTAGAAGGAATGTCAGGTAACAGTCAAATACCTACATCATTTCCTGTCCTGTACTTCTAAGTGAGAGCTCCAAACTTTGGTTGAAGAGGATCAGCTGCTTTGCACTTCTCAGGAATCCAGCATGGGAAAGGAATCCCAACAGTGATTTCCAGAGAAGGGGATCAATTTAGCCCTGAGTTCCAAGAAGTGTTCCCAACCAGAACATTTCTAGAGGGACTTACTTAGAAATTTACTAGGCAAGAATTTTTGTTCATCCTACTTGTGGAATCCCGTCCTACATCCATAGCAGTTCACTATGAAATGACTTTTTCCCAAAGAAAATGTAAGCAAAACTAAAATAAGTTGAATCTTCTAGAATACCAGGACTAAAACTGCCTTTTTCATGCTGAGATGCACCCCAATATCTGGTCTATCTGTAGACATGCAGAAATTTTTTTTTAATTTTTATGCAATTTTCAAAGGTTAAACTCCATTTATAGGTGTTAGGAAATACTGGGCTATGTTCCGCACATTATACAATACATCCTTATAGCTTATCTTACACCCAATAGTTTGTAACTCCCACCCACACCCTTATTCTGCCCCCCACACACATGGGTAACCACAAGTTTGTTCTCTGGATCTGAGTCTGCTTCTTTTCTGTTATATTCACGAGTTTCTTGTACTTTTTAAGATTCTCCATGTAAGTGATATCATGCAGTATTTGTCTTTCTCTGTCTGACTTATTTCACTGAGCATAATCCCCTCCAAGTCCATCCATGTTGCTGCAAATGGTAAGTTTCCATTCTCTTTTATGGCTGAGCAGTATTCCATTTTACATATACCTATATATCACATCTTCTTTACCTATCTATCTGTTGATAGATACATAAGTTGTTTCCATATCTTGGCAATTGTAAATAATGCTT
Source organism: Dama dama (assembly GCF_033118175.1). NCBI lineage: Eukaryota > Metazoa > Chordata > Mammalia > Artiodactyla > Cervidae > Dama > Dama dama. Next base: position 40,390,361 of record NC_083691.1, read on the forward strand.
CTAGAAACATTGAGGTGCATGTATCTTTTTGAATTAATGTTTTTGGGTGGTTTTTTTTTTTTTTTTGGATATATACCCAGGAATGGAACTGCTGGGTTCTACAGTAATTCTATTTTTAGGTTTTTTTGGGAAACCTTCATACTGTTTTCCATAATGACTGCACAAATTTACATTCCCACCAACAGTGTACAAGGTGGAAATAATATTTTTGAAATGTGATTTTGCTCTCTTGGCAGAGGGATAAGATTGGGTAGAAAGACAATGTCCGGGGCTGGACATATGGCAAGTGCTCAATCTATAAACAGAGAAGGAAACTGTGCCATAGTACTTTCCTTCCACAAGCCAACAGAGAAAAAAAAAAAAATAGTAATTATCATCCAACAAATGAAAAGCTATCTAAAGAGCGTCATTTAGAAAAGCACCCTGGCCATGCAAGTTTACATTTTCAATGTTAATGTAAACTATCCTTAAGCTGGCTGAAAGGTCAGGACAGCAGCTAATAAAATCAGCAGCTGAATTTAAAATAAAGAAATGTCCTTCCCCTGCAGAGGGAATTTTTAGCTTGTCCTCTCCTTTGGTCACAGCCTGCATGCGCATTTCTTTAGATTTTTCAAAAGTGAAAGTTGGAGTAAATAAGATGTGAATATTGGAGGCTGAGATCTGCTAGATGTGTTTTTTAAACAGCTCTTTAGATGGGCGAATACGGCAGCTTGATTAAGAGATGCATACCTTGATCATCTGTCATCTGCATGTCTTTAAGCCCTGAGGGGTAGTTTGTGCCAGAACCAGAAAGAAGTATGCCCCAAGAGACTGAGGACAGCACTACCTGGTAATCAAAAAAGAGAAATGAACACGGCATTGAAGAGACTTAAAGAGGCGGGCACAAAACTCATTTGTTTATCCCCTAATATAAATTTCCTCCCAGATCTCGTTCATTTCTGCTATCCTTCTCCTTAGCTGGAAAGGAAATTGCATCATTTCTCTTCCTCTGCCTTTACATCTCCATTTTCATAGGGTGCCCCTTTGAATCCTCACGCATGCTGGATGTCAGCATTACCCACAGCTCTGGACCAGCCCAGAGAGAGGGGGAGGGGATCCCTAGTTCAGAATGGCTTTTGTAGATTTTCAGGGAACGAACCTTAGGAATCCAGAAACCCAGGAAAAGAGAATGCAGATGGGACTGGACAGAGTTTGAGAGGCTTGTCGCTCTCAGCTACAGAAGGCCCTGACCCAAATCCAGCTCCTGCCACCCCATCCCAGACTGGGACAAGTCTGAAATAGCTCAGCAAACCACACTCATTCATTCTCTAGTATGGCTGTTCACAATGGGCTTATGCACATTGTACTTTGCTGCATTTCCTCTTTGGAAATTGGCTAAAATACTTTTGTTTTGCATTGTGTATTTTACATTTTGTTGAGTAAATTTTTTTCCACCCCAACACATCATGTTACTTATCTCAGTGTAATAACACAGTAGTCTTAATAACACTTAATCAATGAATAAATTATAGAATTCTTTGGGGAAAAAAAGAGTAACAGCAGCATTTATTTAAAATCCTGTGTTCCACATCATTAATTAGGTTGACATAATACCATGTATTTGTTTGAGAAGGTAAACCTGCCTTCTAAGAACAATTCATTGACACATAAATTTTGAAATCTAAGAGCACCCCTCCTCCAAACTTCATTTCTTAACCAAAATCTATAATTTGGCAACGGGTGGAAATGACTGAATATCAGAAATCTAATAATATAGAGAATAAAAACCAATTATTATCTTACTGCAATGAACAATTTTTATTTATTTATTATAAAATGTTTTAATATATAAAAACATATGAAAAACAATATAGAATACCTTTGGGGTCACCATCCAGCAATTAAATACCTGGACTTCCCTTGTGCTCCGGTTGTTAAGATTCTGCCTTCCAACGCAGGGTGCAGGTTCCATCCCTGGTGGGGAAATTAAGATCCCATATACCACACAGTGTTGGGGAAATGCCCTGCCCCAAAATTAACTACTATAAGCATAATTGTAGTTCCTTGTGGTCCCCTCCCAGATGTATTCCTCTCCAAACCCCCACCAGAGGGAACCCTGATTCTGAATTTGGAGGTTATCATCCAGAAGCATATTTTTAAACTGCCATAATATGTAAATTTCTCTAGATGACATACAGGATCATTTTGCATATTTAAAATTTTTGCATAAATAATGCCATAATGTACATATATAATTTGCAGGTTTTTTAACTCCATACTTTTTTTGGATACAAAATGACTATGTTTTACTAAGTGTTGTTCTAGCTTATTCATGTTTTATTTTCACATATTATTCTACCACAGGAACATACCACAGTACCCGCTGAAAGCCTGATATTCAAGAGAAGAAAGAATCAATGTCATGGGGAAGGAAAGAAGAGTCAGATAAAACCAGTCCTCTAACTACACACATCATGGCTCCAAACCATGGCTTGGTTGCCCTGATATTTCCCTTCTGGCTGCTCAGGAATCCTATGTAAATAGCTGAGGCAAATGTTAAGGAAACTAATGAACGGAGTTTAGACAGGCGGTGACAGCCCAACACCTCTGACTCGTCCCAGGCCTCTACCTGGTGCTAATGGCCTTCTTCACTGCACCAGGGATGCAGAGTAATACCCGCAGGAGATCATGTGTCAGCTAACTGGACCCTGTGCCAAGTCACCCTTCAAAATGCAGTGTTTCTCTAGAAAAATCATTTATCATTTTTTTTAAACCTATGCACTTGGAGTTATGCATCCTCCAAACACCGATAAGAGTATGCCTTCTTCACATTGTAAACACCTCCTCAGATAAGCCAGGCTTGCTCTATTCAGTAATTGATCAAAAGGAAGATGAAATGCTTTTCAAAGACAAGCCCTAAGATGAACAGTTTCTCCACCCTTCTAAATCTCAGCTACCCCATTCTGCCCATCCTGACATTCAAAGCAGCAAGTGGGATAAGGAAAAAGAGCCATGAGCTAAATAAAGGAGGATCCCAGGCAGAATCTCTTCAAACTAGTTAAGTATAAAACCAAACTCCTTAGTGCCAGATACTGCAGCTAAGGACGTGGAATTGCAGCTCCATCCTTGCAGCATTTGCCTGGACAAAGGAAGTCGCTGGCAGATTGCACATCTAAGTAAATGGATTGGCAGTGATGAGAAAGGCCTGGTGAGTCCAGACTCCAGGAGTGGAAGCCTGAAATGGCCAGGTGCCTGGAGGGCAAGACCAAGATACTGACAAGGGTAGGGCCTCCTGCTGACACTCAGAAGAAGAAGAAGCCCACCAACACTAGTTAAACATGAGAAATATGATGGGTGATCCAGCGGTGAGGTCACCAGGCAGATCCTTTAGTTTTACACTTCCCTTTCAGCAGAAAGATTCTGATTCATATTTGGGTGGGGGGAGGTTCTCATTCATGAAAAGTCCCTATTTAAAAACCAAGTAAATCTACACAATGGAATTATTGTTGGTGTTCAGTCACTAAGTTGTGTCTGATTCTTTGTGACCCCATGAACTGTAGCCTGCCAGACTCCTCTTTCCATGGGGTTTTCCAGACAAGAATACTAGAAAATACTAGGAAATGGGTTTGCCATTTCCTTCTTCATACAATGGAATACTACTCAGCAATTAAAAGGTACAAAATACTGTTACAGAAAGCATAATGGACAAACTTCAAAATCATGCAAAGAAGAGACAAACCAATATATACAGTATGTTTCCATTGGTGGCTTAGCTCATAACGAATCTTCCTGCAATGTGGGAGACCTGGGTTCAATCCCTTGGTTGGGAAGATCTCTTGGAGAAGGGAATGGCTACCCACTCCAGTATTCTGACCTGGAGAATTCCATGGACTGTATAGTCCATGGGGTCACAAATAATCGGACACGACTAAGTGACTTTCACTTTTCCATTTACATGAAGACTAAGAACAGGCAAAACTCTCTCTGATTATACATGTGTGTGCTAAGTCACTTTAGTCATGTATGACTCTTTGCGACACCACAGGCCATAGCTTGCCAGGTTCCTCTGTCCATAGGGATTCTCCAGGCAAGAATACTGGAATGGGTTTCCATGCCCTCCTCCAGACCCAGGGATCGAACCAATATATCTTACGTCTGCTGCATTGACAGGAGAGTTCTTTACCACTAGAGCCACCTGGAAGCCCCTCTTTGATTACACATGTCAAAAATTGATTTATGTGTCAGGGAGGGGGCAAGAAGTTGACTGGAAGGAGGAATAATGTAATGATGTGCTCAGTCACTTGTCATGTCCGACTCTGTGCAACCCTATGGACTGTAGCCTGTGAGGTTCCTCTGTCCATGGGATTCTCCAAGGCAAGAATACTAGAGTGGGTTGCCATGCCCTCCTCCAGGGTATCTTCCCAACCCAAGGATCGAACAAGTGGCATCTCCTGAGTCTTCTGCCTAGCAGGTGAATTCTTTACTGCGGAGCCACCCGGGGAAGCCTGATGGAATGATAGGAATGTTCTATATTTTGTTTTGTGTGATCATTACACAGGTAACTGTGACTGTTAATATTCATCAAACCAGTCTTTAACATTGGGAGCTTTTTTATTGTGGGTACATTATAATTCAATTTTTTTAATTGTATGTGAAAGATAAATAAATAAATGAAATCAAGTCAAAGATACATTTGGCTAAAAAAACTTTTCATAGAAAGTATGGACTCCAAGGCAGTTGCATGGGATTTCTTTAGGTAAGTCCAACTCTGTCCTGTTGGAAGTATGCATGTCTAGATGGCTTTCTGGACCACATCATTTAAAGGTCACTCTGCCTTTGAATTTCCCCTTCCCTTTCTTTTCATATTTCTCCCTCTACTGTGCTTCCCACCCTCTGAAATATACATATATGTGTATTTAATTATATTTTTTAATTTATTAATTGTGTGTCTTTCTCCATCTAGAATGGAAACTCCACAGGGCAGGTATGTTTATCCGTTTTGCTCACTGCCATATCCCCATGCCACATGCATAGCACGTGGCATGCCCTCAATTAATTGTTTTTGAATAAATGAATAAGTTCAAGGGAAGAAAAAATGATAACTTCTTATTTGACTTTAGAGATCGTCCAGTCCAAATCTGTCATTTACTGATGAGAATGTTGACACCCTGAAAGGATGAATCACTTTCACCACCACAGAATCGTCAGAATGTGGCCATATTCTGGGTGAAAATGGATCACTCCCCCAATCTTGCTTCTCTCTCTCGAGGAAGATCGCAGACAACTCCTTGTTGGATAAAAATTATTAGTTCTTCCAGTATCTTCACTTCCTTTCCATGTATACTTGTTATCATTCTAATCTAATGGATCACCAAGAAAGAGATGATAGAAACAAGCTACTCATATTTGCCTTGAAGGTCTTATTTCCAAAATAAGTAATATAAAATTGTTGCTAATGTTCCTAGCAAATCCAGTGGAATGACATCACTTGGGTCTTTCTACATAAAGATAATTCAAGGCTCTGAATATTTGCTTTGTACAGAAAGCACTGTGCTAGATTCTAAAGGGCCTAGTGGAATGCTCTTAAGAAAAGCAAGGCACCTGGAGCACCATGTCCCTTAGTTATTTAGGTCAAAGGAAAGGCCAGAACCCAAGTTTCCAGTGATAGTTTGCTATATTAACAAATATGATGAAACCTTGAGCTCAGGAAAGGACATCTTTGTATAATTCCAGGAATCAAGCAGTAGTTGCCTTCCCTGTATTCATAAAATTACATCCCTTTTTCTGCAAGAGGCTGCCCTTGTTCATTTTCAAGTGCAAGTTACAGGGAGTGAACAGTTTACTTACAGTGATAGCAAACGATCAGACAGGCTCCAAGATCAAGGCCAGCAAAGACTGACAAAGAAGAAAAGGAAGAAAAACAAGGGGTCACACTCAGGAAATCTTAGCACAGGTGAGAGGAAGTTGTTATGCTCTGTCGGCACACTTTTACAAGACTCCAGACCCACCTTCTAGTGGGCTTTACAAGGATACTTCAATAGCCTTTCTTCATGTCACTCATCCAACAAATATTTAGAGTGCCCACTCATGGAAGAAGCACTTTTCAAGGTGCCACATGTGCACCTTGTTAACTTCTTATTTGGCTTTAGAGATGTCCAGCCCAAATCTGTCATTTACTGATGAGAACATTGACACCCTGAAAGGATGACATGTGCTGGGATGAATACACTTGGGGCCATATTCTGACTTCACCTCACATCCACTGCTCCACACTCCATCTCCTCCCTTTCAAACAAATCACAGAAGTGGTCTAGGCAGAGTTCATTTCAGTCACTTGCCAGCAAGGAAAGAACTGGGAGCCCCACTATTGTCAGAATAATTATAAAAGTCTGTTAACATGGCATTCTTCTAAACACACACACACACACAAATATTTGCATGTTTAAAGCTATTTCTTGTTAGTTCACATGATCCTTTAATTGTGGAATTTCAAGTAGGTAACAAAATGAAGTCAGACTGAAGATTTGGATAGTTAGTGGTAGTAGGGGAATTGACAAACAGAAGGGTGTCTAGGGGTTGGGCCCAGGGATCAGCATCTCAAATGTAGTTTTCACTGCCTCTCATTACTTCTTTAATCTTCACCTGAATCCAACACTGCAAAAACAACAACAACAAATCTGCAAAGGTTTTTTTTCATGACAGATGAGGGTAAAAATGAAGGCAGGGAAGTTCTGCCCAGTGTGAGATAAAGAGGACAACGATAAATGTCTGTGTGTGCATCATTTATATAGTGGTGCTTTTTAGATTAGATATTAACCAAATTTTTTTTTTAAACTTCAGTTTTCTAGAAACTCCTTGGGGACTGAAGAGTAAGCAAAGAATTTAACACCCCTTATTAAGGACTGAGAACTTCCCAGCTGGCGTTAGTGGTAAAGAACCCACTTCCTAATGCAGGAGACTTAAGAGATACCAGTTCAACCCCTGGGTCAGGAAGATCCCCTGGAGGAGGCATGGCAACCCACTCCAGTATTCTGGCCTGGAGAATCCCATGGACAGAGAAGCCTGGTGGGCTACTGTCCACAGGGTCACAAAGACTCAGACACAACTGAAACGACTTAGCACACATGCACACAGTGCGGACTGAAGGTCTGTGTCTCTCCCAAAATTGTGTGTCGATACCCTAACCCAGTGTGCAGGTATCTGAAGATGGGATCCTTGGGAAATTAGGGTTAGGTGAGGTCATGAGAGTGGGGCTTTCACGATGGGATTAGCAGCCTTGCAAGAAGTGACACCAGAGAGCCCTACCCCTCTCTCTCTGTCTCACAAAGAAGATCCCATGTGAGTGCACTTCACATGGCAGCCTCCTACAAGTCAAGACAAGAGGCCTCAGGATGAAACTCACCTTGCTGATGCCTTAATCTTGGATTTCCCAGCCTCCAGAGCTGTGAGAAATAAATTTCTATTGTCTAAGCCACCCACTCTATGGTATTTTGCTATACAGCCTGGTCTAATACACCATTACTCTATACTTGTAAATTAGAAATAATAACTTTATCTAATTCTGATTATATCATTTACTTTCCTCCTTTCTCTCTCTTTCCTTGTCTCATACACAGAACCTAAGGAAACAGCTCCATGAATAAAATAAAACAACTACTGAAATAGAATAGATCTTTAAAGTATGCAGTTCAGAAAGCTGTGGTACATATACACAATGGATTATTACTCAGCCATTAAAAGGAATACATTTGAATCAGTTCTAATGAGATGGATAAAACTGGAGCCCATTATACAGAGTGAAGTAAGCCAGAAAGATAAACACCAATACAGTATACTAACGCATATATATGGAATTTAGAAAGATGGTAACGATAACCCTATATGCAAGACAGAAAAAGAGACACAGATGTACAGAACAGACTTTTGGACTCTACGGGAGAAGGCGAGGGTGGGATGATCTGAGAGAACAGCATCAAAACATGTATATTATCAAGTGTGAAACAGATCGCCAGTCCAGGTTGGATGCATGAGACAAGTGCTCGGGGCTGGTGCACTGGGATGACCCAGAGGGATGGGATGGGGAGGGAGGTTGGAGGGGGATTCAGGATGGGGAACACATGTAAATCCATGGCTGATTCATGTCAATGTATGGCAAAAACTACTACAATATTGTAAAGTAATTAGCCTCCAACTAATAAAAATAATTGGGGGAAAAATAAAAGGAACAAGCTATAGTGCACTGCCCTAATGACTGCAGGAAGACAACGTTAATATAAATAATATAATGAATAAAAATAAATAAATAAATAAAAATATAGTACGCAGTTCATATACAGCTTGAATTGAAAGGCAAATATATCAACTTAAACAAGAAGGAAAAAAAAGGGTCTTTGCTGGTGGCTTCATCGGTAGAATCTGCCCACAATGCAGGAGACCCAGTTTCAATCCCTGGGTTGGGAAGATCCCCTGGAGAAGGAAATGGCAACCGACTCCAGTATTCTTGCCTGGAGAATTCCGTGGACAGAGGAGCCTGGCAGGATACAGGCCATGGGGTCACAAAGAGTTGGACACAACTGAGTGACTAACACTTTCACTTTTCTTTCAAACAAGAAAACATTTTTTTCTGGTTGCTTCCAATTGTCTTTCATGAGTCCTTATAAAGCTCACCTGATAAGGATATACCAGCGTATCTTTAATAGTCCCCCCTCCACTTTTTCCCCTGTGAGAATTTGCTAAAGCTACTCAAGCCCTCCCTAGTATTTTGGTTGGTTCACAGGGGTTTCTTTTACCTGTGGGGCTTCAGGCCTGATGCTGACTGTGTCACGATGAGAACTTCAAGAAGAACTGAGCTGACCTGAGTGGCCTGAGGAGTAAGTTCAGATGTTGAGGAACTTATTTATCTTCCACAGTGCCCTCCCTCACAACTCCACAACCAACTACAAACTACTAAACCCATCAAAACTCATAGCAAAATTCTGGAGGGCAATTATCCTTCAATAAAAAATAAATTAGTTAAAAAAAAAAAAAACATAGCTATCAAGCTCAGAGCTCTCCTCTTGGGACTGTAAGCAACTCCACAGTGGGAGTCACAGAGCTTTTCAAGCTAGTATCCTCATGATTGGTTTAAACTACTAAAACCCTGGCTATATTTAGATTCAGATTTCTCACTTAAATCACAAGTCATTGAGAAATTGGGAATGAAGATAAAAAATAAATGAAGGGTCACATTATCATCGTGTTCACTTTTCAGGAGATTCAGATTTCTCAGATAAGGCAGTAATACTGCAAGATACCTTATTTCCACAGTATCAGAGCATGTGTGTGGCTTAGTCACTTCCGTCGCGTCCAACTCTTTGCAGCCCCATGCACTGTAGTCCGCCGGGCTCCTCTGTCCATGGGATTCTCCTGGCAAGAATACTGGTTGGATAGCTATTCCTTCCTCCAGGGGATCTTCCTGACCCAGGGATCAAACCTGAGTCTCCTGGATCAGCAGGTGGATTCTTTACCCACTGACCTACCTGGGAAGCCCCAAAGGATGAGACAGGGGATGCTAAATTTTATAATCAAGACTTTTTTTAACTTGAACAGGAATTCAGGAGTTTAAAGGAGCTCTAGAGATGCTAAAATGAATGACATGCTACATTAAGATAGTTAGGAATTCCTACAACTTTACTGCCATTGAAATATGCTGAGCCAGGTGAAAAGGGATTGAATAATATGTTGTTTTCTTCACTAGCCATGTATTTGGAGCCTTATATCACTGTGATTGTTTATCTTCCTTGATTTATTTTTTTGTCACAAACATTTACTGCTAGCTGAGTTGTATGTTCAAGAATACTGATTGCACAATGTTTAATAAAACAAAAGACTAAAAGAATCTAACTGTGCCTCTAAAGGGAATTAATTAAACAACTCATAGTCTATCCATAAAGTGGAATAGTATGCATCAGTTAAAAGAGAAGAGGTAGATTCAGCATCTTGACATGGAGAAATATAACCTTGCTACATACTTAAGGGTAAAAGGGAAGCAGAGTATAAAAAGAGCATTTCTAGTGGGATGCTTTTAAATTAAATCATGTGTGTATATGTGTGCACATATGTACACTTTGATAAGGGACTAGAAAATACCCACCAACTTAACTCATTAATAATAGTTATCTATTGGGTATTACTGAGTGACAATTTTCTATTATTTGAATTTTTAAAGTAAGCTAACCCATTCATCTCTCCATCATAGAGTTGGAGTTCCTTGTCTTGAGAGCCCAGAGAAGAATTATACACACCAGGACCCCTTGTAGTTGGGTGACTGTATGATTTATTCTATCTAATGAATTGTAAGCAAAAATGGCTTGTGTTACCTCCAGGCTGGAACATTTAGTTGCTAGTGCAAGATCCACCAGAGTGCTGTCCTTCAGTCGTGAAACCCAGCAATGTTTGAGACAGTGGCTGTTCCATCAACCTATATCCTCACATGAGATGCTGCAGGTGGAGTGGGGCCTGCAGCCAGCCCATGATGGCCATGTCATAAGAGCAAAAATAAACTCTTGTTACTATAAACCTTTCAAATTTTGGAAGTTTGTTAATGAAGAATGACCTGATCTTTCTTGTACTAGTACAAGGAAGCGTATCTTCATCTTCTCCTTGAAATAAAGATGTCACTCTTCAGTCTGTGACTTTAAAAGACTTTAAAAGACCAAGATGTTCTTGGTCTATTGAACAAACCTTGCAGTGGAGATAAGATCAACACCACTGAAAAAGCCAAATGTTGAGAAAATTATAATGCCTTTCTCTGACATGTGTATTTCAAAAACAAAAATACTTGGAGGCCATTATGCTAAATGAAATGTCAGACAGATACAGTCTATGACATGATGTAAATGTGGAACCTAAAAAATGCAACAAATTAGTCAATATGGCAAAAAAGAGGCACACTCACAGATACAGACGACAAACTAGTGATTACAAATAGGGAGGAGGGGCAATATGGGGGGAGTAGAAGTAGAGGGGGCACAAACTATTAGGTGTAAGATAGGCTCAAGGATGTATATACAACACGGGGAATATAGTCAATATTTCATAGTAAGTATAAATGGAGAGTAATCTTTAAAATTTGTATAAACAATTTTTTTAAATGAAAGAGACTTAGAGTTGAAAAGGGCCTTAGAGATCATTTGATCCATGTTTATTGGCCTAAGCTCAAAAAGCTAGATTTGTGTAGAATCCTCCGGGTATTATTAATCGGAAGAGAAATCCACTGTGTTAGAGCAGAAAAATGTGCTAGGATAAATAGTAAGTATTTAAATGTATTTGGTTGGAGGATCTATAAAGGAATAATTATATGGTTCTGTTTAAGTTAGTGGAAATAAAATATATTAAATTAATGGCTCCTAGGGAAAAAAAAAAACAGCTAAGCTATAAAACATAAATTGGTATTTCAATAGAATATATATTTATAAGCTAGCCTCTTCTTTGATTGTGTGTGTGAGTGTCTGTCTGTCTGTCCTTGCCTTCCTGTCTCTCCTGTCTTTTGATGTCTCAAGCACCGTCTTGGCCAGCATGCAGCTTCAGCCATATGCTAACTCGGCTTCTTCATCCAAAGCAAAGACTCCTGAATTTCTTCACATGAGCTCTGTCACAACCCTGCCCTCCCATGACTTTTTGTTTTTAGTCGCAGGATTGGGATTTAGTTCCCTGACCAGGAATCAAACCCGCACCCCCTACATTAAAAGCACAGTCTTAACCACTTTGAGCCACCAGGGAAGTCCCCATGACTTCTTTTGAGTGAGACACATTTTTCCTTCCTAGGGTTCAATCAAGGAGCCAGAAAATGTATCCTAACTGTCTGTGTTTTCTCAGAGAACAATAGGGGCACATTCTTTCTCTGCTGATTAGGACTGAAATGCTAGAAACTTAAGAATTTCCTCACAATTGGAAAAATTGTACCTGGTGTGTTAAGTTTGGTGTGAACGAGTTAAGGCTGTCTCAGAAGCTTTCCCCCTGCCCAGCACCTCTTCCTCTTCCCTGAAGTGATACCCCACCCAGGCAGTCTGCCTGGCCAACAGATCCTTGCTCAAGTGTTTATTCATTGAGAGCAGCTTTGGGTAAGACCCTGTGGATGATTCACACTTTGAAACACGACTCTTAAAGATCAAAAAGTCATCAAGAGCCACGTAGAGCTTCCCTGGCGGCTCGGTGGTAAGGAATCCACCTGCCAACGAAGGAGACGCAGGTTCCATCCCTGGTCTTGGAAGATTCCACATGCTGCGGGGCAGCTAAGCCTGAGTGCCGCAATACTGAGCTTGCGCTCTAACGCCCCGGAGCTGCAACTACTGAGGCCAAGTGCCCTAGGGCCTGTGCCCCACAACAAGGGGCGCCACCAAATGAGAAGCCCGGGCACCGCGAGGGAGTACCCCCCACTCGCCACAACTAGAGAAAAGCCTGAGCAGCAATGAAGACCCAGCACAGCCAAATAAATGAATAAAACTATGTTCATTTATTAAATGAATATAATTTTATTATTAAAATCATAAAATTGTATTAAAAAGAACCACATAAATTAAGCTCTCAGATGGAATGGCAGGCAGCAGAATAGTAATCTTTCAGGATATTCTTAACCTTCTTAGTGCATCTTCAAACGTTAAAATTTACAGTTCGCATTCACTGTCACTTATTACATATCAAGCACTGTTTGAATTAACCTTACAACTAACCCTGCAGGTAGTTACCATTATTACTCTCATTTTAATGATGAGAAAAGTCAGACACAGAGGGGTTAGATTACTTCTCCTGGGTCACACAAGGTAACTAGAAGAGCTTGGATCTAATTCTAGAAGTGTAACCACAGAACCATGTACATAATGACTCTATTCTCTAGATTCTATTCTCTCTGGAGTCACAGCCTGGTCAGCGTGGAGTCCTGATACACCTTTTCTTTCTTATGAGCAAACTATTTACTCCTGTGCCGTGGACTAAGTCACTTCAGTCATGTCCGCCTCTTTGAGACCCTGAGGACAGCAGCCCGCCAGTCTCGTCTGTCCATGGGATTCTCCAGCCAAGAATACTGCAGTGCGTTGCCAGGCCCTCCTCCAGCAGGTCTTCCTGACCCAAGGATCAAACCTGTGGCTCCTGCGACCCCTGCATTGTAGGCAGATTCTTTACTGCTGAGCTACCAGGGAAGCCCAATGAGTTTTTAATTTGTCTCATTTCAGATCTCTAATTACATATATCTACTAACCCAAAGTAAAAAAATCGACTTTATTATTTTTTTCATGGTCCTTTATTTCATGACATCTTTTGGGACCCATCATCCCTCTACCCTTAAACCCAAACTCTGTAGGTTATCCACCTAAAGACAGGTTCCCATTTGTTCCCCATCTGGCTGAAATTCCTTTTGAAGATGGAAGTTTAGGCTTCAAAGAAATCCTTGAACATGTACCTTAGTGAACCTACCCATCTCTTCCTGCCAACCATATTTTACTCCTTTAATCTTACTCAGGTCCCCCGGCTACTCCCTTATCTCCACAAACCTCTACTGAAGAAAGAACTTAGCCTGAAGCTAACCCATAAACGAAATGGATAGGCATCTGAAGGCCAGGATGCTCCTAAAGGACAGCTCATGTTGGTTTTCTTCACAGCCCTTCAAAACAGGCAGAGGAAACCCCCATCCACCACCATTCTGCTGATGGATTGAGGAAGAAGGGGCCTGTCACAAACAGAATTAGCACTAAGTAATTTTCCCTTTCTTTATGTAAGCAATTGCCTTTTAATATACAACAACGCTCGAGGTGTTCAGGTTACGAGCTTATTTTAAGATCTTTTGTTTACTTTCTCATCTTCATAGGTCATTGACATCCCATTTAGCCCTGGTGACCCTGTTTATACAATTTTGATATAAATTAAAAAGTCTTCTTGGAGATAACATTAACATTCTTGATCTCAATCTACCACATAAGCAAATAATAGCCTTTGCTCAACCCTGTGTATAATTGTTCAAAAGCTTCAATGCAGACTCCAATATTCAGACAGAGAGAAGCTGATCAAACAGATCTGCTTTCTGAATTTTTATTCTACACAAGATGAAACCCCAGTTTCTGTAAGCTCCAGTGAAATATCTTATGGGACCTTTGATAGAATGGAGTCATAATTCTAATAAAACACTGGATAGAATACGTTACATTTTAATTAACAAGAAGAGGCAGATCACTAAGAGAAACACTAGGGATCTATTTCTGTATCTTAACCTGAATTTAAAATGTATTTCCCTTTCACTTAAAACTGAGAAAGTATTGTTCCTCCTAAGCTTTTTGATTCTCTACCAGAAGTTGAGTGGGATAACATTTTTGGAATTGGCTTTTTTACTTTATTTTCTAAGGAGAGAAGCTCTCAGTTTCCATACTGAAAAGACATTTTAATAACTACTCCTTTATAAATGCACAGTAGTCTTGTGAATAACAGCAAGCATTTTAAAAACCATATTTCTGATAGCACACTTTGCTCCTGTTAGATCATTGCTGATAAGCATACACTTCAACTAAATTCTCATTCTGTTTTTAATGAAAAAAAAAAAAAGCTATATTCTTGAGTGAAGAAACTAATCTTGGAATATAGACAAATTAAAAGTCTTATATTATCTCTTTCTTATAAGTTTCACCTAAGGAAATAATTTGCAAGTTTACAAGAAAGTCATGTATACGGCTTTGATTTCAGTATAATCTACAAATGTAAAAAATTTGGAAACAACCTGAATGTACCCCAATAAAAGGCTGTTTAGAAACATAGGGTGCATAAAAACAGTGGCAGATTTTGCAGCCATTAAAAGTGATGATGTGAATTTCCATTTACTGATGTGAATAGACATCCATGATGTGTTTATTATCCTATTATTTTTAAAAACAATTTACAACAAGTATATCTCAGTTCAGTTCAGTCGCTCAGTCATGTCGGACTCTTTGCGACCCCATAGACTGCAGCATGCCAGGCCTTCCGGTCCATCGTCAACTTCCAGAATTTACTCAAGCATATTTAGAAACAAGTATATAAAGACTGTGTGAATATGCCTCTGTGTGTGTGTAAAGAACATTACTAACGTGTGTTTTGAAGAAAGAAAATATTTATTGGAATAAAGCATTCTTAGGTCAAATAAGTTGGGGAAACTATTTCATCTCTTTTTTATGAGCACCATAATACACTTCAACATATTAAAGGTGTTGAGAAGTCCTACAGTGAAAGAAAACCTGTTTAAGTGCATTTAATCCAAAATTTCCCAAGCTTATTTTATCATAAATACCCTCCTTCAAATTCCCCATAGAAAAATATAAGCAACTTCTGGTAGTAGTACTAAAGATGATTTCTATCTTTTGTTTTTTTATATTTTCTATATTACTTCACAATAAATATGTATTGCATTTATAACTTGAAGAATAGAGCTAGTTAAACTTACTTTTTTAATTATGTTGGGAAAAATGCCCATTGACAAAGAGATACACTTGGAGATATTTAGATATATTGTTATAGGACATGCAATTTATGAAACATCCTATTTAAAATGATAGATCCTCTTTTTTAAAAAAGCAATCAATAGAAATGTTTAAAAAAAAAAAAAAGGAAGACACAAGAGAAAGGGAGGCAGGAGGGAGGAAGAAGAGATAATTGGGAAAATGCATACCTTGAAGTTTTACCACTAGTATCTCTGTGTGATTAATGATGGGTATTTTTTTTTTCATTTTATTTCTTTGTTTTAAAAATGTTACTCATAAGTATGTATTTCTTATGCAATTAGAAACTTAACAATAAATTTTAGTATTTGTGGGGGGTTGATATAGCACATGCATGTTTTAAGAGAGAAAAAGAAATATACCAAAGAAAAGCCCTGCTGTCTCAATTTGACCTTATTCATGGTTACTTCTGTTTCTACTATTAATACAGACTTTATCTTCCTCAAATCAAATCTATATTAAATCAGAATGATCCCAAGTACTGTCCCTCTGAGTACTTCTCTCTCCTCTCTCTCTCAGTTGTGCCTCTATACTCCCCAGGAGCCTCCAGCTGACTCTCTTTCAACACTTGGCTCCATCATGAAACGAATTAAGAATTATTTTCTTGCCCCTTCACTGGTGAGCCCCAGAACACCACCCACAAAGGACCATAGAAGTTATAGGTACTCAAGAGGGATACTCCTGTCATTAAATCTCACCAAGTTGGTTGGATTGGTGAGAGTTTGGGAAATTAGCAATAAAGCATCCATAGATTTGTTGAAAGAGACACACATTACAAACCTGTTGACAGCTCCTTGTATTCATCCAAGTTATCCTCCTAGGGGTGAATGAGAAGCATGTTTCTGCAAGGTATGAATACAGAGTAATAAGACTTTTAATACAGATGGTAGGTTCCATAACCAAATGAAAACTGCCTTCCAATAATTAACCTAAAGAGGCAATACATATTTCAGTAATGTTTCCATTGCTTAAAATATTCAAAAATTCCTTTAAAGCTGTATCATAAGACATAAAAAATTCAGTACTGTTACTTTAACATTATATCTTATTTTAGAACAAAGATCCATTCCCCAACTTAAACATCTACCTTACTCATTATAAGTTATCTCCAGTGGCTTTGGGGACATCTTCAAAAACAAGCCAACCACTGAAGAATAATAAAGTCCCTTCCAGGAGTATAAAAACAAACAAATATAGGAA
Organism: Dama dama; assembly: GCF_033118175.1. NCBI lineage: Eukaryota > Metazoa > Chordata > Mammalia > Artiodactyla > Cervidae > Dama > Dama dama. The sequence goes on from NC_083691.1 coordinate 40,407,034, forward strand.
CAACAACAACAAAAGACTTATCACAGACGGAAGTTTTTCAAAGTATGAAACCCAACCTGTCTTAAGCACTGATAGCATTGAAATTTGGCAGGAGTAAATATTCATGAATATTTGGGAGTCTGTAAGAGACTGATTTTTAAACTATATATGTAAATACATAAAGCACGTCTGGATACCTACATATACATGGTGGCTCAGACGGTAAGGAAACTGCCTGCAATGCAGAACACCCGGGTTCGATCCTGGAGAAAGGAATGGCTACCCATTCCAGCATTCTTGCTTGGAGAATTCCATGGATAGGTGAGCCTCGTGGGCTATAGTCCATGGGGTTGCAAAGAGTCTGACACAACTGAAAGACTTTCACTTCACTTTATACATACATGCATATGTATATTACCAACCCCCTCAAAAACTACAAATATTTTTACATGTATGTGTGTATATATATATATATATATATATACACACACACCCAAAAATTGTATTTAGCTTGGAAATATGATTGTAGCCAATCAGCGATTGACCCACAGATCACATTCTGTATGGTGAGAGAATTTATCAAAACAGAAGCAAAAGTCAGTCTTTCTGATTTACTGAAGCATGAAGTAATGATACTGAGAATGCCTTGCATTTGCCACCTTTGTGATGCAGGAACCTTGTGCATTAAAGCAGACCATCCAAATTTGTAACATAGAGCTCTGGAGATATTCAATTTTTGTTATTACATAGAGACACACTCTACCAAAAGTATGGTACCCGTATGCTTCCCTCCATCTAAGTCTGAACCCCATTGGAATTAAGAGCTGAATCCAGCTCTCTGGCAGAAGGCAGAAATATTTATTTAGGAAGAAAGTTATGAGCTACTAATATCAAAGAAGCTCTGAGACACTAACCTCTCATTTGAGAATGATATAACCTATCCTCACAAACAACTCCGCGTTTACACCATGATTCTTCAAAGCATTTTCAAAAGGCTTTCCAATTTAACCTTAAGACATTGAAGTCAAAGCCTTAAACTACCAATGCTAGGAGCACTTGTTTAATATTTTCCAGGATAGTAACTAATGCTCACCTTTCAAGTAAGAAATACTCAGTCGTAAGAGAATGAAATCTCTGACTCCACAGCAGTTGGAAAACTACAACCCAGGGGCCAAACCAGTTGGATTGGAACACAGCCACACCTGTCTGTTTATGTTCTGTCTAGGGCTGCTACAAATGCAGAGGGGAGGAGTTGTAATTGACATCCTATGGCCAGCAAAAACTAAAATACTTACCATCTAACTCTTCCCAGAAAGTTTGCTGATGCCTGGACTAGAACATTCATTTTGTTTTCTAACAAAGTAATTTCTATTGTACTGTTTAATAACTAAATTCACAAATATTTTCCCATTCCACTGGCTAGAAAACTAAGTTAGAGCCAGTGGTACAAGGAAAGCATTAATGACATTATGTTTGCCAACAAAGACATTTGAGGCTCGTGATTTATCATCTCAGCCTTGTACCACACCTGCTTGGTCTGAATCCACACATCTGTATCAGAAACACAGTATGCAATTCACATTTTCTGCTGTTATTATGAGAACAAAGCTTCAGTGTAAAGACTTAGTCACATATAGTATTTATAATGATATATCAAAATCATCAAGTGAATTACAAATAAGACATGATGAACTGGTGTTTAGAATGGGAAGGACATTTCTCACCAGGTGCTAATAATTTGAAGGTAGATTTGACTGCAGGCTTACATACGTTAATACAGCGCTCCCTTAATCAAAGGATAGTTGAAAAGAATATGAAATGAGCTGACACATTTTGACATGATTGCCAATCGCAGGGCAGATACACGTGTGCTGCACATTGGGAATGCTTTGGAAAGCATTTCATTCCCTTAAGTTATGGATTTTAAATCAGTTCCTGAGATGAACATTTCAAACATATATGCTCACAGTTCTGAAACACTCACCCAAACCAGGAAAATGTGCAAGGAAGTCTTTCCCATTTCTGCATATCCCCAATTTACTTTGAATTACAACATAAACTATAAAAGAACCAGAAGAAAATATAACTTGTGGTGTGTAGGGTAGGGAAGAATATCTAAACATAAAAGCAAAGGAAGAAACCATAAAGGAGAAACAGACTGATTTGACACATAAAACTTTAAAATATCTGTATATCAAAAAAAGTTGTAAAAATGACAAAAGAAAAATATATATAATATAAAAGGCTGTATTCTTAATATATTGCAAATCTTTAACATTTATGAAAATAATAAACAACATTCATTAAATTAACCATTGAACAAACTTTAAGTGAACGTCTGCCCTAACAGGCTTGGGCTCCCATGGCTGACCTCACTGTTTCAGGACTGATACGCGCCTGGGAATTTGGAAGTTGCAGGACTGAAAGCAGGATACTTACAGGCACTTCTGGGATCAGAATGACAGGACTCCAGTTCTTCTTCCAGCATAGAATGGCCTTCACCCTGGTATTCTGCCTTCACGAGTCTCAGTTTCCTCATCTTAAAACGGGTCCTAACAAGAGGACTTAACTCCTAGGTTTGTAGTGAAGATTAAACAAGAAGAAATGTATAGAACTCACAGACCTGGCTTATAGCACTTGCTGTAAATTTTATGATATCACATTATCTTCATTGTTTGTCAGATGTAAAGGCTTGCTAGTTTTTTTCTCAATATCTATTCTTTTTTTTTAATTGAAGTATAATTTACAATGTTGTTAGTTTCAAGTGTACATCAAAGTAATGCATTGTGTGTGTGTGTGTGTGTGTGTATTTATATATATATATTTATATGGCTTCCCTGGTGACTCAGATGATAAAGAACCTGCCTGCAATGAGGGAGACCTGGGTTCAGTCCCTGGCTCAGCAAAATCTTCTGGAGAAGGGAGTCGCTACTCACTCCAGTATTCTTGCCTGGAGAATTCCATGGACAGAGGAGCCTGGTGGGCTGCAAGTCCATAGAGTCGGAAAGAGTCAGACACAACAGAGTAACTAACATTTTCACTTTCTTTTCATATATACATATATACATATATATATATATATATATTTCAGATTCTTTTCCATCATAGGTTGTTACAAGATATTGAATATATAGTTCCCTGTGCTATCCAGTAGGTTCTTATTTACTTATTTTGTATACAGTAGTGTGTATATGTTAATCTCAAACTCCTAATTTATCCCTTGTCCCCTCTTTTCTCTTTGGTAACCATAAATTTGTTTTCCATGTTGCTTTAGTCATGTCCAACTCTGTGCAACCCTATGGACTGTAGCCCGCCAGGCTTCTCTGTCCATGGAATTCTCCAGGCAAGAATACTGGAGTGGAGTGCCAAGATCTCCTTCAGGGGATCTTAGGGATCAAATCTGCGTCTCTTATTTCTCCTACACTGGCAGGCAGGTTCTTTACCACTAGTGCCACCTGGGAAGCCCATATTCTGGATACTAGCACTTTATTAGATATATGTTTGGAAATATTTTCTACCACTTCCTTGATAATGTCCTTTGAAGCACATCTTTAATTTTGATAAAGTCTAGTCTGTCTGTTTCCTTTGTTCTTTCTGAGTTGATGTCATTTCTAAGGAGCCACTGCCATTTTTATTCCAAGATTTTTATAGTTTTAACTATCATATTTAGGACTTTGATTAATTTTTAGTTAATTTTTGTATGTGGTGTGAGGTAAAGGACCACCTTCATTCTTCTGCCTGTGGATATCTAGTTGTCCTATCCATCCTTAATGATTTTATTCTGTGACTATTTTAAGAAATTCTCTTGCACTCTGACATATTTTCCTATAATTTCCCCTAAAATTTTTGGATTTTACTTTTAGGTAAATTTAGATGGATTTCATTCAGTGGTTGGTCTAAAGTCAAGATCCAAATTTCTTTCTTCTGTTTGACTATCATTCAACACAGAGACACTTTCTGAACACTCTTATCTTTTTTCTCCTGATCTGTAATGCTTCCTCTGTGAAATAACAAATCTCCATATATGCTTGAGTTTGAGCAAGCTCTGTGAGTTGGTGATGGACAGGGAAGCTTGGCATGCTGCAGTTCATGCGGTCGCAAAGAGTCAGACATGACTGAGCAACTAAACTGAACTGATACATGCTTAGGTATATTTCTGGGTTCTCTATTCTGTTTCACCATTATATTTACCAACATTTAAATTAGCATAGCTTTATAATAACTCATTGGATTTTTAAAATTTCAATGGTTTTGTTTCATTTCTGGAACATTTATTTGGCTATTTTTCAAATACAGCTTTTCTTTATCCATGATTTTCTGAGGTTTCTTTGTGATTTCTATTCCTTATCTCTAATCAGTTAACATAATGATTATATAGTCCTGTTTAGATTATTCTATAAATGTCCAGTTTCAGAGCCATTAATTTCATATTTGCTATGGCTGTTGATTCATCTTCAAGGAGGCTCCTGTCTTCACATTGTTAGGTCATTCTTTATGGGAGTTCCTTTACTGGGCATTCTCAGAGTGGAAGAAATGTATTAATAAAGCAGTTTTCACTTGTTCTTGGTAAGATCCTAGGGGTTTCACCTATTTTGTGACTTATTTTAGGATCCTTTATTGACTTGAAGTCTTCACACCGTGTGAAAGGGAAACTCCAGACCCTTCTCCTTGTCACAGTTGTTTGATTTCCATCAGTTGACTCGTCCTTATTTGTTCACGTAGAGCCTAAGATCACTTGTATTCCCTGCATTGAAACTCCATTTTAGTGGACAAGGCACCTTTTGGGACTTCCAGGGTTAGCATTAATAGTACTTCTTTTAGAATACACGTTAACAAAGGTTGTAAAGGTCCTCCTAAAATACTGCAACATAATGAGTGCTTGTAGACACCAAGGTTGAACAGACTACTACATTAACACAATATATGTGTTTATAATAACAATTTATAATGTCTCCATACTTTCAAACTTGATTGGAAGGAAAAGAACCAGGACATAGATCTTCCTTAAAAAATAGGTTGAGGAATAATATAATCTCTTTTTACCTAGAGCAAAAATGGCCATCATTCTGCTTCCTGTCTCTAAAAAAGAATTTCACACCACTTAAAGTTCACTGTTCAACATGCTAGCTCTTCATGAACAAATGTGTAAATCATAGGTATCAAACTGCTTTAAAATGGACAATAGTTTGTTAAATTGGAGGAGAAAAATTATTTTGCACTTTCTAACACTGACATATAATGATATATATTAGCAAATTTTCTGAAAGATTCCAATCCATCTTTTTATTTAATTTTATACATCTAAAAAAGTATTGCTATAAAGTCAGGGTTTAGGCAGTTCAGTTCATTAGTTTCCATCATTCACATTTTTTAATGTCTGTAACTTTCTAGATTATAACATCTCTGTTTCTTTGAGCAGGACTTATCCTAGTAACATGAGTATTAAGTAGATGATAAAAAAAATTATACACTGAAGATGCCATAATGTACCAATGGCATTTCCAACAAGCATACATGTTCCTGAAGATTTTGCAAGTCAAATTTATTTCTAATGAGATTGGAAAATATATTGTGGAAATACCACGTGAAGTGAAGTGAAGTGAAAGTTGCTCAGTCGTATCCAACTCTTTGTGGCCCCATGGACTATATAGTCCATGGAATTCTCCAGGCCAGAATACTGGAGTGGGTAGCCATTACCTTCTCCAGGGGATCTTCAACTTACAAAACTCCTACTCTATCAGAAAGTTGTGGCTGTTGTTTATAAGGTCTCTTAAGACAAGGGTGTCTTGTCTAACTGGGAATCAGCCACTAGCAGCAATCAATTCTTTGGTTTTTCAAAACAAAATTTAATGCCTTCTTGAAAGAAATTCAAAATAGCAGAATGGTGAAACAAAGTGTGGAGAGACTGTAAGACACACAAGCATTCTCAGAGACTCTCAGAGTAAGTTAAATAATACCGGATAGGGCAAAACAACTTTTTTCTATTTTATTCTATTGTGAGTTCCACTTAATAAAAAGTTAATTAATGAAAACCAATCATTTGCTTTCTGAATTTAAAAAATAAATAGTCCATTTAAGTATATGCTAAAATGTGCTTAGCATAGTATAAAATTTATCACATTTTCATAGAAGTACATAGATTAGTAGCAAGATAATGGGCAATGAGTAACATTTTCTCCAAGCTATTAAATTCTTTTAATGTTCTATGGTACAAGGAAATGTGGATTTAATGTGAGGTTATACTTCTACAGATTCTTATCTGTATCTCTCCAGTGAGTTGTTATTTCAGAACATATGTAACTCTTAGCAGAGAAAACTCTCATTTTATATTCTTGCAAGCTGGAACCAAAAGAAAGTGTTTGGGAGCTTCTGACACGAAAAGGTTTCATTTTCCTAGCACAGCCGAACTATTAGAAGTTTGACTGCTATCCAATATATTGAATGCCTTTTATGTTTCCTGTTCATTTTGGACGGGAGCAAGGGAAATGAGACTGAGTCATCCTTTAAGTCAGCCCCCTAAGAATTGAGGATTTAAGGCTAGAGATTGTATAGTTGCAATCCGCCTGATTCACTGTTCATGTTATAAGAGGTGAAGGATGGCTTTAACTACAGTTCCAAAAACACAGGAGCTGGCCCAGAAACCAAAGCCAAAACGAGGAGATGGGAGGTCGGAAACACGAGGAGTCTTATTAAACCAATCAATCAAGAAATATTTATAAAGGGCCTAAAACGTGTCTCACGTTATATCAGGCAAGAAAAGATCAAACCTCAAGGAAAAGGGGAAAATAAGTACTCGAAAGGCAGCATATTATATTATATAATCATATGAAAGTAAAATTAGTCTCACAAAGGAAACCAAAGGGCAAAGAGAATAGAAGTAAAACCAGAAGTAAAAAAATAATATATAGAAAAACAATTGAAAAAGAGAATTAGATACAAAGAACTGGTCAAATAACAGTAATGAATAATTTTCCTAAAAAGCAGGTGACAAAGAGAGTCACACCTGGCCCAGAAGAGGGGAGAATTCAAGTACATTTTCTGACCTAATCTAAAAGATCATCTGATATCACTTATAAGTAGAATCTTAAAAACAAAAAAAGATACAAGTGAGCTTATTTGTAACAAATAAGAAAACAAGATAGAAGTAGACCCACAGACATGGAAAACAAACTTATGGTTACCAAAGAAGAAAGGGGCAGTTTATATATATGAAATATATAACCAACAAGGATCTATGTATAGCAGAGGGAATTATACTCAATATTTTGTAATAACATATAAGGGAAAAGAATCCCAAGAATATATACATGTACTTGAATCACACCTGAAACTAACACAACATTGTAAATCAACTATACTTCAATAAGAAAAAAAAAAAAAAAACAAGCCTAAGATCTTATAATGCCTACTCTAGGTGAGATCTCAGAGGCCTGACCCAGCTCTCTCCAGGAAGAAAGGCAAGTGTCCTATGGTCAGGTCACACCAAGAAGCACATCTCAGGCTAGAACCCACATCTTGGATTCCCCTGCGTCCACTTGCAATCCAAGTCCCGCTCAAGGCCTCAAAGCAAAAGAAAGACCTCATGAAAGCCGCGGCGATAAAGAGGAGAAAGGAGTTTGAGAACAGAAAGAGAAGGCTGAAAGGAAGACACAGTAGCAAAACATCGTTAGTGCGACCTGAATTCCAGGCAGTCCAGCCAAGCAGAAGGAGAGGCTGTGCGTTTGCTTTCTACATGCCCTCCACATGCCAAATCATCCTTTGAGTTTGAAAATGCCCATTTACCTAGGACGCTTGACCTGACCACATGTGTCTGTGGGCCCTTTATGACACCTACTTTTTCTTGTTTCAGAAGCACTGAAACACAATTTGAGAAACACTATAGCTCACCCGACCTTTTTCAAAGCTCCCAGACAAATTCCAAACTCGCCAGCTTTCCTCATCTCAGGAGTGTGAAATCTTATTTTCCAGTTCTCTGCTCAAATTTAACAAGCCACCTCCTGCTTAACCTTCTTCTGTGAAACCTGAAAGCACCAGACAATTGTACGCCCAGCCCTTGCTCCTCTGAGCCCCGCAACTCTGCTCATCTGAAGTCCTTAGAGCCACAATTTCAAATCTCTGATAAAAGCCCTGAGTGACCCGGAGTATAATGTAAGGTTTAACTTATGTCTTTGCACCTTAAATACACAAGAACATCCCCCCACCAAAAAAAAAAAAAAAAAAGCATCTTTCTACCCAACCTCCCATCCTTTGACTTTAAGAAAGAAGCATTCAGACAGCATTTAATTGTCTCCAAACTATCAAAGACTGATTAAATGAATCTATGTGGAGGCTGGGGTTTTGTTGATGATGTTGTTGTTTTTACTGCTTTCTGGTGAAGATATACTTAGTGAAAACACTATGGCTCTCAATTAGGCAGCTGGGTGACTTATAAATATATATTTATGTTTGAAGCCTAAGTGGCCATTGGCTTCCCTACTGTTTTACTTAGCTAACAAAACAACTCTATCAAAGTAAGTATTATTCCAAAACCCAACTTCCTGTGCAGAATGCTCCCACGTGCACCATCAGTCTGGCTCTCTGATGAACTACATCGTTTCTTATAAACTGTCCATGGCCCATAAATTTCCAGGCATAAAGGCTATTACAGTGCTGTGCAAATCTGCAGAGAATTTGGGCCTTTCAAACTCCATTTTACCTGGTTGAAAATGAGGCTAAGGGAGAAACCCATCTCCAAACTTCCTCTCTTCTTCTTCTTGTCAGCCCCACTCCCATTTGATCAGGGAGAATTGTTTAATGTGCACAAGATTGGAGCAGGGTTTCTTTCGACTGATTTTAAGCAGCTTCTGTATCAAATTAGCATCTTTCTGTGAGAGCTACATATCAGGGAAGGGAAAAGAGAGATGGGGCAATTTTCTAATTAATCTGCTAAGTGTAGATTGGAAAGTTCATAAGGTAAAAAAAAAAAAAAAAAATCATTTTTCTTGCAGTAGCTAAATGATTCTAGACAATAGTGAAAAGGAATCATAAGAAAATGCTTTAGAATCCCGGTGGATGGCTAAATATAGTTTATATCAGTATAAATTATGTTACTCAAGACTGTATAATCATCAGAAAATGTAAGGCTACTACCAGAGTTCCGGTCTAAAAATGAATAATATTGTCTAGCAACACACTAATCCTCACTGGTATCATCAGCTCTCATCTTTGTGCTTTACAGTTTACAGTGGGTTCCTAGATATAATCTCATTTGACCTTCATGAATTTACAAAGGATTTACAAGGACAAATGGGGCAATGACAGGTGGTTGTCCCTAAGATTTCTTGACAACTCATCACCAATTTCCTTCAATTTCCTTTAATGATGAAAACAATGGTGGTGACATTGATAGTAGATAGACTATGCCATGTGACCTGCAGACCAGGATATCACTAAACATTTGCTACAAAGAAAGTGAAAATATAAGCTAATGTTTTCCAAAGCCAAGCCACTTCAGTTTATAAACATCACTATGATGGTTTTGAGAGCAGATTAATCCACATTAGAATTTTTAAGACAAATAGGGAGGATTCCTTAAGTAAAGAAAGAAAAGAAGGAAGGAAGGAAAAACTTCTATTATTTTCAGACATGGTGTTTCCAAGGGTTTTTTCCTTGTGCTAAAAAGCAGCCTCACCTTAACATCCTCTAACCTAGAATCTGTCTTTTCACCTTCACACTTCCATTCACATCTCATTAAGTAAACAGTGAGATGCTCATGCTATTGTTAGTCTCTTTGACACAGAATTACAGTGTTTTGTTAAAGAATTTTTCCTAGCATATAAGGAAACTGTGGATGTTTCTGTGATGTATTTAGTGCAGAGAAGGCTAGTAAATTCTAAGGAGATAAGAGAGGTTTTTCTTCATTAATCACTTGAAAACCATTAAAAAGTGGTGTTTTTTTTTTTTTTCAGGCAGTTATAATTCTAATGTGAATATATTCATCAAGCACACTAACTGCATCTAAGTTGCAGGATGTGGAGTAGAGGAGAACAGAGAATGAAATAACATCCCAGCATCTCAGGGTCTGGATCTCAGTATTCCTTTAAAAATAATGTCCTACTTACTAAATTATTGTTGCATTTATAATATTATGATAGTTTTTTTCGTCTTTTATGTCTTAAAAAATACTGCTCCTTGTACTATAATATATATTCCACAACCAGTAGGATTCAATAGGACCATACTTTTCCCCCAGATGTAATTTCTCCACCATTTACCTATAAGATTTTCACTGAAAATTCTCTTTCCAGAGAAATATTCAAAATGAATACTATAATTTTTAATAAAATCACAACCACTGCATGCCATTGAATGATTTTTAAAATATCAATAGAAAAATCCTAGGTAACTGAAATAAGGTGTAAAAACTAGCACAGAAAATTATTTTTCATTGTTTACTCTGGGATTCATTCATTTAAAGTGCTTATTATGTTGTGCAAGATGAGGTTATTCTCTTGTGGAAGTTTTCTTTTAAAAAGATCATAAAATCTCACTGTGAATATTTAACTAAAGAGTAATAACACAGTGTCAGATACTTACACAGCATAATAGTGCAACACTCTGCATTCTAACATCTGTCCATGCAGATATTTAAAACTTAAGTTCTTCAAGATTTTTTTTTTAAGTTTCACATACAAAGATCTGGAAATCATTTTTTATATTAAAGCTACTCTGTTAACAATTTCACTGTCAGCAATTTAATTAATTGAAACAGAGGCAGAAAAGCCAGTGATTTATACAGGTTTTCTAAGAAGAATTTGGTCCAATTGGAGAAAAAAAAAAAGATCTACAAGCAACTTTTTTTTACTGACACACCATCATCAATCACCTTGTAAAAAAATTTACATCCGACCAGTCCATCCTAAAGATCAGTCCTGGGTGTTCATTGGAAGGACTGATGCTGAAGCTGAAACTCCAATACTTTGGCCACCTGATGCAAAGAGCTGACTCATTGGAAAAGACCTTGATGCTGGGAGGGATTGGGGGCAGGAGGAGAAGGGGATGACAGAGGATGAGATGGCTGGATGGCATCACCGACTCGATGGACATGAGTTTGGGTAATCTCCGGGAGTTGGTGACAGACAGGGAGGCCTGGCGTGCTGCGATTCATGGGGTCGCAAAGAGTCGGACATGACTGAAGCGACTTAGCAGCAGCAGCAGCAGCAAGTAATTTGATCTCAAAAACGAATCATTAACTTTCAAAGCAACAATAGCTATGTTGTGTTAGGATATGTTCAAAAAGTAACTCTGAGTTATCCTTCTCATATGCCATAATGTCCCTGCTAAATATGAATGTGATATATTTCTTCTTAATTAAAAGTAGTTGCATTGTGGTGTGATTTTTAATAACTTCAGTGTCTTCGGATTTGTACATTTTAGATTCATGTTGGAACTTGTACACCACCACATGCTGATTGCAAAATTCATTAGCGTGTAAATCATGTTTTAGTGGTCATCTTTTAAGCAAAGTTAGTTTGATTGTGAAGCACTCACAGGTTAGCTTATTTATTATGAAGTTTTGTCAGGCAGAGCAGTTAAGTTAATCAGTAACAAATAAAAGATTTAAACCTATAGATATGTCAGCTATTTTTTTTTAAAAAACAAACATTTGGGACTTCTTAATAAACACTCATGAAAATATGTTGTAATGGTTACTTCAGAAACCATATTTCCATATTACATGCAAAGTTTAAAGGAGATTTCCTAGTCCTGTTGAAAACAGGAGGGAACATACATTATTTTCTTGAGTTTATGACCTGACTATATGTCCATAGAAGACACTTCACTTGATTTGCTTTAGAATCAATATGCAGTTTGCTATTTTTGTTTTTCTACATGGCTTAAGGTGTTGCTATCACTTATGATAAAGTCCTCTCACTTACCCATGTCTCTGGTAAGTATATAGTATCAATAACTTTAAACAAGATTAAGTGAATTCATTCTTAGAAGGTTTTGATGTTATAATTCTCTTATTCCATAAGATTTTATGGGAGAAAATCATGATACCAAATATAATTAGGACCAAATTCAAACTGATGGGCAAAAGCTTCTTTTCCTCCACTGGGCCATTTTAGAAAATAAACAAAAAGTGTGAGACATCATGACTTTAACAGTGGATTTATGTACAAACTGTGAAACTTTGAAAAAAATCTCTGGGTCTCAGTTTCCTTATCTTTAAAATGATTGGAAGGGGTAGAAGATTGAGGGAGGTCATATGTAAGTTCGTTGCAAATGTTGAAATTGTATGATCTTATGAGTCCATTATAATCTCCTTTTAAGTCCCAGAGGAACAAATTTGTAACTCCAGAAATAATGCAATGCCGTGCGATGGTGTCTTTTCAACAAATAGCTACCCATAATGACGACTTGGTACTTAGATAAAGTTCTCACAAAGTTAAGGGAAGCTTTAAGGTTCTTGTCTAGAAAATTCAGGTCAATCTTATCTGTGATAGGGCCAGACAAACAAGATTTAAGGACAGAATAAACATTTTCAATCATTTTGGGGTAAATTATTAAGATGATTGTTCAAATTTCCACTGTTTTACCAGAGTCTCTAAATATTCTCTCCATATTTTTCTCTATAAGACTTTTGGGAAGTTCAGGATTTGGGATGGTTTTATCTATTTTTAACTCTTTCCGTCAACAAAGGAGATACATAAAATATTTTCACCAAAACAGTATCTTTTGCTAAATTAAAAATGACTTTAAAATATAGTAACCAGGAGACCATGATATTTGGCTGCTTTGAAATGAACTGAATTTAAGTGGAAAATTCATTTCCACCAATCTGGGTAGTACTCAAGTACAAAACTATGTCTTCCTAATTCATCTTCCTCTTTGCCCAAAGTTCAGCATATCAGGAGAGCAGAAATGTGTAGTGTTACTTCTGTGCTTGATGTTAAAATTAAAATAGGGAGTGGGGTGGGGAAATCCCACCTGGAGTAAATTTTGAGTTTTGTTTGATGTCATAATTTTTATCACAAAAGCACCATACCCATTCCAAATCATGTAGCATGATCACAAATGTTACTCAGTCTCTAATGGACTCAATAGGACTAGCCTTAGTGGAGCAAGACCCTAATTTCTTCCAAATGCATCCTTCTTTGAATTAACCAGTGAGATGGGGGAAACACTGTGTTAATGTATTTTAACTGCTAAAGGTGCTTTAGCTCAAAAGGATGTCAAAGGATATAAAGGCCCAAAATATTCAACTGTGAGTGTTTCCATGAAACCTTATTAAAATTTGTCAGTTAAATCACACCCAAGCAGAGCTTTGCAGGCTTTCCCAGACATTTACATGTGCCCAGAGGAAGCAAAGCATAATTTTGGAAACTGTAATTAGAATTTCTTTTTTTCATACGATAGAAAAACTCAAAATAACAATAACAAACAAAAACAAAGGAAAGGAGGAAATAGGAGAGGAAGGAAGCAAGGAAAGAAAGAAGGGAGGGGAGGAGGAAGAGAGGAAAAGGGTAAAAGTTTCCTTCTCATGTAAAAATAGAAGTGAGCAGCTTAGGGCTAGTAAAGCGACTGCAAGCTGTCATCAAAAACCCAGGCTTCTATCGTTTGCTCTAAGATCCTCCCAGGTGGTTTCTATCGCCAAGGTTGCTTCATAGTCCCAGATAGTTGCTAGAACTTCGGCTTTCCCCTCCCAATTGCTGCTCTAACAAAGTAGGAATAACAGAAAAACAAAAGGATCAGTTTAATAGCCTGTGTTCTAAATGTTTCTCTCTCTCTTTGGTGTTGCAAGAGGTTGAGTTGGAAATTGGCAGGCCAGCTACTTTCTAGTGAGTGAGTGGAAAGAGTATGACCTTTGGAAATACAGACCTGGCACCGAATACAGACCTGCCACTGTCATTGATTTGTTCTCTGTTTTTCTAGAGTTCTTTTGTCACTCCAAGCACTGGTTTCCTCACCTGTAAAGAAAGGTTCACAACTTGTAGGATCAATGCAAGGAATAAAAGCCATAGAAAACCTTATGTTATATCAAGCACAGGGAGTTCAGCTCGAAACTCTGTGATAACATGGAGGGGTGGAATGGGGGCTGGGTGGGAGGGAAGTTCAAAGAGGGAGGGGGTATATGTATACATGTAGCTAATTCACTTTGTTGTACACCAGAAACCAACACAACATTCTAAAGCTTGCTTTTCATGCCTGCATTCTAAGCTGCTTCAGTCGTGTCCAACTCTTCATGACCCTATGGATCCTAACCCACCAGGCTTCTCTGACCATGGAACTCTCCAGGCAAGAATACTGGAGTGGGTTGCTGTGCCCTCTCCAGGGGATCTTCCTGACACAAAGGTCGAGCCTGAATCTCCTGTTGCTCCTGCGTTGCAGGCAGATTCGTTACTTCTGAGCCACTGGAGAAGCCCTAAGCTTCCTTTAGGATCCATCAAAAAGACAGGACACAGTGAGTGTGGGTCCCACTGACCATATGTGAGAAATCATAGCATCAAAATAAATAATGTAGTGATGAAGCAGAACCCATGAGCTAAAACAAGAATCTGCTAGTCCATATGGATAGAAATAAGTAATAAATAAGTAAAAGAGAAAAAGGAAAAAGCTTTGTCTTACAATAGAATCTCTACTAATAAATATATTAAAATGATGGAGGTAGAAGACCACCCATGGATGTGAAAACCACTGAATAAAAGTCTTGATAAAGAAGATAGGCAAACAATAATCTCAAACCGTCTCTCACTTAGCAGACAACACCTGAATCAACTGAACAAAGTTAATGTCACTAACCCTGGAACAAACAGATATCATTTGCCAACTGGTTCCGTGGACTGAGGGCACCTCAGCTTTTCTGCGGTGCTCTTGCCAAACAATGCTCAAACTACCACACAATTGCACTCATCTCACATGCTAGTAAAGTAGTGCTCAAAATTCTCCAAGCCAGGCTTCAACAGTATGTGAACCATTAACTTCCAGATGTTCAAGCTGGATTTAGAAAAAGCACAGGAACCAGAGATTAAATTGCCAACATCCTCTGGATCATCAAAAAAGCAAGAGAGTTCCAGAAAAGCATCTACTTCTGCTTTATTGACTATACCGAAACCTTTGACTGTGTGACTCACAACAAACTGTGGAAAACTCTTAAAGAGATGGGAATACCAGACCACCTGACATGCCTCCTGAGAACTCTGTATGCAGGTCAGGAAGCAACACTTAGAACTGGACATGGAACAACAGGCTGGTTCCAAATCGGGAAAGGAGTCTGTCAAGGCTGTATATTGTCACCCTGCTTATTTAAATTATATGCAATGTACATCATGAGAAACACTGGGCTGGATGAAGCACAAACTGGAATCAAGATTGCTGGGAGAAATATCAATAACCTCAGATAAGAAGATGACACCACCCTTATGGCAGAAAGCAAAGAAGAACTAAAGAGCTTCTTGATGAAAGTGAAAGAGGAGAGTTAAAAAGTTGGCTTAAAACTCAACATTCAGAAAACTAAGATCATGGCATCTGGTTCCATCACTTCATGGCAAATAGTTGGGGAAACAATGGAAACAGTGAGGCTTTATTTTGGGGAGCTCCAAAATCACTGCAGATGGTGACCGCAGCCATGAAATTAAAAGACACTTACTCTTTGGAAGAAAAGTTATGACCAACCTAGACAGTATATTAGAAAGCAGAGACATTACTTTGCCAACAAGCTATGGTTTTTCCAATAGTCATGTTTGGATGTGAGAGTTGGACTATAAAGAAAGCTGAATGCCAAAGAATTGATGTTCTAGGGGTGAGAATCAGACCATGGCAGTGGCAGCACCCAGGGAATTTGTTGGTGTCTATGCTAAGCACAATCAAGAAGAATAATGAACTCAAAGCTTTGACCCACACAGACTGGTTTGGAATGGGGAGCCTGCATTACCCCTTATCTGCTCTGATCCCTGGTTTCTTGTCTTCTAAAATAAGTGAATAAACATGCCTCAAAGGGTTGCTGTAACATTAAAGTGGGAATTCCACAAATCACATATGTTCAGTAAATAGTAACAATTAAAACTATGATCATGCATGTTTTTAACCTCTGATTTACAACAAGATAAGCAACCCAGTGTTTCAGAGACAGTATTGTTCACCTTATATGTCTAGTAAGTATCTCTCACCTTTCCTTAACCTTTCTCCTGCACTCTTATTTCTGTTTCTAGCCCAGGTTAATTCTCCCTTCCCAGAACTTAGGACACTCAACTATATGCACTTAATAATATTGTGTAAACCCATGAGTTATTACTCCAACTTTACAAAGAGCACATGGTCTCAGAGAGTCATAGTTATGAGAGACATAAGAGCATAATGATTAAGACCTTGAACTCTAGCATCAACCTTGAAACCTTAGCATCAACACTTGGCCAAGAGCCCCTAACCTCTCAAAGTCTCAGTTTTCTCATCTGTAAATTGGAAATAATAACTCCTCTCTGATGAGTGGTGCACATAAAGCACTTAGGTCGACCTGGAACATGGTAGGCAATGAGTGCTTGAAGGTGACTGTTATGTTATTAGAAGCAGAATTGGGACAGAAGTGAAAACACATTTATTGGGGGCCTCCTCTATACTAGGCATTATATCATAAAGTTTTGAATTTTTGTGTGTGAAACTATTTAATTTTTATTTGGAGTATAATTGCTTTATGTGTTCAGCCTCTGACATGAGTAAGTCTTCTTTTAAATATAGAGTCTATCATCTAATTTATTTTTAATATCAAAAAGGCTCAATCACTATGGAACTTTAGGAAACCTACTGCTGCTGTAGCTTTTAAAATTTTCATTTTAATGTTATTTTTATTTTGCCCCCCCAATAAAATTTCCTTTATGCCATTCAAACATTACACATGGATCTGAAACAGTTAAGTAAAACACTACTTTTTAAATGATACCTCTCACATAAGAAACATGTGTATTTATAGATCTTCTGGTAATTCTCTACATTAATTCCTTGACCTCAACCTGACTGAAGAAGGTCAAAAATTCCTGTAATATCCCTGAGCGGTACATTTTTCTCTCTAACTTAGCTGAAAAGTATATAAAAGCTCAGCCAGCCAGATAGCACCCAAATAAGTATACAGCTGAGATGACCCCACAATGCAAGTAAATCCCTCCAAGGTCAGTTGCAATTTATGTTCAATTAACTGACTCAAGAAACCTGTTTTAGACAGAAGCCAGAAATTAGGAAACTCATTGCTTGACTTTTTAGTAGGGAACACCTTCTATGAAAGCCACTATCAGGGCCCCAAATAAGAGACTAATGACACACTTTTTTCTGAGTGCACTTACATCACTAAAACTGACCACACCAGCTCCCTGCAGGGATGTGCTTGAAACCTGGAAGATTTGGATGGAAAGTCTATTGTTCCTGTGGTTACTGGCTACTGTACAAAGGAACAAGAATGCCAACCCCAGTCTCCACTTCAACATGGAAGATAACAAGTTAACCTTGCTTTTCATGCCTGCATTCTAAGCCGCTTCAGTCGTGTCCAACTCTTCATGACCCTATGGATCCTAACCCACCAGGCTTCTCTGACCATGGAACTCTCCAGGCAAGAATACTGGAGTGGGTTGCTGTGCCCTCTCCAGGGGATCTTCCTGACACAAAGGTCGAGCCTGAATCTCCTGTTGCTCCTGCATTGCAGGCAGATTCATTACTTCTGAGCCACTGGAGAAGCCCTAAGCTTCCTTTAGGATCCATCAAAAAGACAGGACACAGTGAGTGTGGGTCCCACTGACCATATGTGAGAAATCATAGCATCAAAATAAATAATGTAGTGATGAAGCAGAACCCATGAACTAAAACAAGAATCTGCTAGTCCATATGGATAGAAATAAGTAAATATATAAAAGAGAAAAAGGAGAAAGCTTTGTCTTACAATAGAATGTCTACTGATAAATATATTAAAATGATGGAGGTAGAAGACCACCCATGGATGTGAAAACCACTGAATAAAAGTCTTGATAAAGAAGATAGGCAAACAGTAATCTCAAACCGTCTCTCACTTAGCAGACAACACCCGAATCAACTGAAGTTAATGTCACTAACCCTGGAACAAACAGATATCATTTGCCAACTGGTTCCGTGGACTGAGGGCACCTCAGCTTTTCTGCGGTGCTCTTGCCAAACAATGCTCAAACTACCGCACAATTGCACTCATCTCACATGCTAGTAAAGTAGTGCTCAAAATTCTCCAAGCCAGGCTTCAACAGTATGTGAACCATTAACTTCCAGATGTTCAAGCTGGATTTAGAAAAAGCACAGGAACCAGAGATCAAATTGCCAACATCCTCTGGATCATCAAAAAGCAAGAGAGTTCCAGAAAAACATCTACTTCTGCTTTATTGACTATACCGAAACCTTTGACTGTGTGACTCACAACAAACTGTGGAAAACTCTTAAAGAGATGGGAATACCAGACCACCTGACTTGCCTCCTGAGAACTCTGTATGCAGGTCAGGAAGCAACACTTAGAACTGGACATGGAACAACAGGCTGGTTCCAAATCGGGAAAGGAGTCCGTCAAGGCTGTATATTGTCACCCTGCTTATTTAACTTATATGCAGAGTGCATCATGAGAAATGCTGGGCTGGATGAAGCACAAACTGGAATCAAGATTGCTGGGAGAAATACTGCAGTCCATGGAGTCACAAAGAGTCAGACACAACTGAGCAACTGAACTGACTGACTTGCCAAACATGCATAACTTGAATCCAGCTGTAAGGAAACATCATGTAAACCTCAAGTGAGGCAAGTTGCATGAAATCACCAGTCTGTACTCTTCAAAAGAAGCAACAGTTTGAATCCTACATGGAATAACTGACTGATTTAAAATTGGGAAAAGGAAATGGCAACCCACTCCACTGGAAAATCCCATGGATGGGGGAGCCTGGTAGGCTACAGTCCATGGGACTGCAAAGAGTTGGACATGACTGAGCGACTTTCTCTCTCTCTCTCTCTTAAAATTGGGAAAGGAGTATAACAATGCTGTATGTTATCACTGTGTTTATTTAACTTATATACAGAGGACATCATAAGAAAAGCTGGGCTGGATGAATCACGAGCTAGAATCAAGGTTTCTGGAGAAATATCAACAATCTCAGATATACAAACGATAGCACTTTAATGGCAGAAAGTTAAGAGAAACTAAAGAGCCTCTTAATGAGGATGAAAGAGGAGAATGAAAAAGCTGGCTTAAAACTCAACATTCAAAAAACAAAGATCAGGGCATCTGGTCCCATCACTTCATGGAAAATAGATGGAAGAAAAAGTGGAAGCAGTGATAGATTTTATTTTCTTGGGCTCCAAAATCACTGTGGATGGTGACTGCCTGAAATTAAAAGATGCTTGCTCCTTGGAAGAAAAGCTATGACAAACCTAGACAGCATATTAAAAAGCAGAGACATCACTTTGCCAACAAAGGTCCATATAGTCAAAGCTATGATTTTTCTAGTAGTCATGTATGGATGTGACGGTTGAACTATAAAGAAGGCTAAGTGCTAAAGAATTGATGCCTTCAAATTGTGGTGTTGGAAAAGACTCTTGATAATCCCTTGGACTGCAAGGAGATCAAACTAGTCAATCCCAAAAGAAATCAACCCTGAATATTCATTGGAAGGACAGATGCTGAAGCTGAAGCTCCAATACTTTGGCCACCTTTTGCGAAGTGCCAATTCCCTGGAAAAGACCCTTATGCTGGGAAAGATTGAAAGCAAAAGGAGAAAGGAGTGGCAGAGGATGAGACGGTTAGATAGAGATGGTCCACCGCCTCAATGGACATGAACCTGAGCAAACTCCAGGAGATGGTGAAGGACAAGGAAGCCTGACGTTCTGCAGTCCATGGGGTCACAAAGAGTCATGACTCTTGTGACTGAACAACAACAACTCTTAAAAAGGGTCAAGGTCAAGAAAGACCAAGAAAGATTGTGTGTGTGGGTGTGGGTGCGGGCACGCACGTGCACTCAATTGCTCAGTTGTGTCCAACTCCTTGCAACCCCATGGACTGCAACCCACCAGACTCCTTTGTCTATGGGATTTTCCAGTCAAGAATACTGGAGTGGGTTGCCATTTCTTCTTCCAGGGTATCTTCCTGACCCTGGGATCAAACCTGAGTCTTCAGAATCTCCTGCACTGCAGGCAGATCCTTTACAAATGCTGAGCCACCAGGAAAGCCCAAGAAAGACTGAGAAACTGTTTATTCCAGATTTAAGGCCACTAAAGAAAGATGACAAGTAAAATGTCATGTATGATCCTAGATGAGATTCTAAGTCAGGAAAATATACTTATAAAGGACACTGTTTCAGCAATTGATAAAATTTGAATATGGACTGTGTATTAGATAACATTATTGCATCAATATTCAATTTCCTGATTTTAATAATTTATCAGTACTTATGTATGAAAATGTTCTTTTTCTTAGAATATACTCACTAAAATATTTAGTAGTAAAAGATAGCATGTCACCAATCTCAAAGGGCTTAGGAAAAAGTTACATGTGAAAGAAAGAATGATACAGCGAAAATCAAAATGTATACAGGTAGTGATATCTGGGTAAAGGGTTATAGCATTACACAAGTTATTTGTATTATTCTTGCAACTTTCCTCTAAGTTTAAAATATATCAAATTGAAAAGTTTTTAATTTTTAAATTTAAAACTGCAGCAGGACAAAGACATTATTAGTTAAAAATACATCTGAAGTATTTGAAAGTGAGAAGAATTGATATTTAGAGTGATTTACCATATTCTGGAATAAAAGAGACAGAGTGAGAAAAGGAGGGAAACAGACAAAGCAAAAGGAACATAATGTCGATCATCCCAGTTCATGAATTTGGCTGAGGGATGTATGGGGATCTGTTATCCCAGTCTCTCTACTTCTGTGTATATTTGGAGTTTCTCCATAACAAAAAAGCTTTCACCTTTTAAGCCACCCACCCCAAGCTGATGCCCACCCCTCAACTCCAGCAACAACAACAATGATAATCCAATACGCTCCCCCACACCACATTCCAGTTCACCCACAGTACTGATAATCTTGGTGAACACTCTGGATGGTGTGGCCCAATCTCCAGATTATAATTTGCATGGAAAAGCAGCATTTTATTGAAACTATATGAGAATTATTGTACATTCACCAATGTTTCAATACAGGAAAGAAAAACTACCTGCTTGGGTTGCCTTAATGCACTTTGCTAATACAAAGTGATAGAGGTTTCTGTTCATCAGTTCTTCTATTCAGAAAACATGTTCCACAGTACAGCTGGAATCAGAAACCCTAGAAACTGGACAAGCTTTCAGAAAGGCAGCCAGAGGGAAGGAGCTATTCTTCCCACCCTGTGAGATGACACATTCTCACATACTGCATGAACTTGACATGAGGTTCTGGAAGATCTCCATCTGAGGCAGCATCTACATCTTGTAAAAGAGTAAAACTGGCTATAAAAATGTAAATCTTGGGGAAAAAGTAGGAAAAAAGCACTACCTAATATAAGATTTAAAATTAAAATCAACACCAAGCTTCAGCTCCCTAAAATATGATGGAACACCAAGTCCTTCTGGGAACCCAGATCAAACAAGAGATCCTCGTTTACTATGACTTTTATCCCTGCAAGGAGCCCAGGTGCTACTTCGTTTAAAATGTGAGAAAACAAATGGGTCATGAAGTTAATCCATTTAGTAGCAAATGCAGTAATAATGATGAGATTTAAATGTATACGGCATGTTTGAAAAAGTACCACCATACAAAAATAAATAAATAGAAATAAAAAGCACCACAGAGACATTCATCATTTAATTTAATTCCCACAAACACCTGTAAGGTAAGCTTAGAAGACAGAATTCATCCCTATTTTACAGGTGAATAAACGTGCTCACTATGATTGATGTCACCAAAGTCATACAATAAGGAAATGAGGATACTAGGATTCGTTCTCGTAAAATTTCCCAGTTCCCAATTACCCATATTATTCCTGAGAACAATGACCAGGAAAATTCATGGGAGGAAAACATTTAATGAACATCCTGCTGTTGACAGCAGCTTCAGTACCTCACCTGTCACGGTTTCTCTAAAGCAGACTTTACAAATCAGCACAGATTATTCTAAATCAACAGCTACAAATAGGTTCACAAGACAATGTCAGATCTGTTTTTGGTCTTCTGCAACACTTTCAGTAGAATCTGATATCAACATATTATTCACAGAAACACACAACTTGATGCCATGGAGATTCTCCTGTCAACATCACGTGCCTAGGAGGATTTGAGAAAATCATTTTTAATTAAAAGTGCCAAACATTAGAATCAACCTGAGATATTCCAAATACTAAAGAGAATTAACCAGATAGGATGACTGGCCTAAATTTCACAGTTAATAAAAGGAGTAAAATCATTGACTTCACCTTTGTGCTCAGATGCAGGTTTAATTCCTACTAAACAAAATGAAAACACTGCCTGTAAACTCCATAACCAAACTTCATAAAAAAGTGTGGCATTGTCACTTGAAACATACTGTATTTTAAAAATGACTCCAATTATAGTTTATGCAGATCTGGACACACTAGGAGGTAAAGAAGTTTCAGCAAAATCTAGGAGTGGACAAGAGTGGTGCTATCGCCTCGCATGGGAAGCACTACAAAAGTATTTAATATATAAATAAAGTGGAGCTAGATTCAGTTTTCTTAGCAGACATATCCTGGGTTCATTTTTACATTAAGAATGATCAACTGATGTGGTTACTATTTCTCAGATGGTAAAGGAATTCAAACTCTATGTACATACATATGTTCAGTTGCTCAGTCATGTCCTACTCTTTGTGACCCCATAGACTGTAGCCTGCCAGGCTCCTCTGTCCATGGAATTTTCCAGGACAAATACTGGAGTGGGTTGCAATTTCCTTCTCCAGAGGATCTTCCCAAACCAGGGATCAAACCTGTATCTCTTGTGTCTCCTGCACCCAACTCTACATCTCCCTGTATTAGTTAACTAGGGCTGCCGTAACACAAGACAGGTGGAGGGGGGGATGAGCACAACAGAAACTTATTTGTTCAGTCCTGATGTCTTGCAGTCCAAAATCAAACTATTAGTGGGTTTGGTTTCTTCTGAGGCCTCTCACCTTGGCTTGCAGATGGCTGCCTTCTCTCTTTCTTCACATTGTTTTTTTCTCAGTGTGTGTGAGCTGGAATCAAAATTGCTGGGAGAAATATCAATAACCTCAGGTATGCAGATGACACCACCCTTATGGCAGAAAGCAAAGAACTAAAAAGTCTCTTGATGAAAGTGAAAGAGGAGAGTGAAAAAGTTGGCTTAAACTCAAAATTCAGAAAACTAAGATCATGGCATCTGGTCCCATCACTTCATGGCAAATAGATGGGGAAACAATGGAAACAGTGAGAGACTTTGTTTTGGGGACTCCAAAATCACTCCAGATGGTGACTGAAGCCATGAAATTAAAAGACACAAGACACTTGCTCCTTGGAAGAAAAGCCATGACCAACCTAGACAGCATATTGAAAAGCAGACATTACTTTGCCAACAAAGGTCCATATAGTCAAAGCTATAACTTTTCCAGTAGTCATGTTTGGATGTGAGAGTTGGACTATAAAGAAAGCTGAGCACCAAAGAATTGATGCTTTTGAACTGTGGTGTTGGAGAAGACTCTTGAGAGTCCCTTGGACTGCAAGGAGATCAAACCAGTCCATCCTCAAGGAAATCAGTCCTGAATATTCACTGGAAGGACTGATCCTGAAGCTGAAACTCCAATACTTTGGCCACCTGATTCAAAGAATTGACTCCTTGGAAGAGACCCTGATGCTGGGAAAGATTGAAGGCAGGAGGAGAAGGGGATAAGAGAGGATGAGATGGTTGGATGGCATCACCGACTCAATGGACATGAGTTTGAGTAAGCTCTGGGAGTTGGTTATGGATAGGGAAGCCTGGCATGCTGCAATTCACGGGGTCACAAAGAGTTGAACACGATTGAGTGACTGAACTGAACTGAACTGTGCATCCCTCATGTCTCTTTCTGTGTCAAAGAATTCTTATTTTTAAGGCACCAGTTACACCAGGTTGAGGTCCATCCATATGGCCTCATTTAACTTTAATTACCCATTTTAAGTCCCTATCTCTAAATACAGTCACATTTTGAGGTACTAAGTAACCTCTCGTTAGGACTCTAACATATGGATTTTGCAGGGATGGACATAATCTGTGCATGTGTGCTTAATCGTGGCTGACTCATTGCAACTGCATGGACTGTACCCCTCCAGGCTCCTCTGTCCATGATCTAGCCCATAAAGTTCCTATTGCCTGAATCCTCAGCCCACTGATGGAGAGTCTCTGAGCGAAGCTGAAACCAACTTCAGATGGTATGTGTAAACCTTCCCCAAGCCAAGCTGAGTTTCAGTTTTCACCAAACTCATGTTGGCAGACTTCCCCTTATATCCTATTTCTGCCCCCCCACTATAAGTTTAGAGGTACTGGCTTGTTCTAATTATAGAACAAAATGTAGAGAACACATCTCTTTACCTATTTGAAAGCTATCCAATTTCATTTTTCTGAAAAAGAAAAAGCAGTACTCCAGATATATATTTGAATCAACTTATTGGAGTTCAAACCAGAACTGCAAGGAGATCAAACCAGTGAATCCTAAAGGAAATCAGTCCTGAATATTCATTGGAAGGACTGATGGTGAATCTAAAGCTCCAATACTTTGACCACCTGATGTGAAGAACTGACTCATTGGAAAAGACCCTGATGCTGGGAAAGATTGAAGCATGAGGAAAAGGGGACAACAGAGGATGAGATGGTTGGATGGCATCACATGACTGAGCTACTGAACTGAACTGATCGGAGTTGATTGCCACATTTGCCCTGTTACCAGCTAGACAACCACATGGCTACCTTTCTGTTTGTTTCTATAACCAACAAAGGTGAAAATACTACCAGATAGAAAAGTATACGATCTAGTCAATGACAAAGGCAAAACATTCCCGTGGCATGTCTTTTGTAGGGCATGTGGAGAGAGCCTGCAACTAGATATGCCAGGTGAGGACATTTAGCCCCCTGCTTCTTACCTCAAGATACTGCTTAAAGATTACAGTCTCTGAGTCACTCTTCTAGAGAGAAGATATATTATGAAGTCGTGATGATATCTCACAGGTGACTCAAGATATTATGGAATGTTGTAACTCCACCAGTTGTCAATTATGTAAACATAACACAGTTACATCAATGATGAAGAAAGAGTAATGCCAAACACCACTGACAGCAAAATCTTCCATCTAACAGGTGACTTTATCTCTGGTGACATTGACATTCAGTTTCACTGTTTTCCTGCCCTCAGAATGAGACCTCTGACACTGCAGACTCTGTGTTGCAAAAAGTCCTCTGCACACACAAGGATGAGTTAACACACTCCTTCCTGAGATAAAACAACTCAAACTGTGTAAGCTTTGCTGAAGAAAATCCCACAGCTATGCACAAAACCCTGCCCTTGGGTCTCCAATTCTATTTATGGTCTTGACACTGGCCAGTGAGCTTTGCATTTCTCGTCAGCTCCCTCTCCCATTTTCCATTGTTATATTAATATTTAACCTTCTCAAGTCTTTCCCTTTCTGCTACCCTTAGGGTGACCAATCTTCCTGGTGTGTCCAGGACTAAGAGGGTTCCCTGGGGCCAGGAGTGGGACTTTCAATGCAAAAACCTGGTTACCCTCCTAACCCCTCACTCATCATCAAGTGACTATTCCATATCTCAGAAAAGAAAATTAATGTTACCAGCTGTGAACTGCCCCAAGTTTTTCCTCCACCACCCTCTACATGTACGTGGGCACCACCCTCTACATATACATGGGCATGTATCTGTAGCCTTCCCTTGCCTTCAGTCTTAAGAGCTGGCATATCCTACTGCTGATTCAGAGCCCAATCTCCCACCCTACTGACAGATGTCCCCAATATTTAACAACTCTCTGCTCCAATTTCAACATTCCCTCCTCTTTCCCCTCATTATGCCAATATGCCCAAGCTTTCCCCATCTTCAAAATCAGATATCCTTCCCCCATTATGTTCCCCTTTATTGACAGCCCTACACCTAGCCTTTCCTTCATGATAAACTTCTTGAAAGAGATCCAGAATGATTTTATCTACTTTAATGGTTCCTCCCAAATTTTTATCTCCAGCCCACACCTGTCTACTAAAATGCAATGTCTTCATCTTCCTAATGAACATCTTATCTTGATAACCCACCAGTTTCTTAAACTCAAAATGTCTAAAACCAGGCTATCATCCTTCTTTCCAACATGCTCCCACTTCTAAAGTTACTGCCACAGTAAATGGAACCACAATCTGCCCAACTTTCTAAATCAGAAACCATTCCCTTGTTTTCAACTTCTCTTTATCCTCTACCTGCATATCCATACTAGCCTCCTATCTCCTAAATATCTTATCTTATCCATCACTCTTACTCCTGGACTTCACTGTTGTGATAACAGCCTCCTTGATGGTTTCTTAGCTCCCTAGTTCTAGCCCCATCTCCTTCAGGCTATCATTCATGAGCTTGAAATCTGTGAGGTCACAGATCAAATTATTCTTACTAGGTAGGAGTAGAGAAAATCTTTGTTTTAGCCCTCTGAACACCAAACTGGCTACAGGAATGGCTCCTTGGGATTAGTGAACAATTTCCAATTTGTTCATGAAAATGACACTGGCTTTGTGGCTAATTTGAATAGCAGTATAAATTAAGGTAGTCAAGAAGACTGCCTGTGTCTCTTTGTAGAAATGCTATGGGCCAATGGGCTCTAGTGCACCTGTACAGAGACCTATATCTCTGTTTTTGCAGTGTTCGTCCCTATAATCTGTTTTACCCTGGCCTCTGGGGGTTAATGGTTGCTAACAAGTTGAGCTGCTACAGAAGCCACTGGTCATTTCACACCATTCACTTCAGTTAGTCGCTCAGCCGTGTCCAACCCTTTATGACCCCATGAACTGCAGCATGCCAGGCTTTCCTGTCCATCACCAACTCCCAGAGCTTACTCAAACTCACGTCCATTGAGTCGGTGATGCCATCCATCTCATCCTCTCTTATCCCCTTCTCCTCCTGCCTTCAATCTTTCCCAGCATCAGGGTCTCTTCCAAGGAGTCAATTCTTTGAATCAGGTGGCCAAAGTATTGGAGTTTCAGCTTCAGGATCAGTCCTTCCAGTGAATATTCAGGACTGATTTCCTTGAGGATGGACTGGTTTGATCTCCTTGCAGTCCAAGGGACTCTCAAGAGTCTTCTCCAACACCACAGTTCAAAAGCATCAATTCTTTGGTGCTCAGCTTTCTTTATAGTCCAACTCTTACATTCAAACATGATTACTTGAAAAACCATGGCTTTGACTATATGGACCTTTGTTGGCAAAGTCAAGTCTCTGCTTTTTCATATTCTGTTTAGGTTGGTCACAGTTTTTCTTCCAAGGAGCAAGAGTCTTTTAATTTCATGGCTTCAGTCACCATCTGGAGTGATTTTGGAGCCCCCATAATAAAGTCTCTCACTGTTTCCATTGTTTCCCCATCTATTTGCCATGAAGTGATGGGATGATCTTCATTTTTTGATTGTTTGAGTTTTAAGCCAGCTTTTTCACTCTCCTCTTTCACTTGCATCAAGAGACTTTTTAGTTCTTCTTTGCTTTCTGCCATAAGGGTGGTGTCATCTGCATATCTGAGGTTATTGATACTTCTCCCGGCAATCTTGATTCCAGTTTGTGCTTCATCCAGCCCAGCATTTCACATGATGTACTCTGCATATAAATTAAATAAGCAGAGTGACAATATACAGCCTTGACATACTCTTTTCCCAATTTGAAACCAGTCTGTTGTTCCATGCCCAGTTCTAACTGTTGCTTTTGACCTGCATACAGATTTCTCAGGAGGCAGGTAAGTTGGCCTCCTTTACACCATTAACCATTAGATACAAGGTGACCTCCTTCACACCACTCAGTTCAGTTCAGTCGCTGAGTCGTGTCCAAATCTGCGACACCACGAACCACAGCACGCCAGGCCTCCCTGTCCATCATCAACTCCCAGAGTTCATCCAAACCCATGTCCATTGAGTCGGTGAGGCCATCCAATCACCTCATCATCTGTCATCCCCTTCTCCTCCTGCCCTCAATCTTTCCCAGCATCAGGGTCTTTTCAAATGAGTCAGCTCTTTGCATCAGGTGGCCAAAGTGATGGAGTTTCAGCTTCAACATCAGTCCTTCCAATGAACACCCAGGACTGATCTCCTTTAGGATGGACTGGTTAGCTATTACAATTTTCAACTCATGTCGTATGATATCTCCTCCTGCTTCTCTGCTCCAGCCACACTGGCAAACTGGCCGTTTTTAGGTAAGCCATGTATAATCCCAAGTCAGTGCCTTGACTGGAGTACCCTTCTACTCCTTTAACATTCTCAAATATTAAAGGAGTAGAATGTTTCACTTAGAAAAAGAAAAGACCGCTGAAGGGTCACATCTGCCTAGAAGCTCTGTTGCTCCTGGTACTGTTCACAATCAAAGCTCCTCCTTGTCCTGCTCTATACTCCAGGAGGGCCATCTGATGTTTCCTGGGTTCTGTGACAGCTGGTTCCCTGCTGGTTTTAGCCAAAAGGAGGTCCTGGTGATGGATGAGAGAGTGAAAGGCAAGATTCCAGACTACTTCTCCCTTTCTTATCTCCTGCATAGCTCCAGCTCCACTATACAGGCTGCTGGGGTTCCATCTTCTACCAGGTGACTGATCCCTGCCCGCCCTGTCCCTTTGGTCTAACTGGGGAAAGTCTTCCAAGACTGCTCAGCTCTGGTTGCCGTCAAAGCCTCTTTTGCCCCCTCTGTAATCAACTCACTCCAGGAAATTCGTTCCCTTGTATATAACACTCAGAGTGGCTTCTGTTTTCCAGGTTGAACTTGGATATAAAAACACTTCCTGATCTCTGTTCCTCCTGTCAGGAGCCCACCGCAAATGCCCTCAGGGGCTATACTTCCTCCAGGTAACTGTATACTGGGATGGGTCGGGATTGTGGTTTCCTTACCAGCTTCAACCCTGGCTGAGCTCTTGACGTCAGAGACAATGTCCTGTTAATCGCAGCACCCTCTGTGTCCTGCTCACAGCTTAGGGGACATGAGGTGCTCAAGATTTCAAAACACACACATGCACACACATGCATACATGGGGCTTTTTCAGTCTAAACAATGATCATGTATTATGCTAGAAACATATGAAAATTTAAAGCAACACCCAGAATAGAATAACACAGAATTTAAGAGAAAATTAGTAAAAATATGGTTTCTCTTTTCATGCTGTGGATTTTTTTCATGAAAGGTAAAAGCATACTGGCATCTGGCCTCCCCTCTTCTCTTTGGAGCAAGGATACTGTTTTTCAGTCGACTGGATCATAGTCCCGTCGTGGGTGGAAAAGTCACCTTTTATTTCACTGAAGCAACTTAATCAATAGAGGTATTAATTACTCTAGCAACTGCTTTGAAACAATAAGCCCTATCTGGTGGCCAGACTGGGAAAATCAAAGGAAAGCATCTCAGGATTCTAAGAGATGGTCACAACTTTGTGAGGACTACTCCCTTAGGAGTCAGGACTCCTCTGGAAAAAGTCTGGGGTTTTTTGAGAGAAGGAAGTTAAGTCGCTCAGTCGTGTCCGACTCTTGGCGACCCCATGGACTGTAGCCCACCAGGCTCCTCCATCCATGGGATTCTCTAAGCAAGAATACTGGAGTGGGTTGCCATTTCCTTCTCCAGGGGATCTTCTCGACCCAGGGATTGAACCCAGGTCTCCCACACTGCAGGCAGACGCTTTAACCTCTGAGCCACTGGACCTTATTATATTCAAAATAATTTAAAGCAATTCCCTACTACATTTTACAGTGCCAAGTGATTTACAAAGCAGAAACAAATAATATCATCTACAGATTGGGCAAAAGATCCATTTATGATAAATAACATAATGTTCTAGACATAAAGTCAGGAGTGCCAGGTCACTGGTAAGTCAGGAAACTAATCAGAGTGCCTGTAAGTTTGGTTACTGATTGAGTACCACCTCTACCGCACACCATCACCACTAGAGGAGCCTTTTCGACTTGGGCATAGGGCTTCCTGGTGGCTTAGTGGTAAAGAATCTGCCTGCCAATACAGGAGATGCAGTTTGATCCCTGGGTCAGGAAGAGCCCCTGGAGAAGGAAATGGCAACCCACTCCAGTATTCTTGCCTGGGAAACCCCAGGCCTGCAGTCTATAGTCCATGGGGTCACAAAAGAGTCGATCACTACTTAGGGACTAAACAACAACAACAGGTATAGTGTAACAGTATGTCTCTATCTGGACTATATTATCACGGACATCTTGAATTCAGTGTACCATAAAATTCTTAACCATTAAAGTCATTGCAGCACCCTTAACATGTCAATATTTTTACTTCAAGAAAACCAAAAAACAGACTTCTAACCACCTCCTTAAGATTGTGGAGGATGTGCAAAAAGAATAATTTGTTTCTCCTTAGACATAACAGCAGATTTCCTATCATAAAATTTGCCTAGAGTTGACTTCCTGCTCTCCTGGCGGCAGCTCTCATGGCTTGTCTCGGCAAGGTGTGGCCCGCGTGTTGTGTGACATATTGCAGGTGCCAGCTGCAACAAAGCTACCATTGTCTTTCTGTAATGAAGTCAGCTGAAACAGTGAAGGGCCCTAAAGTGAATCCAAGTGCCTGGTGTCCCTAAGGTCACTCATGGCATGGTGTCAGACAACTGAGATTGCATTATTACTAACTAGGGTACTTTTGTTTTTGTTTTTAATAATGCAATGCTAGTCTATTAGAATAAAGAAAACGCAAATATTGAGTCAGACATTGTGACACAGCGACAGGTCTCAACTGCCACAGTTTACACAGACTTCACAGAACAGCATCAACCCTGAATCACACGGAAACATTTTGTATATAACTTCCAGTAAACTCGACTTTTACTTTAGAGGAATTTTACTTGAAACAAATGGATATGTCATATATATATATATATGTTTATATTTGCTAGACTGAGAGTTCACCCCTTCTAATGATTGTTACATCCCACTCCCACTTTTTGTAGTGAAGAGAGTGGGTATTGAAAGAGCTCACAATTTAATTTTTTTGCAAACAACTTCCAGAAAATTTATTTTACTTCATGTGAGATTTTGTACTCATTTATTTGGATCTTCACATTTATTTCTCGTTATTCTTTGTAGACGTTTTCTTCTAAAATGAAGATCCTATTAGTTTTGAAATTCTTCATGTGACAGAGAAAAGAACTCTTTCTAAAAATGAAAACCAAGTTGATGCCGCCTTGATGGAAAAAATATATAAAAATTGTAAATTTTTACACACATAAATGTCCGTTAAAGTACCATACTTTTTTTGAAATTTTAAAAATAATTCATCATGTCCTTTTGAAGTTTTACTTTTTCTTTTAATATTGTTTCATTTAGGAGAAAACTAATTTTTAAATGACAAACAGTTGAAATATAGAGAAAAAAAGTCTATATTTACTATTTTTGAAAAGATTTTTAAAGTCTTCATTTTAAACTTTCTATGTGGAATTGTAAAAGGACATAACATATATTTTCCTAACTGACACATTTAAATGAATCGAGCTGAATGACTTTTAAAATTAACTTTAAAAACCTAACTTGGTAGTTACAGATGTCTTAATCTTTGGAAGTCATTACACGTTCATTTTCCTTTCAGCATTAATTACACATAATGTCCTCCACCTATCACATACTCTAGAAGAAAACTATACTTATTTACATTTTCCAATGCTTTTAAAAATAAAATAGCTTTCATTGTTAACAATAAGCACGCATTTTCAATTATTAAAATCTTGGTATTTTTGAAGACTTGTCTCTGTCTGGCTATTCTGACTAGAAAATTCTATCCTAAATAAAACTGTTACATAAATTCCCCAAATAATAGCTTAATTACTTATAAACTCTGGAAACAATTAGTTTATCATCCTTTGAAGTGAGTAAGGCAACTTGCCAGGCTGAGAGCAAAACGCTTGTCACTTTTTCATGTAATGATCTTAGTTTCTTTTTGTTATTTCAGATTCCTTGGAAAAGGAAACTCAGTGGAATACACTTTAATGTTCAGAAGATTAAAAGTTGAATCATTCACTTCATAAATGGCCTCTGCAATAACACTTAATAAAGTACCAGAAGAAATATTGAAGGCTCTGAAGATTATAATTTATGTGCTTATGGAAATCATTGAAACAGATATGCTGGTTCAAAGATAAAGTTGTGCTTGAATGACACCGAGATTGCAAAAGATTGACGAGGACTGTCCTCGTTCTCAGCCTCATATCATCCCTCCAACAAACCACCAAATTACTACAACAGCCTCTTCACTCCCCTCTCTGTGTCTCCCTCTCTCCGCTCGCTTTCTGCTTCCTCTCCTCACCTGCCCCCATCCTTTCTACTTCCCGCTGCCTCTATCTCCTCTCCCCCACCTCCATCCACACACCCCTTTCTCCCTCACTCCACCCGCCCACCCCTCCCTTTCCCTCTGCGATTCTCTTTTTCATCATCGTTCACTATCAGGTGTTTTCATCCAGACCAAACATATCGAAGGAAGTTCTGAATAAAAGTGGTTATTGTGAGATTGAAACACCATGTCTGAAATTACCTCTCCGCCCAACCCCAAAAATGAATAAGAAAGGGGAAACAGTATCGCAAGAGGATACTGACTTCATCCTGGCAGGCTCGGATCCGCCTGAGTCGTCACCGAGCGCAGGTGGGAGGTAAGAAGCTTTCGGAGGCCGCCTTGTTCAAGGCCAACCGGGTGACTGTTATTGCAACCATTGCCTCAGATGGAGCCAACACCTGAGACCTCACTCTCCCTTCTGCCCTTGGCGGTCAAGGAGTAAGCTCCTCTATAATTCCATCACCTGACTCTAGGATTGTTTACGCGGTTCACCGAGAGAAACTGAGGGCCAAGGAAGGCGGATAGGTCCCAAGAGCCAGGAGGTCCCCCCTGGTACCTGTCCAGCCGGCGACGGCCCGAACCGGATCGAGGACAGCAAACTTTTTGCACTATTTTGCATCTTTGGAGATAATGTTAACATACTTCGATGCCGCCCCCCTACTGGAAGTCAACTGCAACTCCCCTTCCCTTTGTCGGCGGGAATCCGACTTTAAGCGGTTCCAGCTAGTCAACCTACTTTGGGGACGCATTTTGCATTTTTCATTGCCCCTCGTCGCTCCCCAGACCTATATGTCAAGGAATAGGGAGTTGAGACATGACACATTAATGTTTTGATCAGGGGACGCTCTCTGCTCCCACGGAAAGGGAGGCAGACTGGGTGGAGCGGGCAGCTGAGGAGACGGAAGGCATTACTCCGCAGCTCCTGCGGAAATTCGTATTCCGTGTATGTTCCTCTCGCACCTGAAATAAATCCTACAGGCCTACCCACACAGACCCCACAGCACTTATTTATTTGCATGTCATGCTTATAATATGGTAGAAAGCAAGACAAATCTTCGAGGAGTGGAGATGAGGCTCACCTTTCAGACTCGCTCTCTTAAATAAAAAAGAATTGTCCGGCTGGGCGCCTAAGAATTTATCTTGAGTTTGTGGTCATTATCTCTATTATACAGACCTGGCAATAAATAAATCGAGTAGTTACTAGCCAACAATAAAACTGTAGTGTATGGGACACCTTACTATTACTTTCTTAATAATCTGCCGTTTCTTCCACTTTAAATCTTCCCAGTCTTGTCTTCCCGCTTGTCTACAAGGATCTATCTTCACCCCTTGAGGTACCAGACCGCTCGGGTTCATTTTTATATTTTGTGAACACAATAAGTTTTCCTGTCTAGACTTTCTGTTTTTCCTCTTATTTCTAGGCTACCTAATCTGCTTCAAGACAAAGGGTCGGCCAGGATCAAATGTCTTTCCCCCACCCGTGTCTCTATTTTAACCGCCTGGTGAGTCGACTTTAATGAAGATCGCCCCCGTCGCAGGAGCCACCCAAGCGGTCTCTAGGAAAAAGGGGCGCAACGCAGAGCCCGGGGGACCGACCCGGGGAAGACGTTCTGCGACCTGTCCGTGGGCACGCCCTTGGGTGCGCACGGAGTCCAAAGGCCCGTCTGGAGAGACTCCGCTTGGGCCGTTTCTCCCTCTCGTGGCCCTCAGCCCGCTTCCTGCCCGTGTGCCGGCCCACGCAAAGCTTCCGAAGTGGGGGTCAGATCCCTCCGACTTCTCCTGGCTAGCTCTCCGCCCGGGCACGGCGCACCACACGCGGGCAAGAGCGCGAGCAGCCTGGGCCGGCCGGAGAACCCCGTCCTCACTCCTCTGAGGGCTCCTCTGCGTCCGCAGGCATTAAAACCCATCCAGGGGGCTCGGCCTAAGGGCGCGGACGCGGAGGGGGCTGGGGGCGCGGGCGCTCCTTTCAGGTGCCCAGACGTGAGGCTGGCTGGAGAGGATGTATGCACGCCCACCCGGCCTGGGCTCCAGCGCAGGGGGCTCGCCTCCTCCGCCAGGGCGAGGTGCGCGTCTCCCACCCCAACGGGGATCCCTAGCCCGGCCCGAGGCGCAGTCTGTTTCGGGCCAGAGCCTTCCAGAGCTTCCAGGAGGATGCGCCCACCCTGCGGCCGGCCGGCCCTTCCAAAACCATCGCCACACTCACTTTCACGCCAGCGCGAAAAGTGACGCGTACCGGCAAAGCGGTCAGCAAATGACCGCCTTATCCGCGGAGCTGCGGGAATCGGGGGAGGGGGCGAGGGGAGGGCTGGGGGTAGAAAGGGGCAAAAGGGCAGTGGTAAGCCAAGGGAAAAAAGCAAACAGTCCTGCTTCGCTTCCCCTTTTGTCTTTATACAGCTTGTCTCAAGAAATCAACTTAAGTACCGCAAGCCCCCACCAGGCTTGTTTTTGTTTGTTTGTGTGACTTAGATCACAGATAGAACTCGAGACCGAATCTCTGTGTGAAAGAGGGAAAAAAAAAAAAAAAGCCGCGGTTGGGCTTCTGATGGTGAAGGCACGATGAACTTCTCACCTTTCTCTAACTCACTAACACACGTCCTTAAAAAAAAAATCCACGCCGCCGTGGGTGTGTGTTTCACTGTTAATTGCGTTTTGCTGGGATGATCTTTTACGACTGGAAAACAAGTGGCTGGGAAAATATTCACGTTTGGGACAGAAAACATTTTTTATTTATATCTTTGACATTTAAAAGAGCAGAATTAATTTGTCCTGTCTACATTAGCATTGAGAGAAAGTTTCAGAAATCTACCCAGGGGGAAGAGGAGGGGGCGAAAAAAAAAAGAGAAAAGAAAGCGAATAAAAGAAAGGAAAAAGAAAAGCTAGGCTTGGTTTCTCTTATTTCAGATCTGTAATCAATCATTGAAATAGGAGGCAGCAAAATTGTAAAGATTCGATAGATTAAAATGCAAATGAAAGGTAGAAAAAGAAACATTAACATGGCGATCAAAGATTTAATAACCGTAAATCAAGTTTTTTTTTCTGTTGCAGCTGCAGTTTGTGTGTGTGTTTATGTTTTAATCATGTTCGTTCCATAAATAAATAATATCTGAAACGAGACTAATTTTTCATTATTTTAACCGTGGGCTATAACACTAAATATTAAAAATAGAAAATGTACAGGATGCCAGATCCCCAGCCAAATAAGAGAAAGACTTGTGTTGATTGGTTAAAATCAAGGGGTTTCATTTGTGTGTTTTAAAAATCAGAGTATTATGCTAAAAAATGCTATCTCAACTGACAAAGCCCAAAGTTTTATTTTCCCTCTAATATTTTATGTTAACGACAAGACACCATTTATAGTAAATATATGCGTGGCTGCATATCCATTTCAGTTTGAGCATTTTCAAAGAACAGAAGTGCCAGAATATTTAAATAATACAAAACATATATTATTTCAAAGTGATTTGACAGAATTCCTGGGAAATAACACTTGTTCAAAGAATATGCCTTTTAGAGAAATGTTACATGGTGGTTCAACACAATTAAAGCTTTTTTTTAGCTTTATTATTAAAGTTATTTTTCCAAGGGGAGTATTTTTGCCCTTTGTTTTGCTATCATTCGATTTAAGGTTTTCTGTCAAGGTGTCAAATTACCAGGACACACTATTTTATTTAACTAGTCCTCACTTTCTTTTATGGTGAAGACTTTTCATCTGGATCTTTTTATTTAAAATAGATGTATATTGTTAAGAAATTATTTCTAGAACTTTAAAAATAAACAACTGGTCTTCGTCTTTTTTTTTTTTTTTTTTTGGTAGTCTTATTAACAGGGAAGAAGTCATCTTCAGAGGACTGGAAACTTTTCTTTTTGATAATAAAGTCTTGCAATGTTTAAAATAGCTCTGCTTAATTTTGTCTTTGAAGGATTCACTTATCCTAATGTTTGATATGATGAATTAAAACTGTTTCCATTTTTCCTCTTTCCACAAATTAAAATGAGAGCCAAACCTGGAATACTTGTTTCCTTTCTAAAACCTTTCAGCTAAATGTGAGCTAAGTTGATGTCCACTCCCTCCATCCCAGTTACACAAGCAGTTTTCACTGTGACAGTCCTATAATGCATTTAGTTTAAAATTACACTTGGACCTCTCCTCCTTTGTATTTTTTTCATTTACTTCAGTGCAACAAGATGACTTGATTTTCTTGGGATTACATGAACTCCATTCAGTGTTACTGGGACATTTCTGCTCAACTAAATACTTGCCTTAATAGACAAATGAACTTCTTTTTATTTGCTGGAGTTTGTAGACGGTTTTAGACACAGAGAGTGCAACTGATTTAGTTATTGTTGTTGTGAGAATCGAACAGACACAAAAGTCATTTATCTAAAACGAAGAGATATGACTCTGTAAAAGGGAGAAGCAAGGGCAGAATCATGGGGAATTATTTCAGTTTATAGCTCTTATTAATTAAACCGGATGTGGTTTTATTCTTTAGCACCGACCTTGTTAAATTCTCCCAGATACCTCTTCCCCTTAGCCCATTTTTTCATTCTTTAGATAACTTGCGTCCCTTGTTGATGGGGGTTGCTTTTGCTACATTATATCAGCAAAATTGCGGTGTAAAATTGCGTGCATTTTCAGACGGTCGCATCCCCGCACCCCTCCCGGAAAAAAAAGGAAAAGAGAAAGAAAAAAATGCTTCTCCCATTCAGATTTGGCATCTTGTTTCGTTGAAATGCGAGACAGGTACTTGATTTAGCATTTAAGCAAAAGGTTACACAAACCGCGTTTTAAAAAGTGTTGGGATGTCCGACAGGGTCAGCCCCAGATCAGATCATTTTTTGAATGCAGACCTAAAGATAATGAGTACTTGTTGTATTAAAGGGGACAAACAGTACTTTGGCTTCCTCTGACCCCAGAATGCACGGCTCGGTTTCATTGATCATCCTCCTTTATGAGATAATGCAATTACAAACATCAATAAGGGGCTGCAAGGGGAATCATTATGCGGTGACAGTGATAAATGACGGTGCAGAAATAGCATGCTTTTTCCCCCCTAACAATCCAGGAGCCCAGGGGCTCCGGGGGCTGAACACAGTCGCCAAGGAAACAGATGACATCCCAAACGGCACCAAAGGAAAAAAAATGAACAGTCTTTCTTTGCCTTTCACTCTTTCCCGTCTTCCAAAGAGTTAGTTTTGGCTCAAGCAGCAGCTGCCACACAGGCATTTCGTTATTTCAGACATTAAAGACTGCAGCGGGCGGTGGGAGTCTCCTCCTCTTCCATCCCCACCCCCACTAGATAACACACAAAGCTCGCTGTTCACGGTTTAGGACTACCTGAAAACGCACGTCTTGAAAATCAGATGGGGGTGGTGGTGGTGAGGGAAACGGGGTTCACAACAGCCTTTGCGTTGTGTTTTTCCCGCTTGCACGATTGTCGGATGGAAACTGAGTCTGCAGAACAAGCTGGCGCCTCGTGGGTCTGCCAGTAAGGACGGGGGCGCGTGGCTCGCCTCCATCTCCCTGCGGTGCCAGACGCTGCCCAATGCCAAGGCGGGGGCGGGGGTGGTATTGGGGGGGTGGGAATGGGGAGCAGGCGGCTGCTAGGGGTGTTTGCCGCTTCGCTGGCTTTCTTTGAGATGGAATTATCAATGGGCGCAGGGATCTCCCCTAGATCGAGGAATCCGGCTGTTTAAAGCCCCAGGGTGCCTCAGCAAGTGGCTTCAATAGGGCTTCGCTGAAAGATCCCCATCCTCGCGCGTCCTGGGCTGGTGGCTGAAGTAGGCGGGCTCGAAAAGGTGATGGGTTACCCGGACTGCGTGCTAGACCTGCATGCCTCGGACACTAGGAAGGGAAGGGGAATTCGCCACTTTGCGGGGGAAGGAGGAGGAAGAGAGAGCAGAAGTGCAAGGCGGGGGGGGGGGGGGGGGGGGTGCTCCCCAAGAAGAAAACAGAAAGGAGGAGGAAGAAAGCGAGCGAGCGCAACCCCACCCTTCGAAAAGGTCGCCGTCCTTAAGAAAGCAGACACGGGGTTCCCTGATCCCTGCGGGAAATGCCCCGGCGTGGAACGCGCGACCCGGGCGCTGCCTGCCCTGCCACTCGCGGCCCCCGCCCTGAGGAGCCGGGTGCGCGGGTGCGCGAGCAGGTGACTTTATTCACTGCTTCCCCAATCGGAGAGGTCCCGGGACTCGTTTTCCGCCTGGAGATTAAGATCATTGCTCGCGTAATGAACTTAATGCTTTAGGGTAGAGGTGAGTGTGTCTGCGAGTGGGCAGGGGTAGGAATTACCGACCCGATCGATGGGAGACTGGCTTAAAACTAAATCCCTTTTCTCCAGGGTTTCAGCGCCTAGGTTTCCCAGCGGTGGGCTGAGCGCGCCGGGCAGGTTAGAAGGCAGGGCGTGGAGGAGCGACCCCAGGGCTCGGCCCGCCAGAACTGAAACCCTGAAATGCCCATCTCCCCACCGAGACCCCCGGGACACCCGTTTTTACGGCAAAGGCTCTTAAAAGCTCCAGCGTGGGCGAACTGATTGCTCAATATGTTGTTTGTTTTTCCTTTACAGCTCTTCCTTGGGAGAGAATGTGACGGACTGGTTGTCAGGCTGATTGGGCCAAAAAGAGATATTCTCCCCAACCCCTCCTCCCGCCCCTCCCCGCCATCAGCTACTCCCTCAAGGGGCGATTTCCCACACTCTCTTCTTCACCGCCCTGTCCTGGGCCTTGGGATTCCCAACCTCGTGTAGACTCTGCACCTGGCTACCTAAGTGCCACGAGATGCCCCACAGTCAAGTGGGTGAGGGTGGTCAGGGAGAGGGAAGTGAAACGGGGTGACATGCCGGGCCATACAAGCACCCCACGACCCAGTTCCACGCCACTCCACCCGGCGTCCAAGCGCCTACCAGGGAGCTCCGCATCGTCAGGTTTTTACTGTCTATACATCCGAGGGCCTGCTGGGATCCGGAAGGCTGGGGAAAGTCTGCAGAGGCTTTAAAGTGATCCCGAGGAGCTCCTACCTAAGGCGTTGAGTGCTGCCCACGGCTCCCCCACTGCGCCTGGCGGGTGCTGCCCGGGTCCCAAGTGCCCCCGGGCCCCAAGCTCTCGCAGTCCCGCTCCCAGAGTCGCGGCAGGACTGACCCAAGAGTCCACCAAGAAGCCTCTAGCCCACCGAGTCGAGCTGTTTGGAGAGAACGGGGCCCGGAGTCCCCCAGGAGGTGCCTCTCCACAACCTTCTGAGCTGACACGGGGTCGCCTCGTCTCCAGAGACGGAGTCTGCAGTCCCCTTAGACTTGACTTTTCAGTTGGGTTGGGGAGGGGATAGGAGGTTAGTGGAGGTGCCGGAACCGCCCCCTTTCTCCCCTCACCCCCCGCCCCCGGGGGCTCTGGGCTCTACGCAGAGACCTGTCCGCCCTGCACCTGCCGGGGGCCAGGACTCAGGGTTAGGACTCAGTGGCAGCCGCGTTCCAGCCCGGATCCCCTCAACTGCCGCCGCAGCCCGAAGGATCTCTCGGCGCGCGGAGGCCGGCCCAGCCCCAGCCCCAGCCCCAGGCCACAGGCATCTCCCTCCTGCCCGGCAGCAGACTCGGGGGGCGCTGCACTCGGCAATGAAGCCTGAGCGCAAAGTCTGCGCGCCGCGTGGGAGACGCGGGCGGGAGGGGGCGCGTGGCGCTGGTGTTTTTTCTTTTCAGAACCTTTCGACTTCACTACAAAGTTTCTTCGTAGGCGCCTGGGCCCCGGGGTCGGAGCCTCCCACCGCCGCCCTTTCCTCTCCCTCCTCCCGGCCCCCTGGAGCCGAGCGAGCCGAAGCCTCCGGCTGCCGAACTTCACCTCCCCCTGCGGGGACCCCGGCGCCCTGAGCGCCGCCCTCCTCACCCCGTCCCCAGGCTCCGCGGGGGTGCCTCTCCCCGGGGCGAAGCTCGCCGGCCGGGCGCACTGGAAGGAGACACCCGCTGCCTCCCGAGGAACTCCTAATACCATCCATACAGCTTTAATGCGTTTATAATTCGATAAGTGATTTCAATTTGAAATTGTTAGTAACTAATTTTATGGGTAATTTTTCCACATCAAATATTTAAGCATCAGATTAAGGGAGCCAGTTCCGACACAGGATAATAAGGGGGTTTCCCCCCCACCCCCCGCGGTCCCCCGCCTCCCTCGGATTCCTACCGAGTCGTTTTTCCAAATCCCCAAAAGATGGCAGTCGAAGCCGACATTCTTCTTTTCCTGCGGCCCTGCGAAGGGAGGGGCAGAAAGAGGGAAGAGGGAAGGAGCGAGAGAAAGGGGGAGTGAGGGAGAGAGAGGCACAGGGATAAGGAAAGATACAAGAGAAAAGAGAGGGAGAAGCTAGACGTTGCACGGACTTTTCAAATGCCATTCTTTCACACAAGTCTAATACAGGCAAGAAGCAGTGGTGAATTTCCTGGAAATGTCCTGGCAGAAAAGAAAGCCAAAAAACGTGCCTTGTGGGCTCAGAGCAGAGGATGTGAGAAACTCAGCACTTTCAGGCTAACCCCTCCGTTCAGAGCAGAGGCAGGAGAGGGGAGCCTGGCTTTTGGGTATTTCTTTGTATTTAACATTATATGCATACTGTAGAACTCAGAGGCTGTTTCCTCCACAGGACTCTGCCAGTTACCTAATGCGGGGTGAGGAAAGGTGATGGGTGGGGGGCGGACTGCAGTGGGCGGAGGGGAGGCTGGGGCCAGAAGCGGATGAATTGCAGACCAGTTGCCAAAACTTTTTTTTTTTTTTTCCCTGCTGCTGCTGCTGCGGCTGCCTTTGCTGCTGCCTTTGCTTTGAATGTGGGTAACTAGGAAACAGCAAGCCGTCTGAGAAGACGGAATTTCCAACGTGTAAAATGTTCTTAACGGAACCATTGAGCGAGTGCAATAAGGCGTGAGGGGGAACTAATCTTCCCATTTAAATGTTTGTGGCAATTTTATCTAAATGAATTTTAATGCTAAACGAGGGTAATTCCCCATTTGTAGCGCGTTTACTTCTCTTTCCTGTGCTTCTAAAGCAGTCGAACATCATGCAATGAACAATAACAATAAAAATACTGTCAAGGCATATTATTCATTTCGAATGTGTTATAATTACAGCTGATTAAATATGATAGGAGATTTCCTTAATTTTTTCGGAAAAATATTTAAATCATATTAAAAAGTAGTCTCATTCAACCGGCGCGCCCCCTCCCCAAATAAAAATAAAAAGCAGGTACAATTGCGTGCCCTTGTTTAGAAGAGGGCGTTTTGTTTTTGCCTTTTAAGAAACATCAAAAACGCTCTCAGCACCTCTATTATTTCCCTCTTTCGGTTTAAGTGTCCTCAATAACCTCCGAGCTGGCTCTGAAATTTACAAGAGGAAAAGCTAAAATAGCATTAAGGGGGAGGTGGGGGTGTCCAGGCAGGGGGAAAAAGGACCCGCCAGAGAGCAAGGCTCTCACAAAACAGGCACACAGAGGGGGGAACGCAGGGAAAGAACACAGTTTGTTTTATTTTTTTTCTAATTCACTGAACACTAATGATCTTGAGTCTTCATAGCCTCCATATTCCCTAATTCTTCTTCACTGGGACCCCTCTCCTTCTCCCAGGGCCTGCCCCCACCGCCCTCCCTCCGTCCTCCCCTCCCCTTTCTTTCCCTCCCCCACCCGGCAAGAGCTTCCTCCAGAATAAAGACTGAAAATAACCAACTCACCCAGGCATGTACTGGAGAGGAGGGGCAAATGGCTGGTTAGTTTATAAAGTTTATTATTAATTTTGAAAGTAAATAAATGGTTGTTAACGGCTAGTAACCACCTATCAAGAGAGAATTATTCCACGAATATGGACTGTTTATGTAGACGAAGAACTGCCACTGGGTCGGAGTGGGAAACTGAAACAATCCCCTAGACGGGGTGGGGGCGGGGTAGGGCGCTGCGTGCGAGGCTGCAGAAGGTCGAGCCTCGCTCTCTTTCTCCGGATCCACGTGTTTAGGAACCAGGCCCCATAAACAAAAGGTGAGAGAGTGCACGGCCGCTCCAGCAGGTGAGTCAGTCAATCACACGCCACCTAGTAAACCCAACCCACAGCTGGTTTCTCTTTTCAAATAGAAAATAGAATTGTTCAGGGCGGGTTTATAGGGTGACACGGGCCTGAATGTCAGGCTTGAGTTTAAGGCACTCTCCTTCGACCCATCCTTTGTTTACAAAGCAATCACTACTAAAAGCCAGATTTTTTAAAAACGAATCTGCCTTAATTAAAATATTTGTATATTTTCCTTAGCTTTGGGAAGCACTTTTTATAGCCGCAATTTTATTTCAATAAAATTATAAGCTATTCCAGCTTAAACATGTTATTTTGTACCATTTAGCTGGCTGCCATGCCGAAATTCTGTACAGCTGTTCTGGAAAATTGGTTAATAACCAGTTTGATCCAATGAGAACATAGAGCATATTTATAAAAATTAGATTTTTGAAGTCTGGTCTCTTCATTCATGTAGTTAATTTCCTAATAAACATATACTGCTCATCCTAGGTAACATCCTTAGTGAAAGATGTAACTCAGTCCTTTAGGTTTACCATCATGTACAAGAATAATTTCACTGATATTAGATGAGTAATTCTGTTGGCTGTAATCTGAGTCTGCAGTTAGCTTAGTGCCCTCAGGCCTTAAATTTGCTGATATTAGGAGTTCATTAAGTCAGCTTAAAGAAATCAGTGACTATTATTAAATAATTTATTTTGTGGTTCAAATTTTCAAATGCATATATATCTTAGGGAGCTAAAATTATTTTTTATATTTACTGCATTCATCATGAAAAATTTGGGGGGCAGTAAACAAATTTTTCAAGCAGTGGAGTCAGCATGACAAAAATAATCTTGTTTTTATTTTAGATTCAGATTTCATTACTGCACTCAAACGACTACAACTGGGCTTGGCATTATTATACAATCCAAACTGTTTCCGTCAGAAACGCTAAGACTCAGTGTGCAATGATTGTTATTAATAATTAGCTCCTTGGTTTCTTGATAGAAAAAGGCTATCAACAAGCATTTGTTTATCCACAACAAAAAGTATAATTAGCTTATCCCACTTAGTAAATCTTGTATGCATGCCAACTCATACCAAACTGCTACTTTTACAAAAAAAAAAAAAAAAATTTGCAATAATACAGTTCATTTTTCCAGTCCTTTTTGCACAAAATTTATTTACAATGTCTACATAAATGCTCCAAGGTGGGACTATGGAAAAATACACACATGACCGATGCTTTGCTCAGAAATAAAGTCAACATATTAAAAATAAATCTTCAGTCTATGTTTTTGAGCTGCATGAAACAGGAAGTGATGTATAAGGTGGTGGTTGTTGCATGGGGACAATGATGCTTGATGTGACAATTAGGCTTCTAAACACACGGCCTTTTGGTTTCCATGCCTCCTCCTACCAGTCTCCTTAAGACACTGCCTGCAACAGCTGATTAATCATTGTTGATGACTGCAGTTTTTCCCATCCTTCCCGATTTACATCTGTTCAGGCCAATTCAAATATGGTGAGTAAATGAATTAGACATGCAAATTCAAGCCCCAGGCTAGAGAGAGGGAGAGAGAGAAAAAGAGAGAGAAAGAGAGAGAGCGCGCATGGCTGAAATCCTAGGCGAGAAGAAAGATTCTTCTGCCTGATAGTTATTTTAATGCTCTAAAAATCCTGCAAGTCAGACCTTCCTGTCCCTTGCAGGATAACTGTAAGGCTTTTTAATGTAAGGAGGCTTCTGGAGGAAGTGAAGAGCTATGGAAACAACACACATAGTGTGGAAAAATTTCACATTTTTTTTAAAAAATCTATAAGAAACAACGTAATATGGATAACAGTATAATAGCATTTACAATAGTTCACTCTTTGTTCTCTTAATGTCTTATATAGTTATTTAGCATGTCCCCCAGATTGACTTCGGTTGATATTTCCTGCTTTTTTAAGAGTCCCTATGAAGAATTAGGGATGCTCCTTGGTCCAA
Organism: Dama dama; assembly: GCF_033118175.1. Lineage (NCBI taxonomy): Eukaryota > Metazoa > Chordata > Mammalia > Artiodactyla > Cervidae > Dama > Dama dama. The sequence continues at coordinate 40,451,498 of NC_083691.1, forward strand.
AGTAGATGCCAAGAATGGAACTCCACAGTCATTGCAGAAAAAACATGATTTGAAATCAGTCACCATTGCAGACAATGCATATTCCCTTAAGCTACTGAGCATGAATGTCCATGACTTGTCCACTCATTGTTGGGTCTCCTGTATTAAGAACCGTGGGGCTTGATGCTGACATTGGCATTCCAGGGTGGGGCGGTCCTCCATGCATCATCACTGTTGGGTGGTGAGGGTGTCCAGGAATGTACGTATGCATGGGGGGCCCATGACGCAGCTGAGCAGGATGGGGGGGCATCTGGGGTTGGGTATAACTTGGCTGTCCCATACTCACACCCATTGGACCACCCCGGGCTACATACTCCCCTGGCATACTTTGCAGCCCTGTAGAAATTCAAAAGAAAGAAACAAAAAGAAAATATTATGAAAAAGCAATAGTGTGGTTCTGGCTATGGCAGTCCTATGAAAGCCAGGGAACACTGTGATTAAGGGAACATGGCTCTGTGAAGTAGTCTTTCAAGTCATACTGAAGAAAATAAAATGAGAAATGTTGTGCTGGAAACTCCCATTTTGTGACTGTTTTCCTTTTATGTGACTGTTAGTCAGGTCTGCCTACTGAGGTCTTATTTATTAAAAAAAAAAAAAAAAAATGGAACTCATTTGAGGTATGGTCTGAAGAAGCTCTGAACATTCTCTACCAAGCGTGCAGGAGTACACGACCTGGTCACAAAACATCTCACACGAAGTAAACTAGATAGGCTCACTAAAGTTGATTACTTAGCAAAAACTGTACTTCTAAAAACGAAACCAAAAACCCCTAAAAACAATAACAGTTATCAGTGAATTCCTTCCTCAGGGTTTCTTAGAGCTGACGAAAGAAAGCCTTCACAAAACCCTGTCCACCTTACAATGATTTTTGAGAACAATAAGAAAAATTGGACCTAAAACAATACCCCTCCTGCTTTGAGGGGCCTCTTGTCTTCTGCATGGATTGCTATAGTTGATGGAAACT